>NC_069660.1:240189998-240493028 GCF_027244095.1 Hemicordylus capensis | reverse complement strand
TGGACTAATGGATATCAGTCTTCAGGCAGAAGAAAAATTATGCAGAAAAAACCTCTTACGTTTCCAATATTCTTGGCTGTGTAATCTAAGGGTAGGCCCCCAAGATAAAGCTTCCCATCCACATCCAACGTGTTTCCATCTCCTGGAACATTTGCAGCCATAGATTCCAGTCCATCAACTGTGATCACACCTTTCCTTTTAGCATAATCGGTCTTCACCTGAAGGATAATATACAGTATTTGTAAGCTGCCACTGATAGTTAAGACTAGTGGTGTGTGCGGGCCAATGTTTGTGGTCTGGTCTGTATTCAAACTGGTTCATAGGTCCACAAACCTGTTTGGCGTGTTTGGCAGCTCAGCTCGAACTGGGTCAGTGGTTTGAGGGTCGGCAAGGCCAGCATCGGGGGGAGGCAGTAAGAGGCACCTTTAAAATAAATTAGCAGGCTCTTACTGCAGTGCCACTGCTCCAGGTACCTTTCAGGTGCAGTGTCGCTCCCCACCCCCCCGACATCAGCCCGCAAGTCAGCAGCACAGCTCTGGCACCCACCTGGCCTCCACACATGCAGTAAGGACCTGTGAATTTACTTTTAAAGGTGCCTCTCGCTGCACCCCCGGTGGCGCCCTCACCAGCCTTCGAACTGCTGAACAGTTTTGAGCTGAGTCGTTTAATCGGTATGTGGACCTACAGACCGGTCTGAATTTGGACCGGACCACAAACATTGGTCCGCACACACCCCTAGTAATGACTCAGACACATCACAGCAAGTACAGAATTTTATATATTGCATAGGATTGTGCATGACTGCTAGACAGTTGTCTGCTTGCCAGGCATGAGTGAGTTCCTGATTTTATTTTTTTCAGAGGATTATAGATTTTAGATATGTTAATGCACGGCAAATTGATGGACAGATACAAAGGCTGCTGTATAACCAGTAAGGTTAAACAAAAGATCTACTTAGAGATAATGAAAATATTTAAACTACTTCAGCAGGTAAGGTGAATACTTAACGGAGGGTTCTTCTTCCCACCTGCAAAGAGTCTAAGAGAAAAGCAGGAAAAGATTTGTCCCTTCCCGGGTCAAGTCCAAATACAGGCATTTGGAATACCTACTGTATGCCATTTCCCATCACTGACGATTGCACCATGAAAGGCTACTGCCCTTCCTTTTCCAAGATCAAATGAGAAATAAAGTTTCCCCCCTTGTAACTGAAGGGCTGCATAATCCACTTGCTTCTGGTGAGCCATGTAGTATATCAGGCCACTAGATGCAAAGGTCCTGAGGCTCAACTGCACAGAAAGCCTAGGAAATAAAATGTGGAATTGATCAGAGCCCAGATGGAAGAACACACAAACGTCACGGAAGCTGCTCAAAGCTTGCTACAGGAAGAGAGGAATATAATGAATAAAATGGAACTTGATTTTCTAACTCTAATTTGAATACGAAAAAAATAACGCAGGTGCATCCATAGGAAAGCCAATTTAGAAATAATCAAGAAGGCTAAAAGCAGCCAGTGGGCTTAAAAGCAAGAGATATTCATCTACTCGTCCACACTCGGCTACTGGCTGAACTGCTATAGTTTAAGAAAATAACACAAACATTCTAACGACTGAAGAGGGACTATGGTTTGTACCACAGTGGGATGAAGCAGGATGAGTGCACACAAATGACTGGGTTAAACCAAGCCACAACTTTATTGGGGGGGGACTCCCAGTGGGTTTGTCATAGCAAGGCAGAAACCCAAAATTTACAGCCAGCCCAATACTGCTAGTAGTGCTGCACAGAGCAGTGTGGATTGTTTGGGTGTGTGGTGGAACACCGAAGACCTGGCAAAGGATCATCTGGGGCGAAGGTAGGTGAAAACCCTGCCCCCGCCGTTGTCCTCCCCACGCCAGAGAGGATCGTGTGAATGGCCTCCCTGTGTGACTGTCATCAGCCCTGCCTTGTACACTCACAAAGGCTGAGAGAGGGGAGATTCCCTAAGCCGGAATTTGGGGGGCTACATTCAGGGACTGCACAGCCCCTCTTCCAAGAGTCAGGTGGGTTCTTTGAGCATGTTTTTTCAGGGCTTACTGAGGAACCCAACCTAATATACAGATGGAAAAATTTGGCTAAGATGTTAGAGGTGCCACAAATTGACAAACCACTAGTGCTGTTTGGGTCTAAGCACAGCCCCCTTTAGATGAGCCTCAGAGAAGCATAGGCATGTGTTCAATCTTCCCATGAAGCAATGACATTCAAACATGCTAAATTTTGATGGGATAGTGGTCTGTGTTATCTCACAGTCTCAGCTGTAAATTCTGTTCTGTAGAATTAAAATAATGGCATGTCTCACCTGGAAATTTTTCACACGTGGCTTTTAAAGCCCTTTAACTCACAGCTTCTCTGGAATGAAGGGAGTGCGTTCACATATTGGCCAGATTTACCCTGAAGTCCCTGCAAGTTATCGGGGAGCGGTTCACATACAATTCGGGGTTTTCACTGCTCAGAGTGTAGCCCGATTTATATCTGGTTGGTTTTTTGGGACAACTTGGAGTTCGCAGTAAAGCCTCCCAGTAAATGGCAGTAAAGCCTGCAGTGTGTAAAAGTCCCAACTGTAATAATGGCTTATCTCACCATTGTTCAGTATTTTGCATGCTGAAGTGCTATATAAATGATCATAATTATTAACAACACTAAGATATACTTACTTCTTTCTCACTGTAGATTGATTGAAAAGTAGCATCAAGTGGCTGCCTCTGGAAAGGCCAAATTGATGAGCACCGGAAACATAATTTAGTATTTCATCCTCTGCACATGGTTTCTGTTAATTAAACAACTTAGTTAAAGAAGATAATATTCCACCAAGTGTATAAAAATATTCTGTGGCTTGATTTTCACTCTATGCCGATGGTTCAAAGTGTAAATCACAAGTAATGTATACCAAACACAAAACCTAATCATCAGAATCCAGGCAGACATGACCCAAAATAATTAAAAAGAAATACAGTGTGTCTCTCTTCCAAAATATGTTAATCTTCATAGTCAAGAATTGTACCTTTGGTATATTACACTTCGGGCAATACTTCCAGCCAGCAGCAAAACTGAATTTCTGTCTGAATTTACTCAAATGATAAGTCATTTCTGTGACCCAGCAAACACAGCTGTTTATCAGGACAAAGTTAGTGCAGCAGAGAACGGACTGCAGCAGCTTATCCTTTCTTCTTACTGTGCCGATAAAACACTGAACACAAATTCCAAATATCCCCTTCGTGAACATATCAGGATTAAACACTTGGAAGGTATTTATTCACTAGGAGCTACCACAATCTCTCTCACACATGTACATACCAGAGGGCAGTAGATTAAATTCAAAGAAAACATGCAAATAAATTTAACTATTACTAAACTGCTCTGTCGAAATGGGTTCCAAATATATATGTGACAACTTCAAGATGCTTTTCAGCCAAAGAGGCACAGCAGTCAGTGACACGAATGATGTAATCCTATGTACATTAGGGATGTGCAAACAGGTTCGACATTGAACGTGTTCGATGTCGAACCTGTTCAGCTCGACTGTTTGGGGTCGAACCAAACCCCAGACCGAACACCCCCGACTGTTCGGGGGAGTTCGTGGATTTTTAAAATATATATATATTTTTGTGTGTGACCTGGGCCATGCAGAGGCCAATTGCGCAGGCGCAGCAGCCTCCAAAATGGCCGCACGCTAGAGGGGGAAGGCCTGAACAGGTCGAAGAGCTGGCTAAACGGCCGGTGGAAGCAACAAGGGAGGCCAGTGTGGGGAGGGGAACCTCCATGGACCCCCCGCTGCCTCCACTAAAGGGGGTAAGTAAAGCAAAATTATGTTTTTTTAAAAAATGTTCACAAACAACCCCCAGACCGAACCAAACCGGGGGGGGGGTTTCAAGGGGGTGCCGGACCGAACTGGCCCAGTCCAGTTTGGGTCCGGTCTGGACTCAAAACAGAACCGAACCAGCCGGTTCCGTGCACACCCCTAATGTACATAGTAAGCTTCACTGCATTCAATGGGAGCTTAAGAGCTCTAGGGTTGTCAGCTCCCACTCAACATGGCCACTGCATTTCCCCTCTAACAATGATGCAGTAAAGAAAAAGAAGGAAAGCACTAGCTGGCAAACTCATAAATTTCAATATGAGTAGGTGTGACCATTAAAGAGAATTGAGATCAATCCCATCTTCTCTCTTCTTCCACAGGACCAGGGCTAGGGCCACTTACCAGGAAAATGATAGAAAGAGCTTTTTAAGTAAGCCTTCTCACAATCCTTGACTGTGGAAATCATAAAGCCAAAACAGCACCAGGTTATTTGACAAGTTTTCTTCCAAATCATTGTTAAGCCTAAGTGCTATTCTGGATCCTTGCTATTGCTGAATAAAAGGAAATACTGACTATTCCATAACCTTGAGGTTTGCCTTCTCCTGCATTTCATTAGCATACACCTCCCATTTCTCCAGAGTTCATTTTGCACTAGATTTGTACTACGTACTTTCTTAACTTCTGAAAGCGGCCTTGGAGAAATTTGTTGCGTCTGTATTTCAGAGAGAATTTCAATATCTTCTGACTGAATGGCAGGTTTGGGCTTCTCAGAAAGGAAACAGCTGTCCATATCAACACCATCATGCCTTACTGCAGTGGCAAAATCCAGAAGTCTAGGTTTGAGAGAGAGAAGCATTTCACTTTGTTGAGATGAAATACAAGAAACAGGGTCACTGTTAACAGGTGCACTTTGCATATGATGAATGCCACACCTACTTTTATGTTAAAAACTTGCATGTGCAATTCTAAACAATGATCAATTTGTTTACGCAGTCAGGCATTTCCCAATTCCATGTTTGGTGTCTACTATCTATCCTGTTGCCCTATTCCAGCTGAGACACACTCCCTCTGCAGAAGTCAGTTGTGACTGAATGCTTTTGCTGCTTCAAGCAGAGGGAGGCAAAACCTGGTCGCTGAATATTTTGATGTAAGTTCAACTGGGCAAGGAAAAATATTTAATTGAGTGTTTAGAATAAGCTGTTGGGGCAAAGTGTTTGGTTGTGGGCAGGACACTGGATAAATGAAGAGTTGACAGGGAGGATAGTTGGTACATACATACATACATACATATACATACATATTGAGTACATACATACACGCAAAACCGGGTGAAGGGAGTCCAGCCCGGTTTTGCACATGTGCATGAACTGCTGGAATCTGGCCTCATCCCAGAGGCACCACGGCGGCAAACCCACCTGTGAAGCCTCCCCTCAAAACTGGGTTAGGAGGGTGAGCACACTCCTAACCCTGTTTTTCTGCTTGTGTAAGCAGCCGCATCTGGAAGACTTGGGGAGGGGAACCACACACGCATGCAGTGCATGATTTGAGCTCTGGGGGTGGTGCAGGGCATCCTGGCACCCTGACCCTTGGAGCTGCCGGCAGCAGCTGGTGCCTATCTAGGTAGGCTATCAATCCACCAGGGACCGCAGAACGATCATCTGTGGGGAAGTAAGTGCTTTCGGGCTTCCTCCCCACAAACCGGGTAGCCCTTTCTCTCTGCTTGTGAGAAAAGGCTTGCTGTGTGTGAAAGGAGATAAGAATGAGAATAGGAAGAGTTAGATTCACAGTGAGAGAAAGACTAGAGTAACACAACCTGAAGTACAATTTCAAAACTGAAGGCTGTCACTAGCCATTATTCTCTATGGACAGAGAGTATAATTTTTATTTTATTTTTGGCGTTTTTATGATGAGAATCTTATAAAACTTGTATTGGAAATTAGGGTGGCAACCCGTTCACTATAACACTGGAAGTGTCTATAAGGGAAATTGTGTCCTTCTGGAGTTAGCAAGTAGAAGGTAAATGGCTTCCCTTCCGAGAATGAATGAATGAATGAATGAATGAATGAATGAATGATTATTGAGTGGAGGTGTGTCATAAAAATGCGCACTGAGAACTTTTTAAAATGTTATCACTTCTTCCCTGGATCTGTAGGATAAGGAAGATAATATATTTTCCTAAGTACACATACTAATCACTAGGGCTGGCTAACAGGGAGGGCATGAAGGTCCACAACCATCCACTCCCTCCCACCCTTGGCAATGGCAGCAGTGGTGTGAGCTGGCTGACAGATGTGTGACTGCGGACTTCACTGCCAGGAACCCTTTATCTGCATCGAGGGGTTCAGAGAGCATTCCCATTGATCTAAGGGGAGGGGAGAGAAAAAGGACCCACTGCGCAAGTCTGGAACTCACTAGATGGTAGGTAGGGAAGGCGCTACTGCCGCAGGACTTTGCAGTAGTGGCAAGGGTTCCTCTTCTTCTCACTCTGAGGGTGGGCAGAAAAGGATTCCTCACCAATGCTGTCAAAGGATGTGGCAGCAGCAACTCACCGGCCCACTCTCAGAGGGTGGAAAGAAGAGGAGCTGCCACCGCCATCAAATCCTTGTTCCCACTCTCCAAGAGTAGTAAGGGAAGGATTCATAGTGGAAGCAGTATGTACTGAAGAAATAATATACGCATCATTGAAATTGATGGCTATGCAGTTATAGCAAATAATACACTATAGTAAAATGATTATATCACACACACACACACACACACACACACACAAACACAGCCTGTCCATTTCCATGCACATGAGGAATCTTGGCTGCATGTTTATAAAGATCAGAGGACGCAACTAAAATGCTTCCAACCACAAAGTAAATGAGTCCGTATTAATTTTATTAATTGTAAAATATTTATATTCATAGAAATGAATTTAACTTACTCCCTATTAAGTATCAGGTTTGTTATACAGCCATTAAAAGAGCCAATCATTTTGAGTCCTAAAATGCCTTCTCCAGAAGGAATCCCACCAACAAAGAAATTAGATAAATTCATTGGACTACTTTCTGCCAATGGGCCAAGTCTAATTTCTGCAGGACTACTTTCATCCACTTGAACTGTTATCATCCTGGAAAACAAATGCAAAGTGAAAAATTATTCAGCAAAAAAAGTTTACAGTTTTAAGGAGAGTAACCCTTAGGAAACAAAGAATTGGTGATTTTCATAATCCACCTTAAGCCACTTAAAGATAAATGAGGTTCTCCAAGGGCTGTTTCATTGCCTTACTCGTGTGGCAGTGCAGATTTGTTGAATATCTTTATAATTAATTTTGATCACTAATCCTGTTTGTAGGTGTTGCATTATACACTGGATTTGTATGTTCCCCTGTCTAATAAATAAAAACAGCTTATTATGTGTTTACTTTGTCTATCAGTATTTGGTATGATTCCCTCTGGTGGCCAAAGCATCTAGAGATTTCAAAGGAGCATTCATGCACAACTTAATCAGTAACTGTATGCAGTATGCAATTACCATATAAATCAAAACTCCTCCATTAATAATAGGAAAACACAACTGTGATTATTCTACTGAAATGAACTAAGCTAAATCAGTTCTTTTGGGAACTTGATAAACTGACAACCACAAGCTGCAATTAAACTAGTGCTTTAGTTTGTACCTCTTACTCCGAATCAGGATGACAGAATGTTCCTGCCCATCGCTGTAAGTTCCATTAGCAGGCTGTACTGTGACCTTTCTTGTACTTGCGCGGTCTCCAGCATTAACATGCACTGCCAGATGACCACTGACCAGAATTATGGAGAAGAAGGGCTAAGTATGAGTGAAAAGGAGATCAGGTTAGTTTTTACACTCTTCCTCTACACTGCATTTTACTCACAGAAACACAGAATTGTAGGCCTGAAAGAGATTAAAAAGTCAACTACTACAGCTACTGCAATGAAGCAGGAGACTTTAAACGAAGAATTCTTAACAGATGAGCTCACATTATCTAGATTAAGTGAGCCAAAAACATTTAGCTCGATGCCAGAAACACAAATAGTACAATCAAACTGAACAAACACAAGGTGAACAACCATCCAAGTGGTTCAGGCAAACAAGTCAACCCATAACTTACAGGAGAAGGCAAATAAAATGTAAGGTCCATTAGCAAGTCTGAGCTAAGGGGGAAAACATTTCCTACCTAAAGTAAAGTGTGCCGTCGAGTCGATGTCAACTCAGAGCCCTGTGGTTGTCTTTGGTAGAATACAGGAGGGGTTTATCATTGCCATATGACAGACTTGTATACTCATTATGGCGACCTGGCTATTATATTTTAGGTAGGAAAAATGTGTTTCCCCTACTGAAAATACAGTCATAGCAGGAGGTGAGCAGTCTGGAAAAGGTAATGGTACTGAGATGGCTCCTCTTAAACAAAATGAGTAAAACTTCTAACACCCTGATTGGTTCTAGCAAAATCAACGGGACTTGCACACCCATCAACTGCTTAGGACAGGGGTGTAAAATCTGAGCATTTATTTTACGGTTGTAACCTAAAGAGATGGAGAAAGGTAAGAGCTGACAAGCTAGTTAAAAACTGAGGATAGCTGGATGCTTACCAGATGGGCTTGCCTGCGTCTCCGTTTTTCTGTACCTTTGCTAAGCCCCACAACGATAATGCCACTGGTATTCTTAGTTGCAAAAGTAGCCATAAGTTCCGATTCTGGTGAAAGGGGCTTAGGGGGCAACTCAATGTAACCATGACCTAGAATACTAACACTGCGTATGGGCTGTTTTGCAAAAGGAGAGAAATAATTGGTGAATTAGACCATTATGTATTAGATAAAGAATAATGAAGTGGTTGATTATCTGACACTATCAACAGGTCAGCCATAATAGTGTCATCATATATCACTAATTCATTTCTGAGCATCAAGCAGCAATCAGTTTCAATCTACCCAATAAAACTGTCAGGATGCCATACCTCCAGGATACAGCCTTTTCTCACACCATATGAGTTTTGAAGCAAGTCAAAGGTGGAACGGGATATTTCCAAGTTCTTAATACATCCCACATATGTTCTGCTATTAAGTCCTTTCCTAAAAAGGGGTGAAAAAGAGGGTAACTGAGGGAAACATAAGGTCACTTAATTTAATTCAGAAGGAATCATTGTCAAATTGGACCATTTCCTTCTTTGAAATCGGCAGCTACTTTACAGTGGCCACAGAGCACACAGCAATTCTTGCTTCTTTAGGACATAACTATTCACACTAACTTATTCCAATTGGCCCTTCTACCCTTTACTTGCCTTTCTCTTTCTCCCTAATGTGATAAATTGCACTCTTAAATTGTCAGCCAGCAGGCACTGTTTAGAAAAGTGAAATGCTTTATTAAAAACTAATTAAATCAGTAAAGGCGACATCCTGACTAAATTACTTGATGGAAGTTCCATTGAAATTAAGTAGTAACTTCTAAGTGGTACTATTGAGTAACTTAGTTTGGATGTCAACCACAGAATATAGCAAGCATGCCATGACCATCTGAAGGCACAAGTGTGCAGCAGTGCATCCATTCAGAGCAAAGACTTCAGTGCTGTCCATAAACGACATATGGCACAGGAAGTAATTTTTTCTTCTTTTCTGCTCTTCTCAATATGCCTCTCCCCAGTTCTCAGGGCAAGTATTCAGATTACCTCTGGTTCAAATGTAATACTAAACCGCAGTTCAGCACTACCTGAACAAGTCTAAGGGATCCATGAGCCCACGTGTTCCTCCCTTTCCTCCTGAGAAGAGAATGGAAGTTTTTGCTTTCACTTTAAGAACAAGCTGCAGTTGTTTGTTACGTATGAACTCAGGGGACTATGTTCTATTAAGCAAGTATAATTAGGACAAGCTAGGATATCAAGCCACGATACCTTGACTATAGTTAACAAAGCACTGTTCTGCAGGTTCATGTGTAACAGGAAAATGCAGTTAATCCTTAGAATGAGAACAAAAGTTTTTACTCTTCCCTGGCATGCAAGAGAGCAGATAAGTGGGGGAGTGGTGCATGTGAGTCCATGGCTCCCTTAGTCTCATTCACAAAGTGCTAAATCATAGTTTAGCATATAATTGAAGCAGATCTAACTCTTCAGCAAAGTTAAAGCAATTTTCAGCAACTTGTATTAGCTCTCAGTTTTGCAATATAATCTAGTAATAAATACTTATGTATACAAGATGAGTATTCACACACGACCAGCATGCGGGCAAGAGAGACAGCAGGGTCGAACTCAGCTAAAGGCCAGGCTTAGAATCTGGGTTTGGCTGGGCGAGAGCATCAGGACCCGCACGAGTCCTGGCACTCCACATGAGCAGCCTAGCCTAGGCTAGACTGACCTAGCCTGGGCTAGGCGGCTTGTGAGAACAGTGTTAATGGAACTGTCCTGGGATGTTTGGTCAGCAGCCTAATGTCCGGGCTTTGTAGGGGAATTAGCTCTTAAAGAGGGTCAGCTCCACCAGTTTTAATTTGTGCAAACATTTGGACTCAATAAATGACTGGATTGAGACAAGGTTATCATTTCAAAATAAAAAGAAGATATTTATTGTAGGAGGGACACAAAAACAAAGAAATTTGTGGTTAAAGCAATATTACTACCAAAAATACATTTAACTGCAATGAGGCATTTTGGCTTAAAGTCTAATGTGTAAGTCTGGTGGGCAAGAGAAAGAGCCTTGCAAGAGAGATGGGGGTAGCTTAGATCTATGAAAGGGATAGAGAGGGCCCAGTTGCAGGGCAAATGTTCACCTTCACCTGATCTGGACAACGGGACCTCAGGACTCTGGGGAGGGCTACAGAATCTCATCCTCTGAGGCAGTGTGATTGGAAGCAGGAGGGTTGCTGGGATTAGTAGAGGAAGAGGTGCCCATGAGAAAGATACTTCCATGGGGCCAGCTTCCTATGGCTGCTAGGCAAGCTGGATGGATAGGCAGAAGGACAGATCTGGAGAGTGGCATAGAAAACTGGACACCCCCAGTTGCAATGGCGTGTACAGCAGATTGTCCAAGTTACTAGTGATTACAAGCTATTTGTAGGTTGTAGGAAAGCACAAAGAGTGCTCAATGGTGTCCCAGGTGAAGCATACAAGAGAGCGCAAAGGTTGCAGGGAGCATCCAATGGAGTCCCAAGTGAAAGGCACAAGGGAGCCCAAAAATTGCTTGTTAGTCCCAAGTGAAATACATGGGGGATCACAAAGATTGCTTATTGGAGTCCAGAGTGAAATACACGGGGAGTACACTGGTTCATGGAAGTGGGGATACCTATATCCCAATACATGCCTTGGGGGCAAATTCCTGCTGCCCTGTTTGTCTGATTAGAAGTGCCAGGATGGACCTGCACAGAATGCATGCAATGATCACTCTTTCCTGGGTGTAACAATGTGGGAATCACCTTCTGTGTGCAAGGCTGATTATGATGACAGTCCGAACATGCAGGTGTGCAAAAGAGTATTTGTGCCTGGATGGGTTCTCCAGTAATCCTATCAATAATTTCAATACATACAACTCTAGGTCTACATCACTGACTCATCTTCTTTGTGATGGGAAGACCATTGCTTCACTACCTTATCTTCTTTTCTTCCTGCTTGGCATAATAGGTTTGTTAGTATGTTGTCATCTCTTGTGAGAGGATGGGGGGAGTAAAGGCAGTTCATTCTGAGTTTAGAGTGGCCCTGGATGCCAATTAACTCTCTGTAGTTAACTTCTGGAGTCTGTTTAGCTGGGACCCCTGCATTAGGGATGTGCACGGTCCGGAGAAGTCCGGACCGGCACCGAAGGGGGGTCTTGTTTTTAGGGCGGGGAGGGCTTGCTTAGCCCTCCCGCCTCCTTGCCCCCGCCAGCGCCCGTATTGTACTGTATAGGGGCGCTGGAAACCAGCCCCCCCCCCCGCCGCCACGGCGAAATAACCTCTAAAACCATCCAGCCCTCCCTCCCTCCCAGCTAGCTGCCCGCCCACCCACCCACCCAGTTGCTCACCCGGTCGCTGGATAAAAAGCGAGAGGAGCTCCGGCACAGAGCTCCTCTCGCTTGGAAGGCCTCCAGCAGAATGGTGGCTTGCGCGCGCGCGCATGCGCGCGCCGCAAACCACGCCATTCTCCGGAGGCCCGGTCTACCCGGCGGGGTAGACCCGGCGATCGGAGGCCCGGTCTACCCAGCGATCGGAGGCCCGGTCTACCCGGCCCTTTCCCGCCGGGTAGACCGGGCCTCCGGAGAACGGCGTGGTTTGCGGCGCGCGCATGCGCGCGCGCGCAAGCCACCATTCTGCTGGAGGCCTTCCAAGCGAGAGGAGCTCTGTGCCGGAGCTCCTCTCGCTTTTTATCCAGCGACCGGGTGAGCGACTGGGTGGGTGGGTGGGCGGGCAGCTAGCTGGGAGGGAGGGAGGGCTGGATGGTTTTAGAGGTTATTTCGCCGCGGCGGTGGAGGCGGCGGCGGGGGGGGCGGCTGGTTTCCAGCGCCCCTATACAGTACAATACGGGCGCTGGCGGGGGCAAGGAGGCGGGAGGGCTAAGCAAGCCCTCCCGCCCTTAAAGAAATACCCCCCACCCGGACCCGAACCAGGCAGGGCTGGACCGGTCCGGCAGTTCGGCCATTCTTTGGAATGGCTGCCGGACCGGTTCGGACACACCACTACCCTGCATAGGGAAGGGGCGTGCATCTTGATCCCCATACCAATTTGCTTGCTTGTAGCAAAATCTAGGGGTGACTAGCCCATCACCAACTAAGTGACCTGTCCCCATGTGTACCATAAACTGAGAGCTCACATTATTGTGAAGCTCCTGAGCATATCCAAAGTGCAATCTCCAAGCCGGGAGATGCAACTGCAAGCAGAGAGGCTCCTGGGAGCCAAGCAGAATAAGCATAGCTAGCAACAACAGCCTTGCTGTGTATTAATGTAGACTGTGAAATTAGGCATTATGAACAATGATTCCGTAAAAAAAGAGAAAAAAGAGCAAATATATGCAGTTCTGACATTAAGATGGAGTATTATGAAACCTAAAATTTAAAACGGATAAAAAGGATAAAAACTTGGTATTATTTAATTTGGATCACTATGTTTGAAAGTTCACAATCAGGTAACGGGGGAATGGTGTGTGTGTGCTTTAATGAAACCTACCTGACTGCCCTTGATCGTGGCAACCCACCAATGTAAATAGGATCCTTATCAGAACGATTCAGGTCGGAGGCTGTACCAGGGGATTCTCCTTGCTTGATTTCTTTAGAACTGAGATTATAAGCCTCCATGACTGCCAAGATCCCTGAAAGATAATGAATGCAGACATCAGCAAGTCTCTGAACACCTGACAATTTGCTATGCTACTTTAGTTATTACTCAAACACAACAGCAAAACATAAAAACAAGGATGTCCTTTTTATTAAAAAGCACGTTGCTTAAAATAATCCAATTCTCCTGTGAAGAAGAAATTCAAAACACATGCAATTTGAGATATGTTTTCTTTCTACAACAGGAAACAGCCATTTAAATTTTTCATTTCGTCTCCTTAAAAATGGGCGGCGGGGGGAGGTTCCTCTAAACTTTCTAGTTAAAACAGAGGTCTTATAAGCACAAACTGAGGCTGTTCTCAGTTGGCTGCCTGTGAGAACACTGGGAGCCATGTGGATCCGGGTGCTGCCGCAGCGCCAAACTGGCTTTCCACCCCAGCTTTTAGCCCAGGTTAACAGAGCAAGTGCTCCGTTAACCCAGGCTTCAGGATCATGTGCCAGCGTGGATTGCTTGCAGACCCATCTGACTCAGAGTCCCCAATGCACTGCACTCATTGCACGATATACTGTGGGATTCCCCTGGGGGAAGGAACGCCACCGCGGCAATTGTGTGTGTGATGACGTGGCGGGGGCCAGTGCAGGACTGTCTGCAGAGAAGGTAGGCTTAACCCTGCTTTTCCTTCGCCTGCCCGTCCAATTGTGTGAAAGGCCACACTGAACTAATTCACACAGTCAAAAACTGTGTTCTACCTGGGTTTGGGAACTGTGTGTGCTCCCAATTTTCGGTTGTGTGGAAGCAAGGTAAGAGGGAAACCTTAGTAGAAGTGATTGTGTGTGCAAGCAAGGTAGGAGGAGGAGAGATCCAGGTTTTCCTCCGACCTTGCTTCCACACAATCACTTCTACCCAGGTTTTCCTCTTACCTTGCTTCCACACAACTGAAAATTGGGAGCACACACAGCTCCCAAACCTGGATAGAACACAGTTTTAGATTGTGTGATATGTATATGATGTACTGTAGATATATATATATAAAATTAATTATTGTATATAATAACTCTAGTTAGATTTGAGAAAGGTCAGGTGATTTTCCTATTTGACATAAGCAGACTTGCTAACTTGCTTGATAAGTTCAAGAGCCGGGTCTCACGATCGGTGAGACCCGGTTTGGTGAGCTGAGTGGGGAGGGAGCCTTGGGCGGCCGGATCGGCCACCCACATAATTGCTGGCTCCGTGATGGAGCCAGCGGGGGCAGATTGGCCCCTGGAAGCTCCAGCATGCCCTGTGTGAATGCGCAGGGCATGCTGGAGAGATCCCCGGAGCCGGAAGGTGGCTTTTCACCTCCCCTCTGGGGGGGTCCTCCTTGTGAGTAGCCACAGTGCAGAGCCGCGCTGTGGCTACTCACACTAAAAAACACCCGGTTTGCGGAGCACTTGCTCCGCAAACCCGGTTTTAGGGGAGGGTTATTTAGGCAGGTTAACCACCTCGGAGCCACCGGGCTTGCTTGCAAGCCCGGTGGTTCCCACGATCATCCAAAATCGGGCTAGGCTCCCCTAGCCCAATTTTGGCTGATCGTGGGAATAGCCCCAAAGAGTCACAAACATCTTCTGTCACCATGCAGTTTATTGAAAGAAAAAGATTGTGCCGTCGAGTCAGTGAGGCTATTCATACGATGGGAGAAAATTGGGCTAGCGGAGGCTAGCCCAATTTCCTCCCATCGTGAGAACCACTAGGCTCAGCTGTGAGCCCGGTGGTTCTTAAGTGGGTCACCCACTTAAGTAGCCTGGTGCTTAAACCGGGTTTGCAGAGTGGAGAGCTCTGCAAACCCGGTTTTGGCCAACATGAGGAGCCACGGCACAGCTCCGCGCCAGGGCTCCTCACAAAGAGACCCCCGGAGGGAAGGCAAAAAGCCGCCTCCCAGCTCAGGGGTCTCTTCCAGCATGCCCTGCGTGCTCACGCAGGGTATGCTGGAGCTTCCGGGGGCTGCGCGGCCCCTGATCCTCCCAGCCCCCGCCGGCTCCATAACGGACCTGGCAGTTGTGTGGGCGGCCACTTTGGCTGCCCAGAGCAGACTGCCTGCTCGTGTGAGGGGAGAGCGGGATAAGCCCGCTCTCCCCGCTAACCCTCCCGAGGCGGGTCTCCTTGATCATGAGACCCGCCTCAGTGTCGACTCCTGGCATAGAGCCCTGTCGTTTTCTTAGCAGAATACAGGAAGAGTTTACCATTGCCTCTTCCCACGCAGTGTGAGATGATGCCTTTCGGCACCTTCCTATATTGCTGCTGCCCAATATAGGTGTTTCCCATAGTGTGGGAAACAAACCAGTAGGGATTCAAACTTACAGTTTCTTGCTCCCTAGCTAAGTTGCTTCCCTGATGCACCATTAGGTGGCCCTGCACAGAATAATACGGACTTTTTCCTTATTGGAAGAGTCCTAGTTAAAGCACCTTAAATCCTATGGATTTCATTCGGGTATATCAGATGACATGTGGAAAGTAAGTAGGAAGCAAGCAGTGGTTCCCAGTGGGTGCACACTCCCATTGCTCCCTGGTACTTCCACCCACTTCTGTGTCATCTGAACTCGGAAATGTCAAATGGAGAATGTTGGGATCCCTTTGTCAACCCAACATTTGCAGTTGGTTTGACAATGTTGGGTAGCAGGGGGGTCACAACTCGCTCCCTGACAGTTCTGTGTTCAGATGACTCGGAAATGTACTGAAGTACTAGCTAGCAGCAAGAACACACACTCTCCACAAACTGTCACTTCCTGCCTACTTATTTTCCACAAGCCAACTGAAGCCTCCCTAAGAAAGCAAAACATGACTTAGTACTATTGAAATCATGGAGACAAGTTAATTGTGACAAACTGAATTCCCATTTATTTAAATAAGATGTAGTAATCCTAATGTTATTTTAGGATGCAACTAACCCTATTAAAATTAATGTGACTTAAACATGGTTAACTTGTATTAGTTTGTGCATCTGAGCATCTTATTTATACAAAAAAATCTGCCAAGTCAAAATCTGCCATTCATATTAATGCATTTTACCTTCCTTTTTGTTTCGACTGAATGAAATTTTATACCATGTCCCATTATTGTAACGGCTTTCTGTTTTAAGGGTAAGAGGACCTGAACCCAGATCAACAGTTAGTTTAACTTTGCCATCAACAAGCTCCAGAAACAAGAAATCCCTCTGCAGAAGAAACAAAACAAAACATAAAAGACAACCAACAGATAACTTGAATGTTTCTAGAAGCGCATGCATTTTTTAAAACCTAAAGTGAGTTTGCCTTCATATAAACACACACATTTAAAATTATACAGTAAGGCGGGTCTCACAATCCGGCATACTGGGGAGACCCCCGGAGTCAGGAGGCAGCTTTCCCCCTCCTCTCCGGGGGTCTACTCATGAGTAGGCACGGCATGAAGCCACGCCGTGGCTACTCACGATTTTGAAAACCAGGTTTGCAGAGCGCTCGCTCCACAAACCTGGTTTTGGGGCAGGGGTTCCTGAGTGGGTTACCCACTCTAGAACCACCAGGCTCGCAGCCGAGCCCGGTGGTTCTGACGATCTGCAAAAATCGGGCTAGGCTCTCCTAGCCTGATTTTTGCAGATCGTCAGAATAGCCCCAGAGTGAAGCATAAACCTTTGGCTTGGGTACTAAGTATCTGTTATGATTTTTATTTTCTCTGTTCAGTGGTTAGCATAGTACGACTTTGTATTTAAAATGTTTTAGCATGTTCTGAGTATCCGGCATATGGTGAGTATCTGGCACATCAAAACTAACCCACCACCAATGCACCAGGGTTTTGCACCGCGTGTGGGGAGCAACCTTCCCTTTTGCTCTGCAGCCACCTCTGCCTCTCATGACTACATCCCTGATGGTCAGGGGATCTTCAGGGAGAAGGTTGCAGGAGGCACAAGCAGCTGCAGAGAGAAGAACTTGTGTGAGGAGGACATGATTGTTGGCAAACACCCTGAGGTGCTTCACATGCTCAAAGTGAAGTGCCTTAGCCCACTCTCCCCGCACACGGGCAGGTGGATCGGCTTTCCACACGACTACCGGCTCTGTCACGGAGCCAGTCAAGGCACCAGAGACTGGGGGCCGCCCAGCCCCCAGAAGTCCTAGAACACCCCACGCAAGTGCACGGGGCATTCGGGGAAGACCCCCCGAGGTCAGGAGGCTTGCTGGAGCCTCCCAGTCAGGGGGCTCCTTGTGAGTCACTGTGGCATGGAGCCACACCGCAGCGTCTCACGATTGGGAAAACGGGGTTAGCGGAGCACTCGCTCTGTTATCCTCATTTAACGGGAGGGGTGTTTTGCAGGGTTTGCTGCCAGGAGCCATGCTGCTCCCATGGCAGCACAGGACCACAGGAAAGCGGGCTGGGCTCCCTTAGCCCATTTTCCTGCGGTCGTGGGAATAGCCTCCCTTTCTCTCTAAAACTTTCTGTCCCTCTGAAACTATCTCCCTAAGGATTCCTGGACCCTCAGGGTATACTTTCAGGAGACATGAGTGACTGCAAAGGGAAGGGGAGATTGCCAAAAATCATGCACAACCCTGGCACACTGGCAAAAGGTTAGTTTGGATGTTGGCCATTATCCTGTAAAGCCTACAAGCATCCTGAAAAGTAGGTCAATACTACTGTTTCAATTTTGCACACAGGAGACAGAACTGAGAAAGAGTGCTCTATTTAAGACTACCTGGTGAGCCTATCACAGAAGCAACATTCTAAGGGGCCAGGAGCTTCCTGATTTGTACTCAGTTTGTTAGCCATTATGCTGCACCAGTTCTGAAATCACAATCAAACTGTGTGGGAAATGGATACAGAATAAGGCTGTTATGAGCAGCCTAGCCTGGGCTCGGCTGCTTCTGCGGGTCCCACCACTCCCGCCCAGCCAAACCATACTTTTAAGCCTGGCTCTTAGCTGAGGTTAAGGGAGCAAAGGTTACTTATTTAACCCTGCTGCTGGGATTGTGTGTCTCCCTGGGCTGCATACAGTCTGAGGAGACACAGAGACAGGCACCTCGAGTGCCCATCTGTTGGGGGAACCTCCCAACGCTTGGCACACTGTGGAATACCCAGAGGCGGGGACGTGTCATCCTGGCCTTCAGAGCTCTGCACTGCCTGGCGCAGCGCTGCTCATCTGGGTGGAACTGTACGGAAGCAAAGTAGGAGGGAAAGTTACCCAGGTTTTACTCCTACTTTGCCGCCACATAATCATGCTACCCAGGTTTTTCTCTTACCTTGGTTCCACACCACCAAAAATTGGGAGCACACACAGCTCCCAAACCTGGGTAGACCACAGTTTTTGATTTTGTGAATGACCTCAGGGTATAGAACTGACTGAGCTACAGAGCCTTTAAAACTGGACCGGTGTTCTTACTGTGCCATTAGAAGCCAAGTATACTAAGAGCCCATTGGGTGAGAAGGTTCTGAAAAATACGATGATTTGAGTCAAAGTGGAGCGAAGCGCCTTCTCCACTACTGAATATCCACTGCCATCAAAATGAAATGAAGTGTCTTCATCCTGTAGGCTAGGAAAGCAAACAAAACAAAAGGATTTGAAATGCTGCTTTCTTCTCTACCAGGCAATTCCTGCCCAAAAATATCTGTGCTACGACTATGATGATTTCAACACCACTTTACAATATAGTTCTCAAAGCGGTTTTCTGAGAAACACAAATAATAGGTAGACAGACAGAAAAGATGGTTCCTTTCTGCTGCTGGCAGAAATAACCAGAGCTTGTGCAAGTATTGTTCTTCAAGAATCCTAATGGCAGGCGACAAGAATGAAATCAGCTGATATCAGAATCAGTAAGATCCCCAGGCAGCACACACAGTACTTTCACTGAGTTAATTAAGAATACTCAGAGATTAAGAATGTGCTGTTTCTAAAGACTTTTCCAGAACAATCCTTTATCTCCCTCTGCTGGTTACAAGTGATATTGACTTGGGATTCATTTAAATAAAAACATATTTTTATACAAGATGTTTTGTATATATGCTACTTACAGCCACTGTTCCCTCTAAGCGTGCACATGTGCGCGTGCTCACAGGTTTTTTATGTCTGCTCAGGTGGAATCAGGAAGGCATTACTCTGAATGCATGTGTGTACACACTGCCTTGATACTGCCACCCCGAACAAAACTCATTCCGCACACAGATGAAAAAATATTAGAGAGACCACTACTTACAGCTGTTAAAAATTTGAATCTTAGAGAACAACTAAATGAGTATAATATCTGAATCTAATTTAGACCACTATTTTACTAGGAAGAGATTTACATGTATGGAGCAAACAAACCAAGAATGTAAATTTACAAAAGTAAATTCGTCACCACTCATCTGCTTCAGATACTATAGCAAAACCATGAGTTGATCCAGAGGATGGTCCACCTGTTGTTCATCTCTGCACTAAAGCTCTATTTATACACACAGGCATAACTCCTAATTTTGGTTTTAGATTTCAACTACTGTTTCCAGATCTTACCTTCCAAAGCATCCATTGCACTTGCCTTCCCTTTCCATGTAGTTCCAAAGTCCAACTGATTTGCCATTCAGGAATGCTTCCCCCATGCATCCCTTAAAATGTGTTACCTTAATGGCAGGGGATTTCTGTTACAGAATAAATACGTTTGATGAAGAGAGATCAGGTACTCTGGAATTCATCCACATGAACAGTATTTATGCCCAACAAACTGCAGCTTGATGTAGGGATAAACAAAGGAGCTCTTCTCAGGATCAGTGAGAAGAGCTCCAAGGAGGTCTGCAGGAAGAGCAGTGAATTTTTTTTCATAGTTTCTGTGCATGTGTTTTACAATAAAAGGAAAAGCATATTATTGATATCTATAGTCAATTATGCAGATAACTATGACAAATTTGGATGAAGAGGAAATACAAACCAAGATATGAATTATCAGATGAATAAACTCTTGCTCACATCCTAACATTGCATTCACAGGTACTTTTCACTCTCACAAGGGGAGGGGGTGATTTTTGCCAATGTCCCTTCCCTCTGCTGTCCCCAATGACCCCCAATCCTCAGAGACATATGGGGGGAGGGCACTGGGGCAGTAGGATGAAGAGGAGAAGCAGCAAAAACCATTCCTCCCACATATGAGTGGAAAGTACTTCCACATGCATGGCATTAGCCAGGATGTAAGCCAGTGTTGATGCACTGGGATTATCCGTATCTTGCTTTGTATTTCCTCCTCCAAAGTTGCGATAATTATTTGCATTAGGACAAATAATCTTGTGATTTTCACATTATAATTATGAACATTTATATACTGCTTTTCAACAAAAAGGCTCACAAAGCAGTTTACACAGAAAAAGAAATAAGATAATCACCTGCTTTGCAAGCTGAACTCCTTCAGCGAGCACAACATTAGTCAGGATGTGAGCCTTGTATTTTCTTGATTACCTTATGGAAACCCAATAGCATTTATTTATAGTGGCTTTATAATGTCATTAAGGCTTGAGAGCCATCTATTATATTAATTCTTGTAGATGTGTGGGGATGCATCCCGGCAACCCAGCGGATTGGCTGGGCGGTGGAGACGCCAGATTGGCTGGGCTGGGCAGCGGTTGGCTGCGTAGGGAAGTGGCCGCTTGGGGAGGAAAGGAAAGGAAGGAAAGCGGGCAAGTGGAGAGGAGAACTGAACAGACTGGGGCAGAAGGGAGGGGGGGAAGCTGAGGGGAGAGAAAGCGGCAGAGCCTGGCTGGGCAGAGACAAACGGCTGGCCGCTTTGGAAGATGCTCTCTAGAGGGAGGGCCATGCAGGAAGGAGCCGGCTGAATGCTTGGCCGCCCGACACCAGGGACTAGAGGAAGGAGGAGGCGGCAACAGCCAGCAGGGAAAACACAAGCAGGCTAAAAAGCGGGGGGGGGGCACAAATGAGAGAGAGAGAAAGAGGGGGAAACGGAGGAGGGAGCAAGCTGGATCAGAAGGCTTGGGGGGAGGGAGCAGGCCCGGACTGGCCCACAGGGCAACAGGGCATATGGGGGAGGGGAGTAGGGCAGAAGGTGGGAGGAGTGTACTGCTGCACAGATGCTCTGTGCGGGATCTGCTAGTTTTCTATATTTCACCAAAGACAAAAATAGGTTTGTCACTTTCCATATACTCCACAGCCAATCACACTCATTGATGAGTTATTTAAATGTATATCCTGTTTCCAAGTAAAAATTTTGAAACCATCTTCAAACAAATTAAAAGTACTGAAACACACACTCACTCCCTCTCTACACACACACACACATGCTAAAAACATTCCTGGACCAATTTTTAAAAACTGTTTTTTAAAAAACCTTAATATTGTTCAGGGCATCCAATTATTTCTTCATCAAGAGGTAAAAGAATGTGCAAATATATGCTTGTTGTATTTACTTTTTTACATATTTAAGGACTGTATATATTTAATCGTCTTAGGTATAGTCCTGAAAATAATGTGTGAAATAGCTTTTAGATACCATTTAAAACATATTTTATTTTAACTCTGGTTGCATGATTATTCTTGCCCATTCATCAAAGATTTATGATTGGGAGCAACTTTGAAATTAATAAAATGTACTGTAATGAAATATTACAACATAGCTTTTATTTTTCACCTTGATTTGCCCACCAAGTCCTCCAATAAACATTAGAGTTGATTGGTCTACATCCAGTATTGTTGCTATCCCAGGAGAGGTGGCAGTTCTCACAAAAGGCTTCTGAGAAGAGTTTGTCTCCTCGACACTCAAGGTCCCAGTTTTGCCAAACCTAATTATCACAAACAATAGAGAACTGAACACTGTTTTGTATGCTCACTGTAGCTCATAATTTGCATTCTCAAACTACAGTAAGGCTTCATAACTTTGACCCTCGTGCAGATGATGGACTAAAATCCCCATCAACCCTAATTTTTGGCCTCCGTGGTTGGGGGATGATTGGAGCTGTAATCTGAAAACAGCTGGAGGTTTTGTGCAGCCCTGATGGCATTATATATTTACAGCTAAAGAGCTGGAAAATATGCAGAGAGTAAACATGGCCACGTGATATACAGCTGACAGCAGCTTTCTGGCCATCCAATTATTTACATGAACTTTATTTTGTAGGGAATGGTTCTCTTCTTTAGGTACTAATTCTTTCAGATTTACTGGTGATGTGTAGATTTGATGTCCTCCTCAGAATAATAAATCATACGTGTCACACATGAATTGCATTTTACCTTGTAGCATGTATTCGGTGCCATTTGTTGTTGTTTATGGGAAAGGCAGGATATTCCAATCTTGCTGATCCAGAGCCCATATCCCACAAGAAGGCTACCTTACCACGTCGCATCTCCACTGCCATGAAGTCAGTCTGAAAAGAAGGTTGCAGGTCACAAAAGAATGCCAACATGGCTAATACAAAAGGAGCTATTAAGAGACCCCCTGTGAGGGTACTGATCAAATTCAAATGACATCTAGTTCACATGCAGCATGGTATAAGCTTAAAAATAAGACAACAGGGAAACCTATTCTATGATGAAAACTATGAGGTCATTCACACAATCAAAGGGTATTCACATTTTTAAAAAGGGGTATTCACACAACCGTTTGGGAGGGCGAGCTGTGGGTGGAAGGCTGCAAAACCTTACCTTCTCCCCATACAAGCCAGTAAACATTGCTGCGAGCATGGACTGTGTTACCAGAAAATCCACTGCTGTGTCAGGCAGTGTGGAGCTCTGGAGGCTGCAATGCCACATCCCAGCTTTCGCGTATCCCACAATACACTCAGTGCGGTGCATTGGGGGATTCTCCCAGGAGACAGGAGCTATAGGCTGGGCTTCCCTAGCCTGGTTGAGGCTGTGTGTGAGAACAGCCTCAAAAACTGTGTTCTGCCCGGGTTTAGGAGCAGTGTGTGCTCCCAATTTTCAGTTGTGTGCAAGCAAGGTAGGAGGAAAACCTGGGTAGCTTTTCCTCCTACCTTGCTTCCACACAATCAAAATTTGGGAGCACACAGAGCTCCCAAACCTGGGTAGAACACAGTTTTAGACTGTGTGAATGACCTCACTGTGTACAAAACTTGACCCCAGTACTGACTTTGCTGAAAAAGTGAGATTTCACTTGCATGAGTTAGTTAATACTGGACAAAAAGCATGAGAAGTAACTTTGCACAAAGCAAGTTATGATACGAAACATCACCTGGGCTACCATATCAGTATAACATATTAATCAGGTCTGAAGACTGTAAGGAGGGAAACAGGAAATATGAATTCATAATAATGTAGGTCGGCTGAGTATTTGATTACCTTGTGGATAAAAAAACACACATCCACACAATAGTAAATACATCTCTCTCTCTCTCTCTCTCTCTCTCTCTCTCTCTCTCACACACACACACACACACACACACACACACACACACACACACACACACACACACACCATTAAAGAACTAGTGGGTTCATTAAATTTTCTATTGTAAAAGAATCATTATAGAAATATAAAACTAACAGTGCATATGCAAGATGTGCAGTCAATACAAAATCATCCAAGGATTATTTAATTGAAGATACTGCTGTCTCTCCCAGAAAGCAAAAACTATGTAGTTAAAGAACAAATTATTCTTGCATAGGTCAAACTATTACATGAAAAAACTCAAATTAGCTGATCTCTCTAATTACCGTGATATTAATGTCAACAGGATCATCTCTAGTCCCTGCAGCAGTAGAAAATGAAGGCACTACTCTAGAATTTGCTGCACTCATTTTTCCAAATGGATGGTTGCCATTAGCTGCCTGCACCCTGTCCACTTCCCTTGAATGTATGCAGAAGGCTCCCTACCCATCTAGCTTAATCATTTATTTCAATGGAGGAAGCAGATCTGCATGCATGTTCACACAATCAAAAACTGTGTTCTCTTTGGGAGCTGTGTGTGCTCCCAGTTTTCGGTTGTGTGGAAACAGGGTAGGAGGAAAACCTAAGTAGAAGTGATTATGTCGGGTTTCCCTTCTACTTTGCTTCCACACAATCACTTCTGCCCAATTTTCTTCTTAGCTTGCCTCCTCACACCCAAAAATTGGGAGCACGTGCCACCAGCTCATCTGGTGGCTACTCGGGGATGGGCCTTCTCCATTTCTGCCCCAAGGCTTTGGAACACACTTCCTGCTGAAATAAGAGCCTCCCCATCTCTTACAACTTTTAAAAAGGCAGTCAAGACACATTTGTTCACCCAGGCTTTTAATTAGATATTGGGGCTAGTCTTACGATCACAAAAATCGGGCTAGGAAAATCCTAGCCCGATTTTTGTGATCGTAAGAACCACCGGACTCGCAGCCAAGCCAGTGGTTCTGGAGCAGCTAACCCACTCCTGTAGCTCACCCCTTAGCCCGGATTTGCAGAGAGAGCGCTCTGCAAACCCGGGCTATCTGCTTGCGAGTAGCCGCGGTGCAGCTCCACGCCGTGGCTACTCGTGAGTAGACCCCTTGCTGGGAGGCTTAAAAGCAGCCTCCCGGCTCGGGGGTCTCCCCAGTATGCCCTGCACGCTCGCGGCCCCCAGCCGCGCGGCCCCCAGCCGCGCGGCCCCCGAGCTCCCCAGCCCCTGCCGGGTCCATCTCGGAGCCGGTCATCGTGTGGGCAGCCGATCTGGCCGCTCAGGGCTCCCTTCCGGTTCACTTCCCAAAACCGGGTCTCATGGATCGTGAGAACCGGTTCATTGTTTTAACTGTGTTTTAATTGTGTTCTAATAGTTTTAATGTTTTAAATTTTAATTGTTGAAATGTTTTAAACTTTGTATTGGTTGTTTTAATAGTTTTGTTGTAAATCGCCCAGAGAACTTGCGTTTTGGGAGGTATAAAAATTTGTTGAATGAATGAATGAATAAAACAGCTTCCAAACTAGGGTAGAATAGTTTTTGATTCTGTGAATGACCTCAGGGTATGAGGAAAACTTGGGCTTGGCTGCCTGTGAGAATGCTGGGATCCATGTGGATATTGGCACTCCCGTGGCGCCAAGCCCAGCTTTCAAACCTGGCTTTTAGCCATGATTAACAGAGAGAGATCACTCCGTTAACCCAGGCTCCAGGACTGTGTGTCAGCATGGGTTGGTTGTCACATGGTGCATTGTGGGATTCCTCCGGAACACTGCACTGGTTGCCACTGCAGCAACCATGTGCACTGTCACATGGCATGGATGGGGCCTGTCCAGGATTGTCTGTTGGGAAGGTAGGCTTAACCCTGCTTCCCCCGCCTGCCTGTCCAATAATGTGAAAGGTCCCTTTGATTGACCTCAATATCTGCTCCCTCCATTGCAATGAATGGAACATCTCCCATACGGAAGAGATTCATTCCTGAAAGTCAGCATAGAATATTAGCAACCTTCCCTACTCCAGCTATATCACAATTGGTCTATTTGCACCCTCCTTGATCCTGCACAATCCTGCTTTACCTGAGCAGCAAAACTACAGAGTACCAACAACCTGCCTCATTCTCTAATCCCAGTGCCAAATATTTCTTCCAACAGTGGATAGGGCATGCAATTCAGCTGAGTCATCTTCCTTTTTAGCCTGCTTTCCTTAAGGAAAGTAGGAGGTTGTTCACACAACTGGGCAGGTGGGGCGGTGGGTGGGAAGGCAGGTCAGCGGGGAGGCTTGTGAAATTCACCTTCCCCCCATACGACCAATCCCATGTTGCTGGGAGCACGGAACATGCTCCTAGATGATCTGCACTGCATGTCTGCAGCGCAGAGCTCCAGAGGCTGGGAAGACATGTCCCAGCCTCTGGAGATCCCACAATTCACCACTCAACACGTGCGAAGCATTGGGGAGTTTCCCCAAGACATGGGCGCTTTATCTTCCTATAAAAGAAAAGCTACACTTGGACAGAAAATGCCATAAATTCCTCAACTTACTTTACCACTGCTACCCAGATAGAACAGCAGGTTTTCAGGTTCAGTTGTTTTAACATTTAATGTTAATGTGTTGTAGTTAGCCGATAATATCTGGGGTTGATAGGCACGAACACAGTCTCTTTCTGAAGATACTGCAACTTTAATCTGAAAAAAGAAATGCAAAGGTAAAAATTGTATATATGTTAAATCTAAGCAAGAT
Source organism: Hemicordylus capensis (assembly GCF_027244095.1). Classification (NCBI taxonomy): domain Eukaryota; kingdom Metazoa; phylum Chordata; class Lepidosauria; order Squamata; family Cordylidae; genus Hemicordylus; species Hemicordylus capensis. The sequence continues at coordinate 240,466,894 of NC_069660.1, read as the reverse complement.
GGAAGTGCTCATTGTGGGGGACAGGAATTTGAGGAATGAGTTAGATCTTCCTGTGCTGGATGGAGTTACACTCCCCCAAGAGGAAAAAGTACACAGCTTGGGAGTGCTCTTGGATCCAGGCCTCAACCTGGTATCCCAGGTGGAGGCTATGGCCAGGAGCGCTTTCCATCAACTTCAACTGGTTTGATAGCTGCTTCCATTCCTTGAAGAGAATAATCTCAAAACAGTGGTGCATCAGCTGGTAACCACCAGGTGTGACTATTGCAAAGCACTCTACGTGGGGCTGCCTTTGTATGTAGTTCAGAAAATTCAGTTAGTTCAAAATGCAGCAGCCAGACTGGTCTCTGGGGCAATCAAGAGAGACCATGTTATGCCTGTTCTCAAACAGCTGCACTGACTGCCAATATGTTTCTGGGCAAAATACAAAGTGCTGGTTATCACTCATAAAGCCTTAAATGGCTTAGGTCCAGGTTACCTGAGAGCGCCTTCTTCTGTATGATCCCCATCGCACGTTGAGGTCATCCAGAGAGGTCCATCTCCAGTTACCACCAGTACGTTTGGTGGCAACCCAGAGCCGGGCCTTCTCTGTAGCTGCTCCTGGTCTATGGAATGCACTCCATAGCCAGATATCCTGGCAGATATCCATAGTCTGGGCTCATTGTTGGCCTTCAACAGAACCCTAAAGACTTGATTGTTTGGCCTGGCCTTCCAAGGTTTTTAAATTGTTTTTAAGTATTTTAATTGGTTTTAAATGACTCTGAATTGTTTTAGATTTGTTTTAATATTGTTTTTAACTTATTTGCTTTAAAATGGTGTTTGTTGTCTTTTACTTGTTGTGCACCACCCAAAGCCTTTGGATAGGGTGGTATAGAAGTGTAATTGATAGACAGACGGATAATGTTGTCAGTGCCTTGAGAATAAGTATATAGCCAGCCATTTACCGGTAAAATGTGAACTGAGCTAAACCTTCATTATATAGGATTTTGTGGTGTTTAAAGACTAACATCTACTCATGATCTAATCACTGAGGTAAAGCCAAAACAAAGCAGTGCATTTATATATGCTACCGCCAAGGAAGAAACAGATTTTGTTATATTATAATTCAAGCATATTAAGCACATCTGGGACATGCATTCAGTTTGAGGCACTTAATAAAGCTCTCTGCTTGACCCGTACACAGGCAAAAGTTTTATTTGATTAAGGTACAGCTTGATTAGAGGCCAGGTAAAATTGCTTGGGGCCTGATGTGGCTGACAGAATGCTAGTTAGTCATCTCCAGTCTACAGCACAGGGAGCAAAGATTAATGGATGCAAATGTGGCTTTGCATAAACGACATTTCTCCAGCAAACCCCATGGATTAAGAAAAGCAGAGACTCAACAATTCTAACAAAAATCATTATGATTACAGTTTAGAGAACTCCATGTGTCCTCTGAGTATAATGACACATTATATGAGTATATTTTCTGCCAGCCACCAACTCTGCACGTTGCATGACAAATCATTTCTAAAATTGCAAGGAACCAATAAAGGCATGGAAGGCTGTGGCCGAATGAAAAATACAAATCAAAAGCACCCACAAACAAACAACAGGTGCTCTCTGGATTGAAATGTAGCCCATGTCTTCACATTGTATTAATTAGGCTATTTGATGTGCACAATATTAGCACAAAGTAGCATTTTTCTTTCTAGACAAGTTATGAGGAAGCAAATAATTTTAGCTATAATAAACTGCTTACAGAAGCTGCCTGTTTGCGGGCCTGACTGATAAGCTCTTTGATTTCAGAGATGTTTCTGCTCAGGTTCTCTTCCAGCACTTTCAGAGGCTTCAGCCTACCAAACAAGAGACCAGCCTGGATTTCAACTTCATTCACTTTCCTCTCCGCTGACGCTGCTGCCCAAAGAGAAGTTAATATCTTGAATCAGAGTTCTGGTTGGGTTTTACTACCTGAGTAGTTATTTACAATAAAACTTGGCAGTTGGTTACACTGAACATTATAGTGAAATATATAAACCAGAATGAAAAGCATATGCAACAGTCAGCAAACTTTCTTATGTTTACAGCCTTTTCATTTAGGCTTGCAATTTAGAAAATGCTTACTTGTAATAGGAAAAGACCTTACCAACTATCATTTCATGCAACAACTATCACTTTCATTCATCCATATAGCAAAAGCAGTATAAATGGGCTTTAAAGACAAGGGATTTAAAAAATTAACCCCACTCTTGCATGCAGTGACATTTCTAGAGAGAAATGAAGCAGCAAACTTACCAGCTTTTGATGAGTCGATTATAAGCTCATTGGTTCTCTGCAATGTCTCATTAACCTTAGACAATGCAGATGAAGTGTTCAGCAACTTCTCACTAAAACCCACAGTGTGGCTCAAGCCATTAACAGCAGTCACATTAGCAGACACAGCCAAATCCTTCACAGCAAGAATATTTTCACTGGTATCTGCAACAGATGATCAGCAAAACTCACATACCTGCCAACATGTCCCTATTTTCCTATTCAGGTGAAAATAGGGACATGTTGGCAAGTATGAACTCAAGTACCCATTACGTTATCTGCAATGGGATAGAAAGCTCTCTCAGGCTGCATTCTTATGCACACTTCTTTGGCAGTAAGCCCCATTGAACTCAATAGAATTTACTTCTGGGTAAACATGCAGAGAACATGCTGTTTGAGTTTCTGACTGCCAGTCTCAGGACCAAATTAAATTTGTGAACATGATCTCTCAGGGATTTCTTTTTTTACTATTAGAGTAGCCTAGGGGACAGGGTTAATTTCCCCCGTGTCATTTCCCAATTTAAATCTCCTCTTGAAGCAGCTATTTGCCTTAAGGAACATATAGGTACTACGCAGCAAAGGGAGGGAGGGATAATGTATCAACACCACATTCTAATCGTAATGACTATGATTTAAGTAGGCACTGAGTCAGTTATCCCCACTGCATTAACATTTAGATGTAGGTGTCCTTCATTCTGCTGCTGTTACATTTCAGTGCACCTTAACATCCTGCGTTGTTTTTAATCTTAAAAAGTAGAGTTGGTTCACTGAACAGCAGCTAGTTAACTGGGCCACTAAAAACAGAGTCAGCACCTTATAGAAGACAACTTTTCAGGCAGATGCTAGAGATGAAGAAACCCGACAAGCTTATAAATTAAGTGTGGCTTTTCTCATCTCACATTTTCCTACTATGGAACTTCGGTTTTCCTTAGTTTAAAACTTGGTAACAGTTCCTTGCTTTTTTGAATACTATGGAAAATCAGAACACCAAGAAGATTTGACAGTTTAATCATTGTGTTTATATCATCAAGAAACATTCATCCTTTAGACCCACAGTGCTTTTTTATTTATACACAGATCAAGCATTTTAATAATATCAGAATCTTCTTTTTCATTACTGTTTCACTAACACAACTACAATGAATTCAGGAATTCAAGAAAACCTCCACTACAGTTTTAGAATGGCCAAACATGCTTAGAAAAATTAAAACTTTCCAGACTTTTGCATCTTTAGTAGATGAATGCCGGCAGAAATTCAAAAGTTAAACCTCTGCCTGGCATGGAGACACAACAGTGAAAGGGAAGGCTTTGTCTGCTGATTTTTTCCTTTTATACAGGTGTTAAATGTGGCAACTATGTATAGAATATATCTAAGAAAACATACCTTCCAACATGTCCCTATTTTCCCATTTGGGTGAACAGGAAAACAGGGACATGTTGGCAGGAATGAGAAAATGACACAAGACTTGGGCCCTTTGTCCTTAAAACCACTGTAGTTTCACCTGGTTTCAGCATCTTCATGTAAAGGGAATTACTGAATTTTCCTTTAGATTTCAGAGGGGACCAAACTATGCTAATGTTAAACATGCTTGTATTATGTAATGAAGTCCATTTGTCAGGACAGGCTTCACTTACCATTTGGCAATGCAGTCAGCAGCAGCAATGACTCATTAAACTGTCTGGCAATTCCATTAGCCTTCTCTTTAATTTTTTCCACTTTTATGTTCATTTCATTTAATCCAGACACAAGTCCTATGAAGGTGAAAGTAATTGCGGTCTAAATTCTGAAATCACAGTAGCAGTGGGTCTGAAGGCCACCAAATTCAGTAAACAGATTTAAGACAGGACCATCTGTCCAACATCACTTAGGAACATAGGAAGCTACCATATACTGAGTCAGACTAGTTGTCCATCTAGCTCATTAATGACTACACAGACTGGCAGCGGCTTCTCCAAGGTTGCAGGCAGGAATCTCTCTCAGCCCTATCTTGGAGATGACAGGGAGGGAACTTGGAACCTTCTGCTTTTCCCATCCCCTAAGGGAACATCTTACAGTGTTCACATGTAGTCTTCCATTAAAATGCAACCAGGGCGGACCCTGATTAGCAAAGGGGATGTCATGCTTGCTACCACAAGACCAGCTCTTCTCTCCACTTCTCAACCCCCACCAACCAGAACTATATCTTGACCACAGTATGCTGAAATGAGAGGTGAGATGCACTATTATCTCCACTACCATTTTAAAATTTCCAGGCTTACTTTAAATAGCTCAAGCAAGTGAGTCAAAGCCATGTGCAACAAAGAAAGAAACACACACACACCTCTGAAAACAAATGGTTTAGGTTTATAATCTGTATCTTACATAAGTACAGTCCATGCTAACACATGGCAAGTATCAACCTTGTTGAAATGTGTGATTACATATTTATCCCACCCTTCCTCCAAGGAATGCAGGGGTACACAAGGCTCTCGTGCCTTATAACTACCTTATAACTATCTGTCTCTCAGATAGGCTGAGAGACAGTCGTCCAAGATCACTTAGTAAGCTTCATGGCTGAGTGGGGATCTGAACCTTTGTCTCCCTAATATAAAAATTCCAATACCAAATTCTAAAGCTCTGCTTCATTATTGAATTCTCTTTTGTCTCCCAGATTTCAAATTCTCATTTGTCTCCCTGATATTATTTTTCCTGAATATTGACATATTCATTGTCAATATGCTCTGGATTAAGACATAAACCATAATCTCAGGACTGTGCCCAGGAGATCCATGTGATTGATCAGGATTCCCATATTTTCCACCAGGCTAACCTGAGGCAAGAAAGCAAGTCCTTCGATCAGCTTGGAAGATCTTATGGCTAAGCTACATACTCTAAGTGTTCATCTGTGTCTTATTTTGGCATTGCCATTTCTCTATGAGGCTTTTGTGCATGAAAAGGAGGGATACAAATCCCACAAACAAACAAACACACACACACACACACACACACACACACACACACACACTTGGAGAACTACAGGTTATTCACCTGTAACCTTGGTTCTTCTAGTGATCATCTGTCCTTTTACACTAATGGGCTAGGCATCTGTGCAGAGACCTCGTCAGAACCTAACAAGCTCTATTCTCCTGCTTTGGGCAGGAACCCCGCTCCTAGCTGCTATATGTGGCTGCGCCACTCTTCATCCCCTCAGTCACGGAGTCCAGCTTCAGTGAACCCCGTGGGGAGGATGGGAGGGCGTGTAAAAGGACAGATGACCACTAGAAGAACCAACGTTACAGGTGACTAACTTGTAGTTCTTTGACGTGGTCTCTGTCTTTTACATTAATGGGCGCATAACAAGCAAGCACCCAAGGAGGAGGGAGAGACAGAAGCAATATGTAATCTGCCAGAATCATTTATTTAGGAACAAGTACATCAACTGAAAATTGACTGCAGGACACTCTTGCCAAATACAGCATCATTTCATGCCCTGGCATCAATAGCATAATGACGAATAAATGAGTGGGGCAAAACTCAGGTAGCCTCCTGGCAGATAGCTTCCAACGGGACCACACGATCAAAGGCAACAGAAGCCGCTACAGATCTGAGTGCACCCTAACGGTAGCAGGCAATTGCTTATGAGCTAATTGATAGCAAAGTTCAATTGTGGAAACTATCCATCTAGACATGGATTGGGCAGAAACTTGGAGACCTTTACGTGGCCCATCATAAAGGACAAACAAAGAAGATTTCCTCCATTCAGCGGACCTCTGGACATAGAAGGATAATGCCCTCTGAATGTCCAAACAATGCAACTTTCATTCCGCATCTGAGGAAGGTTCTGGAAAAATACAGGTAGTGGAGACTAATGGTGAAACATAGAGACCACTTTGGGAAAGAATTGTACATCTGGCCTGAGCACAACCTTGTCTTTGTGGAACTGGAGGTAAGGTTGGTCAACCCTCATGGCCCTCAACTCACTCACCCTCCAAGCAGATGTAACAGCCACCAAAAAGGCGACCTTCCAGGTCAGGAGACATGGTTCGATTGAAACCGATGGCTCAAAGGGAGGCAGTAGCAGACCAGCCAAAACTACAGACAGATCCCAGGCAGCTGACATGACAGGATCGTCTGGCAACACATGTGACAAACCCTTAAGGAAACTCTTCACCACCGGGTCCTTGAACCATGAAGCCCAGGTCATAGGGGAACGAGCCACAATGGCCACCAAATGTACCTTAAGGGACAACAGATAATTACATATATCTTGTACAGAAGGATTAAATGCATCAAACTTATTCAATGAAGTGAACGAACAGAAACGAGTCCACTTGTGATCATAGGACTTCCATGTGGACTGTTTTCTGGCTTTAACCAAAACTTCCTTGAGTCTCAGTGGGAAGTTGGCAGAACCAACCAGGCCGTCAGATGTAGGGGCCAAACATCCAGGTGGAGAACCTGTCCCCCCTCCTGCAACAGCAGGTTCGGTAGAGCAGGCAGGTGCACCCAATCCACCGCCAACTGCCTCAGGGCTGGAAACCAAGGCCTCCTGGGTCACCAAGGGGTGATCAGGAGGGCCCTGGCCCGATCCACACTCAATTTGAGCAGGACCCTCGGAATGAGGGGAAATGGGGGGAACACATATAGTAGAGGGCCTGTCAAAGAGGACAAAGGCATCACCTAGAGAGCACTCGCCTTTCCCTCACCTGGAACAATAGAGGGCACACTGATCATTGTCCTGGGAAGCAAAAAGGTCCAGAATTGGGACTCCCCATTTTACAAATATGTCGGTCCAAACACCTCGGTCCAAGGCCAACTCATGGGAGAACACTGTCATCCTGCTCAAGGTGTCTGCCTGAACATTCAGGGAACCTTGCATATAGACCGCCTGAGGTGACACTATATGTGCCACACACCAATTCAAAAGGTCCAGAGACAGGAACAGAAGGCTCCTCGAAGACATGCCGCTCTGTTGATTGACATAGGCTTTTGCCGTCATATTGTCCATTTGGATCATCACCGAACAACCACCAATCACGGGCAAGAACCCCTTGAGAGCATTGAATATGGCCAGTAACACCAAGTAATTGATATGTCGGGTCCTCTCCCTGGGGGACCAATGTCCACTCAGGCGGAACCCTTCTAGGTGCACCCCTGACTGAGCTCCGACACATCGGTTGTAATATCCCACCAAGATTGGGGAACCAGGAAGGGGTCACCGACGTTCAAGTGCTGAAATTCGGTCCACCATGCCCCAGTTGCCCATACCCAGCAAGGGGGTAGGCACTCCAAATGACTCGAGTCCCGAAGGGGGTTGAACACATCCAAGAACCACCTTTGAATAATACGCATTCAAAGGTGTGCTTGTGGCAGTACGCAAGTGGTGGCCGCCATTTGCCCCAGTAGGCGCTGCACCAAGCGCATCGTCTGTGGGCCTTGATGGCCAGGTTCCTGAAAATATGTATGCAGGCGTCTGGAAGAAAGACTTTTTCCAAGATCTTATCGAAAATCAGCCCTATGAACTGTATCCTGCGGGTCAGTTCCAACTGGGATTTGATATCAACTACATGATCCAGAGTCCCGGCGCCAAGCACCATACAAAAGCTTGACTGGAACCAAGGGAAAACGGTGCTCTGACGCCTGGTATGGATCCGAATATGTGGGCTCGCGACAGTCCCAGGCCTGACCTTGTCTGTAATCTGCTAAGCACTCCTCTAATTCCCAACTGGCACTATGGTCCGTAAGAGGGATGAGCTCCTGGCACTTTCAAGGAGGCGAGCGGTGCCTAGGGAAATAGGCCTCCCTCTCCAATGAAGCGTACCCAGGCTCATCTGACACCACAGAGCGTTCTCTACTCGGGTAAACCCGAGCAGGAACCAAGTTCAACGAATCCTCCTCCAAAGGCGAGCTAGGCTGTGCCAAAACCAAAGACCTTGGTGTAGGATAATCAGAATCTACTTTAGGTTTCTTGGTCACTGGGGCCTCCGAAGCAGGAACTAACACAGCCTTCTTCTTCTTTGGTATGGGAGGAAGATGTTGGCCCACCGGCAAATCACAAAGCAACTTCGACTTCTTTTTCTTTTTCCTCTTTGGTATGGATACTGCGGGGGTCGAGAAAGACTTCGGTACCATGGGCGTGGGATGCTTAGGGAGATCTTCAGAGCACAAGAGCTCACTCAAAGCCGTCAAAGGAATTGCACTAGGAAGTGCTGATACTGGTATTAAGTCCGGGTTTTCGGCATCCACAGGAGCAGACACCAAGCGCTCTGACTGCACCGATGAAGCCATTTTAACAGATCACTTCAACAATAGGCTTCCAATGAATGGAGAGCCAGATCCCACAGGGCTGCGCGCAGGAGAGAAGCCCTATTTTTGCAAGCCTGTTTCGTAAACCTTTGACAGTGAAGACAGGTCTCGATGATGTGGGATTCCCCCAGGCACAGGAGACACTCGGTATGAGTATCGAGGGAAGGGATCTTAGATCCGCAACCAACACCTTTTTTGAAGTTTGTTGTGCCCGGCATGAACGCCAAAGGCTGGCCGGCCATCACACTCCGTCCCAGCCGGGATCACAGCTCAAAAGAAGGGAAAGACCGTGAAAAATCAAAATGTCAAGAAAAAACTGCTACTGCGCGAAGAAATAAAGAAGTAACGAAGAATTAAGGAAAGGAAACAAAAAAGCAGGGGGAAACAACAAGGGGATAGATAGATCCTACTCGTTATCGAGCTGCAGACTCCATGATGTGCACTGAAGTGCGGACGATGAAAGACTGAGTGGATGAGGACTGGCGCAGCCACATGTAGCAGCTGGGGACGCAGTTCCCACCCAAAGCAGGAGAATTGAGCTTGTTAGGTTCCGACGAGGTCTCTGTGCAGGCACATAGCCCATTAGCGCAAAAGACAGAAACCACGTCAAAGAAAGAAAGTGGCACTCCTCTGTGGTAGGAGCTTCCATCACAGCTTATTTATTTGAGATGACATTACTTTTTTACCCAACCGTGAGTTTATCTTTTCCTGATTAAACTTCAGAAGCGTATAAACATAGTTTGACCAGTGATCCAACTGTGGATCCGAACTCATTCATTTTAAACCAGATATGCAAACTTCCAGACTAAGCCAAGATGCCAGACTAAGCCAAGAGCAGAAGCAACTAGTTCTACCTGCTTCCAACAGGAGCCAGCTGCAAGATTGTTAATTGGCTGTCCATTCCAACTATTTTAAAACCCGCTCTCTTCCCTTTACCTAACTGACTGTGCAGAGTGCTGATTAGCCAGCCCCTGTGACAGTCACAAAGGCATTTCCTCTTCAATGCCCAGAAGGACTTTTTAAGCTTAAAAAAGGACCACGCTTAAAAACAACAAACCAAACAACAACATGCCAAATAAGCATTTAACGTGAAGTTAAATAAAACATGCCAACTGCCTCAGGGCAGGGTGGGGGGAGTTCAGAAAAACACTAAAAGGTTCCTAAAGCATGGGGGACAAAGCAGTAAAATCCATGCTGAACTCAGAGCCATATATCTGTGACAATAGGAGGACAAAAAAAGGGGGAAGCAGAGTTTGTTCTGCAGCAGAAAATCCACCTTGTCTCCTGGCGAGAGGGACATGTGAATTCACCCTTCATTTAGGGGGATACAAAGGGTTGAAAACAGCATCTTGCTTGAATTGCTACTTGACAGGTATGTTTAAACATTTCAATTCCTCTAAAGGGGGCTGTAATTGCAGATGTGGCTCTCGTTCTAAAATCCATCAATATAGCAGCGAAAATCTGTTGGGCAACATGTATTCTATCACACTTACCTTCATACTTCTTGTGTACACTTTTTACTTCCATTAAAGCTTTAGAGCCAAGCTGGAGAACACTTTTCCCAGTAGTATTAAAGGGTTCTTTTGGCTTTAAAAAGAAAAATAAAGCACATCAAGCAAACACTATGTATGGAAAAATGTAATTCTATTTGTTACATTAAATTATGTTTTGGCATTAATGACTGGCAGTTTTTGAAATGAGGAGGTTCAGCAGGTCAAACAAGAGTATGATGAAGCCTGCTGGGACCTTGATTTTCTCCTGAGGAACTTCTCTGGGATACTACTGCCAGCTCAGCGACTGATTTACTTTTGAGAAGCGAATGAGGGTAAATCTGATGCCTCAACCACAAGCTAGATGGTGTCAAGGTAATTCTGCTTCCATACAGTGGAACATGGAGTACTTTGCAAGATAAAGAAGAATTTCAGAAATGATGCAGAGTGCTTCCATTCACAAAGTTGCACTTACCCAATGCCCTGATTCAGTCACAATCCCATAAGCACCATCTGCCAGACTTTCAGCATTTTCTATCAGACTTTTAATGGTGGAGTAAGCATGGACTGCATTTGTTGCATTCAGAGACACATTCTGGACATTCAAAAGGTCACTGCAGTAAGGGGGGGGGGATCAAAACATTTTAACATAAAATTTACTCCAATAAGCATACTGCAATATTTGGGAGTTTAGAGTGTTTTAGAGAACCTTTTAAATATTTACTTGTGTTTGACTGCACTTTAAATCATTGAGCCAGTTAGTAGCTAAAGTGACGTCAAAAACATGCTGCTTGAATGGCTGGACAGTACATTCCCTTCATTCACCCCATTAAAGAGAGCTTGCCATTGCAATGTCTTTATTCAGCATAGCTGCTTTGCACATCTTCTGCTTAAATGAAGGCAATAACCAAACTCAAAAGAACCTGCACATCAGTGGGCTGGGCTCGAAGAATGTATTGCCTACATGTAGATGGAGAACAGATTTGTGTCCCCGCATCTCATCCAAAGTGTCATTTTTGCCTGATGTCTGCACATGGGTGTCATGTTTCATTAAAAAGCACTTAAAATCTAACGTACATAGACCTAAATCATATGGTTGAGTTCCAAATGGTATGTGGGATATTTTTTGCACAGTTTGGGCCTCCAAGTCTCAGATTTTTCATGATCCCTGGTGTGCATGCCCAGCAAGCATGGACGTGAGACAGGCATTCCCACTGGACCACACAGGCACAATCCCAGTTCACCATCAGGCAGAGCCAGAAGGTTTGTTCAAACCAGCCCTCTATTTAAATAGTGCACACTAAGAGGGGCAAGGGGGGCAGCTGAATTCAATGGGGCTTACACCCAGATAAGTGGGTATAGGATTGTAGCCTTTCCCAACCCCAGAAAAAGTCCCGCAGATGCCCAAGAGATAGGGCACTAATTTAATCAGTTCCACACTTGAGTTCATGATGCTCTCACCTGCTTAGTGCATGACAAAGTCTCTGTAATTCAGCTGCATGATCTTCTGCTTTGTAAACAAGAGCGAGAGCTCCCCGAGTGGACATTTGCATGACCAGATCATCCACATGTTGCCTTAACTTGACATTCCATAGGATCAGTCCATCCCGGTGGATTTCTAGACTCTAAATATTCAAAATTACTTATTGCTGAATCATACTGGGACTATTAACTGTATCAAATGAATACTCAAAAGTGTCCAGTAACTTACAGATGTAGTGTTAATTACATCTTCAGCAAGGGCAGCAGCAGCATCGATCTGTACTTTCCCTTCTTTGGTCAGCATCATAGAGAGTTCCTTGTTTTCTTCAATATTCAGTTTTTTATGCTATGATATAAATGCAATTATTGCATATCAATACTCTGAAAACCAGCTGTTTTATAATGCATTTATCTAGTATTCTATATGGGTTAAATCATATATATTTTACTAGTGTAAATATTAATCTATTTCTTCTTTTTAAAAAACTTCCCATGAGGCTGGCTTTTAACACTCTAAAAATATATATGGTATTACATATGCTGTCCATCTTCTTACATTGAACTGCTTAAGGTTACTGTTAATAAGAAAAAGCAGCCGCTTGGTCTCATTGGTATTAGTGCTGGCTTCATTCACAAGATCCTTTGCTTCTTGAAATTCAGTGCTGTGCTTTGACAAGGTATGTTTTGCAGCTTTTTGCAGCTCTTTAAGTTCCTGCTGGGGTCTCCAATAGGTCTTCTTAATTTGTATCAATAGTCTTTCTGCAGCTCTAGTAAACAGAAAACACATACACAGTACACTACAACATGGAAAGTTGCACAAGTCTTCTTAAATTTAAAAGTAGTTCAAAGGAAAGACAGAGAGGCTGTTGGGAGCATGCTCCGTGCTCTCACCAAACAAGGAATGATAGTCTGGGGGGGAAAAAGGTTTACGAAGCCTTCCTACCCAACCCCACACACCCCCGCCCACCTGGTAGGTTGTGTAAATGGCCTCAGAGTCTACTTGATAGATAATATATACTCATATATTTTGCTCGAGATTACGATTTTTAAAAAATTCCCAAACTATTGCATAAACCCAGAAGTTCTTTATCCATGATCAGGTGCACTATTTTCCAACTTTCTGTTTGTGTGCCATTTTCTTGGTGATTGGCATGATGAGTGTTACCTACCACCCAACCTACAAAAGAAATGGGCAAGCAGGCGATTTTTAACAAATTTTGAACCTTTCCCCTTAGGATTCTATGGGGTTTGGGGAAAAGGTTAAAAAAATAATTAAAATCGCCTGCTTGCCCATTTCTTTTGTGAGCTGGGTGGTTGGCAGCACCCATAGTGCCCTATCATCTAACCCACTTTGGTGTCCCTAGGAGACCATGGGGAAAATGGTGTGTTTTGAGTTCCCCATTGTTCCCTATGGCTGAAACACTCAAAACATTCGAATCATTTATTTATTTATTGTTAAATTTATATACTGCCTTTCATTAAAACAATCCCAAGGCGGTTTACAGCAAAATTTAAAAACAAGACGGTAAAAAAGACACAATTAAAATATTAAGTGAAAAATATTAAACAAATCTGATTAAAAATTTAAAACAAAAGCATAAAAGCAATACAGAGTACAAAGAGCAGCAGCAGAGAATCAAATAAATGCCTGGGCAAAAAGCCAAGATTTTACACTCTTTCTAAAAGTGATTTGAGGATTTTGCAATTTGTTTTGCGCTCAAAACAAAACAGAAAATCCGTTCTGTTCACAACCCCGTCGAAAACCTACAGCAAAGGGAGCTCACCACTGCACAAAACAGACTGTTCTACAGAAGCAGCTCTTATGGTTAGGAAATCTTCCTAATGACTAGCTTCAGTCTGCTTCCTTATCAGTTCAATTCACTGGTTCTGGTCCGGCTCTCAGGAACAGCAGATAACTCCTTCTTCTATGTGACAGCCCTTCAGAGAGTTGAAGACTGCTATTATCTCTCCCCTTCCCTTGGTATTCTCCTCTCCAGGCTAAACATACACAGCTCTATTAACCATTCCTTGTAGGACTGGTTTCTAGACCCTCCACCACCATTACTGCCACCCTTTGAATCTGTTCCAGTTTATCAATGTCATTCTTAAACTATAGTGCCCAGAACTAGCCACAGTGTTTCAAGTGAGGTCTAACCAGCACAGATTAGAGTGGAACTATAATTTGTGATCTGGATATTATGGTACTGTTAATGCAGTCCAATATTGTGTTAGTTTTTTCAGATGTGCACTGCTGGCTCAAATCAACTAGTGATTCATTAAAACATGCAATGACTCACAAATTGACTTGTTTTGCACACCAGTTGTTTTGCTACCAAGCCAGGTATCCCCCATCCTATATTTGTGTACTTTATTTTTCATACCTAGATGAAGGACTTTACACTTATCTCCATTAAACTTTATCTTATTGGTTTTGGCCCAACCTTCGAGCCTGTCCAGTTTGTTCTGAATTTTGATTATGTCTTCTAAAGAGTTTGCTACCCCACCCCAACACCTCAGCTTTCTGACATCTTATATTCTAAATATAATTTTCTGCAAGTTCTAGATATAATTTTCTGCTAGTGCGTGTGTTATTATTTTGTTGAGCATGCCCAGAAATATTCAGCAGTCTTACTTTAGTTCAAGAGTGGCATTTTGATGAAGCTGCCTGAAATATCTTCCACGCATCACGTCAAGCATGATGGGGATCTCATCTTGCAGATCCTGAAATGTCCTATTTGACAAAGGGAAATCAGTGCCTAATGTTTCATTAAGAGATGCTTCCACTTCCTCAAGAACTAGATGGAGAGAGAGAGAGAAGCAGTTAGGAAAAGAAAGGAATTTTATTAATGTTTTCTCTTTATAAACAACTTTTATAGATGAATATGATATATTCTTACTCCAAAAACATAATTACACATAGCCTACTACCAGCATGTTACCTTTAACTGTTGCCTGTAATGTGTCGATAAATATAGCCAATTCTCGACTCTTGTTCAAGGTCCTTTCCGTGGCATTGCTGATATACCCTCCTCTTTTTAATAGTCTAGTTATCTAGTATAAAAGTAAATTGTAGTTTTATTTCATCTGAACTGTTTAAGCAGTGGCTGTACCAAAGAATGCAGAGCATATCTAGAATTCACACTAAACAATGCAGGACACTAACCATCACAAACTTGTGAAATGAGCTAGTTTCATTTCGTTTCCATATTACTGGCCGTATTATCAACCACACCCTACAAGATGAGTAAAATATCATAGAAATGCTAAAGACACATTTCCAAGAGAATCAGAAACAAGTTATAGTTATCAGGTTTTTGAGCCCTAACAATAGTAAAATAGTACTTAAAGATGGCATAGGTCGTAATGACAACATCCTAACTCTATGCTGGGAAACAACTAGTTCTGGCAACCCTGTGTTATGTGATGGTAATTTTTCTTTATTAAATACTAAATGAAAGCTATGAACACTACCCATAGTCTAGCAGGCACATTTCAATAAACTCGCTATGAATTAAATTCCATATAATTTAACTTTACTGAATTCTCTGTGGTTTTTCCCCAACAAGCATCAGGTTTTGATAAGAAATATAACAACAAGATTCCTACCTCTTTATGTAAACGGTCTGTACTACTTGATAAAGTTACAAGATGGTCATTTACATTTTCCAGTGAGTAGGCTGAGTCTTCTTTAGACAAAAAGTACTCCTATAAGTTAAAAAATAAATAAATCTAAATTTTCAACGAAGTGTTCATGAAGACATTGAAGAGGTGGATAGCTTCTGCCTTTTAGGATCGACTGTCAACAGTAAAGGATCCAGCAGTCAAGAAATACACCACAAACTCGCACTTGGTAGGGTTGCAATGAAGGCCTTGGAAAGGAAATTTAGATGCTGTGACGTGTCTACACCTACAAAGATTAGAATTGTTCAGACAATGGTTTTTCCTATGATACTCTATGGATGTGAAAGCTGAACTTTGAAGAAGCAAGATAGAAAAAGTATTGACGCTTTTGAACTTTGCTGCCGGAGAAGACTTTTGAGGATACCATGGACAGCCACAAAAACAAACAAATGAATCACAGAACAATTCAATCCAGAGGTACAAATGACCAGGCTCAAACTATCATATTTCGGACACATTATGTGAAGATCCAGCTCCCTTGAGAAGTCCATAATGCTGGGAAAGGTTGAAGGAAAGAGAAGAAGACGAGCAGCAGCAAGGTGGATGGACTCGAATATGACAGCAATGAATCTACCACTGAGAGACCTTAAAGGCCAAGTTGAAGACAGATCATCCTGGAGAAAATCTATCTATGTGGTCATTAAGAGTAGACACCGACTTGACGGCACTTAATCAATCAATCAATCAATCAATCAATCAATCAATCAGTTCATGACTGAGAATTATACACAAAGAACATGACTTCTGCCCATTGTTTAAAATGCACTGACCATTGTTTTAGTCTATTTCTCTAGTAATACTTCCAGTGTCCTGCAAAATGTCTGCATGGTAACAAAACATTTCTAGAATAAAACAAGTACAATTCAAAACCATTTTACACATCTATATATTTAATTCTCTTAAACGTACCTGCCGCTAATCCCATGCGTGGCAGCTCTCGCGTGAGAGCTGCGGATTAGCGACGGGGACGGGAGGAGAAGCGGCGGCCACCAGGACAGCAGGCAGCTGTGCAGGAAAAGCAGCCTGGCCGCTGAAGGAGAACGGCTGCAGGGAGGGGGGATAACAAAATGGGGGGGCGAAATGGGGGTGGAGGGGGAGAAAGAAATGGGGCTGGAGGGGAGGAAAAAGAAATGAAGACGGGGGGGAGACAGGGAGAACTAGGGGCGCAGATGCTCTGCACCAGGTCAGCTACTTATAGTAAAAGATGGAACATATATTTTTATTATGAAAATGTTATTGGTCTTATTAAAAATAGAACTTATCACATACAGTAACATCAACAATATCAAAACAGGACATTAAGAAGACAAGGGAATATTATTAAAGAAAAAAGCAAGTTGATATCTATGCAGTGTAAGATTTTAATTCAGTCAAGATGCTTAAATAATATAATAAACATAAAATTAAGTTACTGCCTAATCTGGATATCACTTATGCAACAAGTAATATACCTGAAATAACACTTCTCTGGTTATTTCAATACAATGGGTGGGCTCAGATGACCAAAATATTCTCTCTCTCTCTCTCTCTCTCTCTCTCTCTCTCACACACACACACACACACACACACACACACACACACCACTTCCTCCACTCTCCTTTACCTTCTTGGCTCCATTGCTGAGCCATGACATTGACATTGTGATTGGTCATCATGATCACAACAGATCTGTAGCTTATCTCAACCTGGAACTTTTAAGCTAGCATTTGAACACCAAGATTCAACTCTGGTTTTGAGTGCTGGCTTAATTGTGGTTTATACACCTCAGTTAAAGCGCCACTCCAGGTTTGGACAGGCCATGGAGCTGAGGTTTAAATAAGTAATGATGCAGGCAGACATAATTGGAGGAGGTGTGAGGAGAGAGCACATGGACTCAAGGTCATGTTCCTGACTGAATAAGCTATGGTTTATTCAGTAATCTGAACCTAACCTTTTGTTTAAATCTCTAGCTATGTGTATACTACCCCCAGTTTCAGAGACAATGTTATTGTAAGTTGCCTTGAGAATATTTTATATAGAAAAGCAACTGGAACATTTAATAAATAACAATGGTAGCAAGAAAGGAGCATTTGAAAGATTTTATATTAGGATGTATGGCTATACCAACAGTTTGTACTGTATGAAATGGTGCTTATTGGCTAGTGTACTTGAATGCGGCCACCAGAACTTGTCATGGCTTATATCAGAATTCTGTCCTAGAAGATACAAAATATTTCCAAAATGCTATACTATACATACCTTTACATGTTTTGTTGCATTTTCTAGGTCTGATAGTATTCCATAAGGTGCCAGGACAGCATCAGAAAGGTTAACCAAAAACATAGCTTTGTCAAGGTTATCCAGATCATTTAACAATAGACCTGTGCAGGCATCATCACAAGCTGAGGAAACAGTTTGAGTGTATCAGTTTTCGAAGTTAAAATTTGACTTAAAAGGAGACAGATTTGCATTAGACAGTATATTAAGAAGGCTCACAAATAACACTAAAGCAAAAGAGAAAAGAAAAAGGGAAAAGAACCAAAAGCACCAAAGTAAAAAGGGAGATGAGTTTCTAGTTGATACCCACAAAATATGTATTTACATAATTTTAAAATGCTGTGTACACACACACACACACACACACACACACACACACACACACACTCATTCATTGGGATGTAAGTTGCATTCTCCAGGGAGCAGCGTCTTAACATGAATGCTACCGTATGAGTGCTTCCCCTGTAGAGTTCTCCAAAGGAAGCTGTCTAATTTTCAAAGAGTAATTTGTTTCACTGATTATTACCTTATCCAGGGAAACAATTTTCTCCAGGAAAACTAGATAGTTTCCTTTGGAGAGCAATAGAAGGAAGGCACTCCTACTGCAGCATCCATGTTGAGAGCCTATTTTCTAGAGAAAAGAAGAATGATCTTGAGAACATTCATTCTCTCTAGACATACAACTACAGAGCCTTACATATATAGATCTACTGCCCTAGATCCTTGCTCACTTGTTATCCACAGTACAATAAACTCCTTTCTGACCTACTCTTTTCCATATGTCTGCTCTCTAATAAATTTACCTCTGGGAGTCTGACAATTACAACAAAAAGTCTACAACTTAAAGAAACTGCATATGCAAGTATTTAAATAAACATTTAAAAACCCAACCAATATCCACCAATCGCAAAATACCAAAATCCAAAACATAATCAATGTGTCTTTCCAAAAGTACAAACACGTGTGTGCACACACTGACAACCACCCACCCCTTTATATAATAAAGAATGCACTGTAGCTTGTACTGTAATCCAAAGCATAGTTACTTGGAAGTCCCATGAATTCCAGTGGAACTTAATTCCAAGCAAGTATGCTTAGGTTTGCAGTCTTAAGGGACAATTGTACCTAAACAATATCAAACATATCTCCCAATTTCCTTTCTGTAAAATCCTTTTTAAAAGTTAAAGCACAAAAGGGTACTTACAAACACATTGGTTTTCTACAAGGATGTGCCTTGATTCACATTCATCACAAAGGTGACCTGTTACACCTTGCTTACAGCTACATTGCCCAGAGACATGATCACAGTTATTGTTAAAAGAACCACTTGGGTTGCACTGACACTGCTGACATTCACCACCAGGGGCTTTAGGATCTCCATAATACATTGGAGAGCACCTAGAAGGAAAAAAGTGAAAATGAGTATTTCTTGAATGTCCAGTATTAGAGCCAGATATGTTTGGATTCTGGCTCTTACTCTGCCTCCAATGTACATAACCACCAATATGCACTATCCCTATGCTCTTTATCACTGTATGCCACCTGTATCACAGCTGACTGTGGCTCACAGTCTGGAATGAAACCTATTTTGTGGAAGTTGGGGAAAAGTTAGAGGGCCCCTGTTAATTGGGCAAAGATAATTTTTTAAAGAGGATAAAGAGGCATATATAGCAGGGGGGAGCAATGCCCCTGTTCATAGCATCTCTCCAGTGGCTGTTGCTGGTGCTGTGTGTGTGTGTTGGTTTGTATGCTTAGGACCAGAGTGCTCATGTACATAGCAGACTTGTTGAAAATCTCTTGAAGAGTTTATATATCTCACCTTTCACAGTATTGCCCTTCATATCCAGTGGTACAAGCATCGCAGTGGAAATCATTAACACCCTTCATAAGGCATGTGGGGCTAAAGCTTGAACAAAGAGAAAGCATTATTAGAGTACCTTCATGCATACCTATGAAAAAGTCCCTTTCACAGAGGAAACTAGTATTCAAGGAAGAAACTTAGGCTGGCCCGTTTCTCCCTAACTTGCTAGTTTTCTACGTGCAGGTTGTTTTGTAACCCTGCCATCCCATAGCCTGAAATGGCCAGGAAAAGATGTACCACTTATTCTGTTAATGAGAACTGGCAATCAATTGGATATAAGCACAATCCACAATGACCATTTGCTCCAGTGAACTTGGTCTGGCACTGGTTTAGTCATTTCACCATCTACCATCATTACTATTTAAAGTCCCCACACTGAGACCAGTAATAGAATAATTATCTTTATCCCCTGGATTTAAAAACAGATAAGATTACAATCCCTTAGAAATACAGCTGGCAAAAGTTTCCATCATTGCTGAGGGACTGACAACATTACTGGGCAACAGCAGGTATAACAAATAGTAATTACTAAAGACGTCAAAGTTAATTTTTAGTTACCTCCCAGGGCTAATTCTTGGACAAGCACACAGAGAACAATCATTGACAGATCCAGTCACTCTGCCGTAATAGCCTGGGGCACAAACACTGCAGTGGTCACCAACAGTATTATCCCTGCAGTCCTAGTAGGCAGAAATTCATAAAGTTTGAAATGAAAGCAATTTATGGTTTTAATTTATATATTTTTTAAATCTCTCTAAAATAAAATAATATATGTAATGTCCTTATTAACTAAGCAGACAATGAGCAGTCAAGAGACATCTGTGGCAGAAGACAGGGAGACTTTATTCCTTAGTCACATATGGGAAGATAAAACAGGCTGAAATCTGGGGGGAAAGCTTGGAATGTGGAAGACACACATCCCACTTTGGGCCTGTGTCCCCAGGATCTGGAGTGGGAGCAAATGTGTTCCCCTCTTCTTAAGAATATTCCAGAGCACAGTCCTAGTTATCTATGGTTACAGAACCAGGAGTGGATTTTTAAATGAAAATTAAAATAATCTTTTCCAGTGATCAACCTATGTATTAAGAATCTACAATTAAAGCGTGAATCGACTGAGGCTGCAATTGTGAGCATACTTACTAGAGAAAAAGTCCCATAGAAAACACAGGGATTTACTTCTGAGTAGGCATGCTTAGGATTGCACTGCACACTCATTAATCCCTTAAAGGGTGCAACCTTAATCAGAGTATAAGGGTAGTGCGTAAGAGATTACTTCACAAAATTTTGAAATTGTATAGGATTTTCATAACCTATATTCCAGAATTTTTCTTCCTGAAACGTTAAGTTTTGAAACTGTGACAATATGAAATAGCAACAAGGGCACCCATACCAAACACTTTCCTGTTTCTGGGTCACAAGCCTCACTGTGGTTGTTGCACTGGCATGGCATACAAGGTGTGATTAGCGAGGAGGAGACCTTCAGGCTGGTATCTCCACCTTTGTCCCTATAGTGTCCTGGTGCACAGACCTATAAGCAGAAAAGTTGTAATGTAATGAGTTGTAACGAGAAATGCAACTGGACTTGCTTCTTAAAAAGGCATTTCAGGCAACCATATTATGTCTTGCTACAATTCAACCCTTTGCCAAGACACAACATACCTGACACGAGAGTCCTGCATATCCTGTAGGGCACTGGCATTTTTCAATGAGATGAGCTGTTTTCCTAGCCAAGGGTATTTCATCAGTTTTCATGGCAATTTCCATAGAAACATTCGATATTCTACAAGATATTTATATAACACTTTTCATTTGGGAAACAAAAGTGGTCCAAAGCTGTAAAACTGACGACTTACAAATTGTCCAGTGGCTGGGGGTAGCTTATGCAAAGGTTTCTGCTAGATCAACCTGTCTACAGAACTTAAAGAGTAGATCCAAATGGAGGCTTTTGCATTGCCCCCAGACCCCAAAGAAGACAGGACAAACGTATATGGATGAAATATACACGTTATTGGCTACTTTATTAGCGCAAAATTAAGGTGTGGTTATTTGTTAACCACAATTCAATAACTACAAAATTTTGGGGAGATGCAACAAGAAAACAAACTGGAATGCAGGCAACTCCACCCCCTCACAGGGGCATCCAGCCTTCTAGCGACAGCTGTCAGCCCCTGCACGCTGTTGGGAGAAGCAACTGGGCCAGGAGGAGGCCACCAGCAGCCACTGGCTAGCAAACTCCCTGCCACACAGTTTACTGTGCTGAGGAGGTGGCAGCCTGGGTCACACACCCCTCGAGCCAGCTCTGAGTGGGTGAGTGAAGCAACCACCTAAGAGCAGTGTATTCCCAGCCTGCTGGGGCCACGAAACCCTGAGGGGCTGTTCCATGCACCACCCTTCACCCACAAGGGTGCCTCCAGTTAAACACCGAGAGATCCTTACCTTCAAGTGCCCAAACTCACCTGCCAGTGCAACCAACTCCCTAACGCACCTCCCACCCCTAAAATCTTCCAAAGAACAATCAGTGAGTAGGCAAAAAGAAGAAGAAAAATCCCCAACCACAGCCAATCAGGATGGAGACCAAAAATTCCTACTTGGCCCAACAAGCGACCAGCTAATCTTTCACTGAAAAACTGGATCCTAATTCCAGATGGGTTGTGAGGAGAGGGAGGGAGCTGGGCCGGCATGCATGTGACTACACCCAGCTCCCTGACTGGCCACCCAACCGAAAAGGTGTGAGGCAAGGAGGGGAGAAACGTCTGTCCTGCCCTCCAGCAGCCCAGGCACAAACCCCACCCCACCCGACGGCTTCACAGCGCCAGGTGGAGTGGCATTTCTACGGCAGTGGCAGGCAATGCAATTTCATGGAGGTCTGGATGGTGATGGTGGGCTCCAGAATTCAGTCACCTTCTCATTTATACAAAACCTGCAGGTGCCACTCCCCTTTATAGCTTAGCTATGCTGATGATTTAAAAAAAACATACCAATCATCCACATTTGTGCCACTAACTGCCTTTTATTACATTAGGGCTTTAAGGTTTTTACTCATGTAGCTCTTTATTTCCTAGGAAATAATGAGTTCCATGCAGCACAAGCACGTCCTTTTCTTTCCACTTCTGACTGCAGTTCCACATGCAGCACTGAAGGCTATTCTGGAGGGCTCCCTTTCAGAGTGTTTTTTAAGGGGTGAACCCCTTTGAGTAACACCCATAGTAAGACAAAACCTTACTATCTTGCTCATACTTTAAACATATGCAAGTTTCTAAGAAGAGTGGGCAGAGTCTTACCTGCTTTGCTGTAATCCTTGACCATAAGATGCCTTGATTAGAATATATTCTACATTGCTAAGCACTGACATGAAGTCCAAATGTGAGACAGATTCATCAGAGACAGAATTAAAATATCTCCAGACATTCTAAATAAATCAAAATAAATTAAATTAATTGCAAATGTTCAAAGAATACAAATTTGTCTGGCAGTCATCTGAGTTAATTGCTCCTCCTCATCATGGGACAAAATACTCCTCTTATGTTCCATTGGAACACAAAAGCATGTGTGAAAGGATAACAAGAAGGCATTGCCTTACTTGTCCAAAGAAGAAACTAAGACACCCACTCTCATGTCATTTTCCCCTGCAGTCCAAGCCTGGTGGGGCAATAATAATGGAGGAGGGAATCATGCCTATGCTGTCTATGAGCCATCCCTGCCTGGAATGGTTTATACGGTGCAAGAGTATACTGTGAAATTTGGGATGGTTTATACTTGAAAGAAGCTGAAGAGGCGTTATGCTCAGAGCAACCCACACCAAATGAGAAGCATAAAGGGTATTCACATGGGCAGCTATGGCAGTCCAGCCTGGGTTAGGCTGCGCATGTTAAGCACCCAGAGCAAGGCCGCTCCCAGCACTGCCCCCAAACCAAGCCCCACTTTTTAACCCAGTATTTAGCCCAGGATAAGTGAACCACAGGTTTGCTTAACCTCAGCCGGCAATCGTCTGGGTGGTCACCGTCGGGTTAAACAACTTCCCCTGGGAAGGAGCGGCTGTGTCAAGCATGGCAGCTGCTCTAACAAGAGTAGCCACCACGCTCTTGCACCAGGGCACCCTGGGATGTGAAGAGGGAGTCCTCCTGCTCCCAGCGTCTCCCTTAGTCACACACTGCTTCTGTGGGTGCATGGTGCAGTGGAGGGCTGGACGGCAGCCTGCCCTCCCTCCCTCTCCAGCAACATCATGTGAAAGACTTCACAGAGTTGCTCAGATACTACTACTCCAGTAGTTCAGTTTTAGATTTTAAAAGTTCAAATTATGCAGTACGAACCAAGTAAAACTCCTAGGCTTGTTTTACTTGTTAGTTTTCATCTACTGTACACCTTTGTTCCTCATTGTGTGACCTGTGAGCCACTGGCAACCCGGACAGACCCCAGTGGCAGCCCCTAACATGTTTCTCCCCTGCCCTCCTGCTGCTGCCTCTAATCCCCAGAGCCACCCACGGTCACACACACTTGCTCCCCTCCTGCCATAGCGCTCGCTCTCTCTCTCCCTCACGCCTGCCCCCCTGTCCTTTCCTCATTCTTTCTCTCTCTCCCCCCTCCTCTTCTCCCCTCTGCCTTCTGCCTCTTGCTCACTCTCTCTCCCCCTTCCCGACCTCTCTCTTTCATTCTCTCTCCCCTCCTCTGATTGTCTCGTGTGTACTGTCTGTCTCCCACCTCACCACTGCGGCCATGGCACTCACACAGGTGCTCTCTGTCTCTCTTCGCTTCCTCTTCCTCTTGCCAGGCATACATATCCTCTCTCCCCCCATCCCCATGCCACTGTGGCTGGGGCCACTGCTTTTGCTCTCCCACCCCACACAGAACAAGCCTTCTCAGTGGCTATGGCCCCTAATCTAAAAGTAACAATATATTCTACACTATTTGTATCTTTTCAAGCAATAAGGATTAAACCCTTAATATTTGCACAGTACACGTGAAATTTTAATACACATCTTAGGGCTGCTCCTCAGATTACATAGACATGACACAGTGTTCTCATGCAGAATAAATCACATGTTGCATGCGATAAATGGCCCTCAGAAAATTGTCAGTGGGTTCCAAAGTACGTATTATATTACTGAAACAAGTAAATATGAATTTATACAAATAACACTTTGCTGAACAAGACTCTACTCATTTCACTGAAATGTTTCACCCCACCTCCATCATCATGATTTCTTCGTCTTGTCTTACTCCATTTTCTGGAGCAGGAATGTCCATGTAGATGACCTGTTTATTGGTAGAACCACCCTTCATCAGGATTTGTGGTTCAAGGTTCGCAGTTCCAATACCATCCAAAGCGTAAAAAGCTGCTGAATACTTCAACTTTCCACCGTAGGCCATGAGCTGTTTGGGTGATTAATCATTACAGTTATTTTCCATGAATGGTTGTTCCAATGTAAACTGGAACACAGGCCTCCTTACAAGATTAATTCTAACTTAATTTGTAAACTTGGCTAAAATATTACAATTCCTATATATTTCTAATCTAATATCTTGCAAACAGATTCAAATTTGCTATTCAGCAACATAAAGCATCTTAAAAGCAAAATATTTTGCTTTGAAATACATTTAAGAATATGAATTGACTGAATGCAAAAATAAAAATTATATGTACCTTTTCCTCTAGATTTACTTTCATTTCTCTTACAAGCTGGCAATTGTGTTAATGTAAGATCTAGACCCTTCCCCAGATAACACAGAACTGAAAATAATTCCAAGCATATCTCATATCCACACCCCCACCCCCACTATCCACCTCCAGCACAGGACCTCCAGTTACTGTTGCTGGTGTCTATCTTGTGTTTCTTTTTAGATTGTGAGCCTTTTGGGGACAAGGATCCATCTTATTTATTTATTATTTCTCTGTGCCCTGAGCTATTTTTGGAAGGGCAGTATAGAAATCTAATAAATAATTAACAACAACAACAACAACAATAATAAATGTTTACCTGATCTCTCTGGAACTGATCTGGCAACTTCCAATAAAATGGCTCTGCATTCAAGTGTTGTCGGACTGTTGTGGCATCCATTAAGATATCAGGAAACTGGTAAAAAACACCTTCACTGGTTCCAGTGAGGTTACTTTGAGAAACCACATACAAAACGGCCTGTTCTGGAGCCAGGGTTATCTGCAATGCCAAACCAATAGGCCATCCTACATTATAGTGTGCACTGTTTATTGTTTCAACTTTAGCAAAATTTCAATAACCTAATTTCAAGTAACAAATTCATACATGCTCCCACTTTTTGAAATTTGGAAGCCATTTTATAAAAATGTTTTATATTCCAGTAAATGTAGTATTTTTTGATAAAGTTGCAGGCCATTTGTACATCATTTTACTTCTGCTTTTATGTTTGCCTCCCTCCATCTTTGCTGTACATAACTCACAGGTCACTTCACTAATATCAGGCTCAGTGTCAGAGAAAGAGGAGGAACAAAAACAAGAGAAGTCTTCATGTATGACATTACTCAGATAAGGAGGCTGTGGCAAAGCTTCAGGGGTTGTGCTAATTTTTTAGGGTTACTAAAGTCAATGCAATACGATGAACACACTCATGGAGGATTTATATAAAGAGGTTCAAATAAAGGGGTTCAAATAGTAATATGAGGCTGAGATGTTTGCAGACTAAACTGAGACAAAACTAAGTGGAAATGTAACAGAAAACTAAACACAGAAGATACAACTGTTTTACTAACCGGAATTCTCACATGGTCTTCTGCTTCTGAACAAGACTCTGACATCCCAGAGCAAAAACATGGAATGCAACCCAAAGGATTGACAGCGTGAAGAGCAAAAGTCCCAGGTTTGCATTCACTGCAGTGTAACCCAAACACATTTTCCTGGCAATGAAATATATTGTTAGGAGGAACTGAGCTTGAAGTTAGAGTGTAGCCCAATTTATATCCAGAGTAAAAATATCCACTGTTTGCATAGGTTTCTTGGGACAACTTCGAGTTTGTAGTCAAGTCTCCCAGTAAACTCAGGTAAAGCCTGCTGTGTGTAAAAGGACCAGGAGGCACAGGAGAGATTGGTGAAAATCTATGCCCAAACATCAGCTTTGTAGAGGTCAGGAAGCATTCCACAGTAGGGAAGCTTTTTTGTGGTGTGCTGTCAGGGACTCCCTAAGCCTGACACAGGGTATTCCTCAGAGGAGGAACCAGGTGAGTTGAGTTCTGATCCAGAAGCCAACCCTACCCCTCACAGATCTGGGGAACACCTGGATGAGGTTGCAGAAGGGGACAACTGTAGAGATGTGCATCTCTGTTTGTAGTATTCTGTATCTAACCTCATATATGCTGCCTTATTTCTATTTCTCAGATCTGTTAAGAACTTCTACCTCTGGTTTTATTCTGTTTTATCTGCAGTTGTCCTCCAATGCCCTCTTTTGGCTTGAAAGCTTTCCTACAACGTTTCACATGCTCACTCGAAGGATGGATTCAGAGCTACATTGTCAAGTAGAAGTTTACTTCCCTTGGACAAAGCAAGATGGGCAGGATCGAAGCGATGAACTTTCATTCCAAGGTACTACTGTAGTAAACTACTTCCACCTGAGAGCATTTTTATAAAGAACATCCTCTTTTCTTTTCCGCTGTACATCATGTTTCTCCTGCTCTCACATTAACTTTACCCTGGCTTTGGGCCTGCAAATACTGCTCATCTTATATCTTATGGCGCATTCACACAATGAGGCTATTCACATGCACATGCAAAACCAGCATCCCAACACCCTGACCTCACCAGCAAAAGCTGGTGCTTGTCTGGGCAGGTAATCTGCCTGTCCAGGGAAGACGGCATGATCATCTGCAGGGAGCTAAGCTTCTTAGGGCTTCCTCCCCACAAACCCTACAGCCTTTTCTCACTGTTTTTAAAAAATGTTTTAAATGTTTTTTCTTCTAAATGCACTGATCCAAATTTACTTTGCACAAGTTTATTTTGCAGAAGCTTAGCTTAATAATTTCTGATCTTGTGTAAATCAAAATTATGTTATCAGACAAATGTACAAAGAAAAATCAAACAGTAAGTAGTGACTGACACAGAGACTAACCCTGCAGAAGTGCCATGTTTTTCATCAGAGGGTGAAATTTTCACTTTCCTGCCCTCTGTAGTCACCTGTGCCTCCTGAAACTATGTCACTGAGGGTCCGCCAATCCTCATTGTTTTGGGAGACAAAGGCTGCTACAGAGGAAAGAGGCGGATTGCTGAAAATTGTCCCCCACCTTTGCATGATGGAAAACTCTAGTGCATCGGCACAGGGTTAGTCTGAAAGTCAGCCAGCAACTCCATGCTATACCTTGCAGGCACAAACACCAGTTTCCTCTTCACAACGGCAGACCCCTCGACTTTGGTCACATGTGTTTGCTTTAGTCCCATGCAAGTCACAATCACAAGGAACACAATCAGGATAGTCTCTATACCCCAAAGCACACACAGAGCAGTTGTGTCCTCCATATCCATGTTTACACTGGCATTGAGCAGTGAGCTGGTCGCACTGAAGACTGAGTGAACCTATATCACTGCAATTGCAGGCCTGAGAGGAAAATCACAGAAATTTGTGATGTTTGCAAAGGAAATGACATTTAGAAACTTAGTTATACCAAGAAGTTTGGCAGCCATTAAAAAGTTACCAACTGCTTAAAAAAAATCTGCAGAGAAATGTTTTCTTTACAATACATTACAATTTGTAACCTGTATGATTTGTAAATGATGAAGTCATTCACATAATCAAAAACTCTGTTCTACATGGGTTTGGGAGCTGTGTGTGCTCCCAATTTTGAGTTGAGTGGAAGCAAGGTAAGAAGAAAACTTGAGTAGAAGTGATTGTGTGGAAGCAAGGTAGGAAGAAAAGCAACCCAGGTTTTCCTCCTACACGGTGGTGCTTCCCTGCGCGCGAATGCTGGAGCTGCTGGGTGAGCTGCAAACAGCCAGCAGGATAGCCACCGCTCGTTTGGGCAGGCGATCCGTCCACCCAGGGAAAGGCAAGAGATCGTCTGCAGGGAGGGTTGGGAAAACCCACTCTCCCCACAGACCAGCCTGAAGCACTTCACACGGATTGTGTGAAGAGCTTCAATGTCTTCAAAGGACTTTTTCATGAATGGAAGTTCTGTTCTTTTCTTCACAGGGAAGGGTCAATTGTTGCCAATCCCCTCTTCTCTCTGTAGCCCCCTGAGCCCCCCATATCTGCTCCTGAGAACTGGGCAGCCCTCAGGAGCAAAATTTTGTGGAGAGCAGAGAGTTGCAAAGGGAAGGGACATTGTTACTCTTCCCCTTATGCAATGGAACTCCTTCCACTTGCACAATTCATTCTTGAAACCCCACCTTAAGTCTGCTGTGTGGAAAACCTCTTTGCTTTAGATATTAAAAGATGTCCTTTTTTGCCTGGTGCAAAACACATGCAAAAATCCATTCGCTCTTTAAGCCAAAATTATCTGCATGCCTCCATCTGTTTTCCATCGTATTCCTGGTTATACTTCCCCTTGATCTGCCAATTAAATGCGCTGACAAAAGTCTTTAAGGTACAAGTAACTGTGCTCTACTGGTCAAACCTCAATTAGCAGAAGGCTCCATTACTGTACTTCCATCTGAATCACTTTGGTGCTCCAAGTCAGAGAGATGTCCCAATTCAGGATAACCCATGGTTCTCCCAAAGATAATATATGCACAAGACATAGAAGCTATTCTCATGAGCAGCGAAAAATGGGCTAGGGAAGCCCAGCATGGTTTTCACTGCGTGTGAGAACTGCTGGGAGCTGTGCGTAACCTATCGCTTAACCTGGATTTTTAGGTGTGTGTGTGCCCCAAAACCAGGCTAACTGATCATGTGTTTGCTGCGGCTGCTTGCAGCTGCAGTGGGCTCACTCGGTGGGCGGGGACTCACCGTGCACTCACACGGTGCATTATTGGGACTCCAGGAGGCAGGGCGCCACATGGCGGTGCTTCCCTAGACCCAACCCCAGGAGCTGCTGGGCGAGCCGCGGGTGGACCACATGAGAGCCTCTGCTTGTGTGGGCGGGCGATCCGCCCACCCAGGGAAAGGTAAGAGATCGTCTGCGGGTAGGCTCGAGAAAACCCGCTCTCCCCGCAGACCTCATTTCAGCATTTCACACACCTTGTGTGAAGCGCCTCATGGTCAAGGCTCAGCTATAGTCGAGTACCAAGTGAAACAAGCAGAGACTGGTGAGACAAGGTTAGGATAGGGCAGGGCTTGACTGGGGTGGGTAAGGCAAAGCCAATCTCAGTTGCTGCTCTATCAGGTGACATTGATCAGACCGAAGAACCAAGCCGTGAGACAGGTTACATGCAGCCAGGCATCCCCTATAGGCTCCTTGTATAACCTCAACTGAAAATTGGGTAACTCCCTCTGTCTGGGTGCAGCTACAATGGTGAAAGGAATCCTGTGCCAATATGAGACCCCCAACACTATATGCACTATCAAATTCTGATTCTTCGCCTGATCAGCAGCTAAATGATTTTAAGAGCATTTTGCATAAGGAAACTTCAAAAGGAATATTTAACATACCAAATACATCAAAATAGAGGGCATCAATAAAAAATTCTCCCCCTTAAAGTTACCAATGTATGGTAGAAATGAACCTAGTATGCAGTGTTTATGGGAGGAAATAACCATGGATAATTTTTAAAAATATTTGGATTAACTTTTTAAAAGTCCCTTACAACTACAATATTACCTTGCAACCGTTCTCTGGATCAAGACCCCAAAAGTTTTCCTCACAGAATTCACATTTTTCTCCTTCAGTATGAGGGGGGCAAATGCATTGCCCAGAATCGCTATCACAAGCATTCTGTGTATGAGCACAGTTGCAAGCTAGAAGGAGAAAAGGAAAACAAATAATGCTGTATTAGACCTTACTTGAAGAAAACTGCACCGGATCCTTCAGAGTTAGCCAATTATAGGCCTGTCTCAAATCTTCCTTGTTTGGGCAAGGTCACTGAGCAGGTAGTGGCCTCTCAGCTCCAGGAAGTCTTTCTATACCATCGACCATGGTATCCTTTGGGGTCGCCTGAGGGAGTTGGGATTGGGTGTCACTGCCTTACAGTGGTTCCGTTCCTACCTCTTTGGCAGATTCCAGATGGTGTCACTTGGAGACTGTTGCTCTACAAAGCAGGAGTTAATGTATGGCGTTCCAAAAGGCTCCATACTGTCTCCAATGCTTTTTAACATATACATGAAACTGCTAGGAGAGGTCATCAGGCGATTTGGTGCAGGTGGTTATAAATATGCTGCTGACACCCAAATCTAATTCTCCATATAAGTTTCACATTACTTCCCCAAATGCCTGTCTGGAGGTAGTAACAGGCTGGATGATGGATAACAAACTGAAATTGAATCCAAATAAGACTGAGGTAGTGATTGTGGGGGGTCAGAATTTGAGAGATGGTTTAGATCCACCTGTTCTGGATGGGGTTACATTTCCCCAGAAAGAACAA
Source organism: Hemicordylus capensis (assembly GCF_027244095.1). NCBI lineage: Eukaryota > Metazoa > Chordata > Lepidosauria > Squamata > Cordylidae > Hemicordylus > Hemicordylus capensis. The sequence continues at coordinate 240,436,075 of NC_069660.1, read as the reverse complement.
GCATGTAGTTTGCGAGTGCTCCTGGATCCAAAACTCTATCTTGTTACTCAGGCTGAGGCAGTGGCCAGGGGTGCTTTTTATCAGTTTCGGCTGACACGTCAGCTACACCCATTTCTGGAGATAAATGACAGTGGTACATATGCTGATAACCTCCAGGCTTGACAACTGTAATGTACTCTATGTGGGGCTGCCTTTGTATGTAGTTTGGAAACTGGCTGCTGCATTTTGAACTAACTGAAGTTTCCAAATGACATACAGAGGCAGCCCCACATAGAGTACATTGCAGTAGTCAAATCTAGACGTTACCAGTGAGTGCACCATAGTATTGAGATCATTATCTTCAAAGAATGGACATGGCTATTGTATCAACCGAAGTTGATAGAAAGCACTACAGCCACAGCCTCCATCTGAGACACCAGGGTGAGGCCTGGGTCCAGAAGCACTCCCAAGTTACATATCTGTTCCTTTAGGAACAGATTTGGTCCTCCTGCAGATGTTGGCCTACAATTCCCATAATCCCTGGCTACTGGCCACTGTAGCAGGGCATTATGGGAGTTGTAGTCCAAAAACAGCTGGGGGGGGCCTAAGTTGAGCAGGCCTGCTTTAGGGGAAAGGCAGCCTCATCCAGAACAGGAGGCTCTATCACATCCCTCGAATTATGACCCCTCACCATTAGTACCTCTGTCTTGTTTAGATTCAACTTCAATTTATTATCCCTCATCCATCCCATTACTGCCTGAAGGCAGGTATTATGGGGAGTTATGTCATTTAAATATGCTAAATGTCTGGACCAGGCCTTTTCTGTGGCTGCCACGTTGTTTTGGAAAGGAGCATTAGTTCACTTACCGTGAAGGCTTCTTCTGGATGCTGGAGTCAAGGACATCTCTATGGATTGTTCCCCCTCATGTGCTCCAAGGCAGGACAGTTTTGATTAGCTAAAGAAAAATACATGCCTACTGAAAAAGGCATCATCTCATACTCCCCGGGAGATGGCAATGGTAAACCCCTCCTGTATTCTACCAAAGACAACCAAAGGGCTCTATATTCGCCAGGAGTTGACACCGACTTGACGGCACACTTTACCTCTACTCGAGCCTGAGGGGGATAGCCTCACCCCAGTTCTTTCAGGCCAAGTTACGAAAAAGTACAACAAAATGTTATGTCAGATAGAAAAGTCAACGTATAAACAACATGAAATGGAATATGAAAAGTACATATAATAACCACTCAACCTGGATTGAGTGAAAAAACAGTGTCCAATAGTCAGTCTGTAAAAGTAAGTAAAGACATTTCGCTCCTCAGACTGTTGATGGCAAGTATGGACTGTTGACAATATGGTCGCCAAGGAGGAGACAGGGGTGCCAAGCTGGGAGGGCTGAGATGTCCTTGACTCCAGCATCCAGAAGAAGCCTTCATGGTAAGTGAACCAATGCTCCATTCTCTGATGCTGGGGTCAAGGACATCTCTATGGACCATACAACAGCTTGCATGTCACCTAGGGAGGGAGCACCCTTGTCTACTCCCAGGAAAACACCTGTTACAGCACTCTTCTACCAAATACCGCTTGTGCTAAAGTGTCCAACCTGTAGTGCCTTGTGAATGTTGAAGGGTTCTTCCACGTTGTAGCCTTACAAATCTCATGGACTAGAGCATTTGTTGAAAAGGCAGCTGACATAGCCATCGCTCTTGTGGAATGCATGACTATATGTGCAGGAGGACGGAGCTGCTGCAACTTGTAAGCCAGTGCAATGCAGTCTCTAATCCGACTGGCGACAGTCAAGGATGTAACTGCCTTTCCCATGGAACCAGGCAAAAATGATACAAATAATGAGTCCATTGTCCTAATGGATGCAGAACATGTTATGTATTTCTTGAGGCACCGCCAGACATCTAACTTGTGCCATTGTTTCTCCTTTGGATGTGGACAAAATGAAGGAAGGAAGATATCCTATGACTGATGGAAGGGTGACGTCACCTTGATACAAACAAATGGATCCGGGATAAGTCGTACAGACTCCTTTTGAAAAATGCAGTATGCCTTGTGAACGGATAGTGCTTGCAGTTCCAATACCCTTCTCGCCAAGGTAATTGCTATCAAGAATTCCAACTTAAAGGACAGGATTCTTAGCAGAATGGACTGTAGCGGTTCAAACGGATGTGACTATAGGGCCTTCAACACCATGTGTAAATCCCAAGAAGGGAAATGGTGAACTGTCGGTGGGGAGATGCAAGAACCTTTTCAGATGCGGGTGTGATTGTATTGACTTGAGCAACATGCCTGAAATAAGCCCCACTAAGAGGCTGCTAGTCTTTTTAGCATGTTTGGTTTGAGGCTCATTTCCAGTCCTTCCTGTAGAAACTGCAGTAGGTGCTGTAGGGATGCTGCCCCTCAAGGCACCAAGTGTCATGCCGCCCATCTTAAAAATGCTCTCCAAATATACTGGAAGATCTTGTTTGTTGATGTCTGCCTTGACACTAAAATAGTGTTCAACACCTTATCTGAATATCCCTGTTGTTTCAATATTCACCTGTCAGTTTCCATGCAGCAAGCTGCAACCAGTCTGGATTTGTATGTCATACTGGATGCTGGAGGATCAGATCCATTGTTACCGGCAGAAAACGTGGTTCTGTGACTGAGAGATGTAGCAGTTCTGCAAATCATGGCTGCTTTGGCCAGAATGGGGCCACCAGTATGACTCTTGCCCTTTGTAGACACACCCTCCTCAAGAACCATGCCAACAGCAGAATGGGTGGAAACATGTAAAGCAGACCATTTGACCATGGAGCCAACAGTGAATCTATGTTCTCCACCCACTTTGTCCCAGAAACCTGGACATGTACTTTGGTAACTGTGTGTTCTGGGGGGTTGCGAACAAGTCCATGACTGGCAGTCCCCAAATGTGTACTATCTGCTGAAAAACCTCCTAGTTTAATTTGCCTGGCATTAGATCCTCCCAATGCAGCCAATCAGCCAGATGTTGAGGTCTCCCTTTATGTGATGGGCCGATATGGACGCTAGGTGTAGCTCTGCCCAGCTCAGCAACCTCAGCCTCTGCATAAAGCGATCTTGACTTTGTCCCTCCCTGTTTGTTTACATGTGCTTTTGTAGTAATGTTGTCCGAATTAGAACATTAGAATTAGAACATGATGTCCCTGTAACACCTGTTTTAATGCTCTCAGAGCCAAGTGGATGGCCCCCAACTCCAGCCAATTTATTCTGTGGCTCTTTTCCTGGAGTGACCATGTTCCTTGAGCCGACAGGTGTTGGTAGTACGCACCCCAACCTCTGTTGCTGGCATCTATAGTTACTATTATCTTGGATGTTTGCCCTGTAACAGATTTTGAGGAATCAACCACCACTGCAGAGATTGATGGACCTGGGAGGTCAGGCGTAGTAGCAGGTGCTTTTTTCTCACAATGGCTGCCTGGGTAGTAGAAGGAACCACTGCAGGCTTCTTAGATGAAACTTTACCCATGGGACAGATTTCAGGGTTGTGACCATCAATCTCAAAATCCTCGCCAGAGTTAGCAGGAGAGCTCTTGGTGACAACAGTACTGCCCTTATCTCTGTGGCAAGTGTCCGGAACCTGTCTTGAAGCAGGCAGTCTTGGCTCATATTGATCACCACCCCCAAGTGCTGCAGTCTATGGGATGGAACAATGAATCAAAAGATCATCTAGCTACAGAAATATCCAGACTCCAAATTCCTTGAATTTGGAGGCAGGCCATCAGTGGAGTCAACACCTTTGTGAAGACCTGAGGAGCCAATGATAGGCCAAATGGAAGAGCAGAATACTGGTAATATCTTCCGGCATACTTGAACCTGAGAAGGTGACAACTGCTGCGGTGTATCGCTTAGGGATATGCACGTACCTGTTCGGAGGCCTTTTTGTGGGCCTCCGAACAGGTCGAACCTCTGAAGGGGGGGTTGCACTTTAAGGGCAGGGGAGGGTGCACTTACCCCTCCCTCCGCTTTCCCCCCTCCAGCGCTTGGTATCTGCAAGGTCCTACGGGGCAGCAGCATACCTCCCTGCCACCTCATCCACTCCCTGGCTGGAAATAGCTGGCGCACGTGCGCATGCCAGGCACATGCATGCACATAGCACACTTGTGCATGAGTACAGTGTGTGTGCGTGCCAGCTACTACTGGCCAGGGAGCGGACGGGACAGCAGGGAGGTATGCTGCTGCCCTGTAGGACTTTGCAAATACCAAGCACCGGCGGGGGGAAAGCAGAGGGAGAGGTAAGTGCACCGTGCCCTGCCCTTAAAGTGCAACCCGCTCCCCACCACTGAACCACTCCTGCCTGATTCCGTGCACATCCTTAGTATCGGTATGTGTAAATACGCCTCCTTTAGGTCTATTAATGACAGGAAATCCAAATGGTGTAGCGCTTCTGCCACGGGCCGTAATGACTCCATCCAGAATCCTTCACGCTTGACCCACCTGTTCAAGTATTTTAAGTCAAGGGCCTCCCTTTTTGAGCCATCCTTTTTGGGGACTGTGAATAAGATAAAATAGATAGATGCCCTTTCCCTCCTGACCTCATGGAACCGGCTCCACTGCTCCAATATCCACCAGATGTTGAATTGCTTTTTGGAGCTCTGTGTGTTTGGTAAAAGAGTGAGAGTGCAGTGTTGGAAAGAATCTGTTGGAGGGTTGGGCATCCAATTCTATCCTGTACCCCTTCTGGATTATTTTAAGAACCCACGTGTCTGTTATGGAGTTTTCCATGCATGGAAGAATTCTGACAGGTGGCCCACCAGCTGGGTAGGGTAATTGCTGCTGCTTGTTCTGTTTCAGTGTTCTGTCTAAGGCGTGCGCATGTGCACCCACTCAAAAGCTTTTGGATGTCCACTCAGTTAATTTTAGTTCCTGCTCAGGTTGAATCAGGAAAGCCCCATTCTGAATGCATATGCGCACACACTGCCTTGATAGTGCCACCCAGAACAAAACTCATTCTGCACACAGATGCAAAAAATTAGAGAGTACACTGGTCTGTTTTCCTTGAGTAAAGGCCTGTCTGTTATTGTTTCCAAGGCTCTTGAAGGGAAACGCGGATGGTTCCAAGCTCTGCATTGTGACATGTACTCTCTCTCCCAGACTCTGAAGGAGGGCCAGAAACTCCAAAAGGGCTGAAATGGTTTTCTATAGGTAGGCTTATTGGTCTTACGTGGAGCCAAAGGCATTGTTTTTCTTTTATCTTTCATTTCAACTAAAATGTCTTTGAGTGCAGATTCACTGAACAACTTGGTGCTGTCATAAGGGACTGCTGTCACATTATTCCTAGAGGCAGAATCTACCAGCCAGCTTTTTAACCATAGTTGTCTCCTGCCTAGTATCGATGCTGCAGAGGCCCTGGAAGATAATCTAATGGAATCTAGTGCAGCATCCGCCACAAAAGATTGTGCTTTTTGAATTTTTACCAGCCACTGCCTCATTTCAACCAGATCAGAAGGTGGATCAATTAGCAAGTCATCTACCCACAGCAGGGATGCCCTTGCTACCATGGAGGCTGCATCTGAGGAACGAGTGGCAAAGGAGGAATTATCATGCACCCTCCTTAGCGCAAATTCGACTTTTTTGCCTGAGGGATCTTTGAATTTAGCCTTACCAATCCTGGATACTAATGATCCTGATATTAACTTCACAACTGGTGCATCTGTGGGTGACGTTTTTAGCATATCCGATGGTTCCTGAGGGACCTGTGGTATGGGGGGCGGGGCGGCTACTCTCCCAAAGAGAGATCTCACCGGCCTCGTAGTTTGTTCCTGGTCCCAAACACCCCATTGCATCTGAAACCGTCAACTGTGTTTTAACAAGCCGCTTATAGGTCTCTCCTTGTTTGATGCCATTTTCGCCTGCTCGCACCGTCACGGAGCTTCTTGCTACAGCACCAGTTCTCTCCGACATTCCCCAGGCCCTCAACTCCACTGTGGTGGGAGGAGGCTTTGAGAGAGGAAATGCTGCTGCCCGATTTAGTCTTGAGAGAGGAGTGACAGCGCTCTCGAGGTCCCCATGCTTTCAGATGTCTCGTCGCTCCCTGAGGCACGCTGGGCCAACCTACTGTGAGTCTCATGGCCCAAAGGTGAGAGACTCACGGTGGCTTCCTTGGCGTTCGGCCTAGGTGGCAATAAAGTGGCCAGTGCTGACGCTTGTGGTGGGGGTGATCTGGGTGCTCTGGTCGCCCTAGGGAAGCCACTGTGGCCTTTACCCCTGGGCACCAGGATCATCTTGTACCTTCCTGCAAGCTCCATAACAGGCAGAGGAGTGGAGGAAGAAAGGAGTTCGAAAACCAAAGGAGTTTTTAAAAAGAAAATTGAATAGGATAATAGGAAAAGAGTAAGGAGAATGAGAAGAGATGATGAGAGAGGATGAATAAAATCAATAGGAATTAGAGATCAGAGGGGGGAAATTGGAGGTGCCTGGAGCTTCACAGGACACAATGAACTGGGTGGGGCAGGGCTATCCCCCTCAGACTCAAGTAGGCGTGTATTTCTCTTTAGTTAATCAAAACTATCCTGCCTTGGATCATGTGAGGGGGATAACCCACAGAGATGTCCTTGACCCCAGCATCAGAGAATGTCTATCAAAATCAGAGCTTCTTCATCTATGGCTGTTTATAAATAAGATCCTTAAGACACACCTGTTTTCTCAGGCTTTTAATAAATTAATTTTAAGTGGTTTGTTTTATATCATAAAGTTGTTTAAATCATTTTATTCTGTGCTACACTTGTATTTTAACTTATGTACACAGCCTAGGGATGCACGTCAGGTGGCATATAAATATGATAGATAGATAGATAGATAGATAGATAGATAGAATCGAAAACTGTCCCTCACTCATCAGGATCATTGCTATGCCTATAGCCAGCATTCTCATGCAAGGAGGTACACCAACTTAACATTCCATTAAGTTTCTCCCCTTCTTGCTTCTCTGAGTATGTTGTACCATCTTGTTGCTTTGCTGCGTTTTTATTTCTTGTTGGGACCAACTTTATAATGAATGAATTCTTTTTTTTAACATGATGTCACATGAGTCTCAACAGATATCAGCAGTAAAAGCAGTGCCCAAAGTTCAATTTTTCTGAGTCCGATACAAACTTGTAGCACAGCCTAGGCTCCATTTACTCTTCCCTCTCTACTCCACAAAAGGCCTTGTCTGTTCTATCTAAAAAAATTTAGGATTGATTTTGTGTCATTTAGATCCTTTATGTCTCTTTTATTCAAGCTCCATCTGTTTATATTTATTGCCAGACATGGCAGTATGTCAGTAAAATAATGACAAATGCCCTTTAGATACCGCTCCCTTATATGTGTTGTCAATTTTTTTTCTACACTATGGACACCAGAGGCCTAAGTAATTTGTCTACATATTTTCTGGGTCTAATAGGACTTGTCAGGAGCACTGGTTCTCACTGTCCCTGTTAGCCAGGGTTAAAGGTGCAAATGCAGCCCCACGCTGGTGTGTGGGTGCCACGTGGAGCTGGAACTCATGTGGTGCATTATGGGAGTTCTGGGGGACTTCCAGCCCCAAACCTTCCTGCTGCCGGCAGAAGCCAGCAATTGTATCATCTGGAGGGGAGGTAAGCTTTTCAAGGCTTCCTCCTCTTGCCCCTTCAAACCCTTCTCACGGATCATTAGAAAAGGCTCATTATCTACCATTTGGCCTCATTTTGTTCTTTGCAGTAATAAGGGTTAGCTGAGGCTGATCCTTCTGGATCTCTTTGCCTGATTAATTTCCCTTTTCATCAGCCCATGCTTGAGCCCTGAGTAAAACCTTAGTCCCTACTGTAAATGGCAAAAGAGACAACTGGGATGGGAACAATCTGATTTGAATAGTGGAATTAATCAGATTTGAATAGTGGAATTGATTTGAAATAGTGAAATTAATCAGATTCCCACTACAAAAAGTTACCAAATATTCTTTGATACCACTCTTGTCTGACAAGGCTTTGCAAATGTCTGTTCATGAACTTCACAACTGACCTTACCTACAGTAGCGCACAAAGCATTTTGTTAAAAAAAAAGTCACCCACTTTAAGAAACCATAATATCATAGTGTATTACTGACGTGTGCAGCCGCCATCCTGGAATGCATAAAAACCATGAGCACAATGATCACACTCCTTCCCAGCCACTCCTGGCACACAGCGACACTGTCCTTCATCATTACAGTCCTCAGCAATCGAGCCAGATTTACTGCAGTTGCAGGGAACACAGCCAAGTCCAGTACTTAGGCCATGATATCCAAGCTGTTGGAAGGGAAAGCATTTCAGCTAAATTTCATAGTTCACTTGAAACAAAAATAAGTCTACTTTGCTTTTTGTTATTCTTGTCATCACAGTGTGCTCTACACTCCTGCTGCTTGGCCTGCATAAACACAGTGCAGATCTTTTTGGCAGTACTATGGGAAAAGATATTTACTTCACAATTTCCCCAGCACATAGAATTGTTTAATGGCACAGTGTCCATTAAAAGCCTTCAGAAAATGTTCAGGAAAGGAAAACATCAGTTTAGAAAATCCTGGAACAGTTTGTTAAAGGAAAATCATTAAATGCTAGAGTTTACAACATTAAAAAGTGCAAAACAAAACAAAACAAAAAAACCAAACCTACACAAAAAAACGCCAGTTTGGTTTGCTGAAAATCTAGCCATTGCAACATTTAATGGGAATATAAAAAGCCACCATTATAGTGCATCATTAAATCACAATATAGCAAAAGGGGGGCGGGGGGCATTTTGTTCAACATTATTATTCCCCACCTGCAGGTGAAGCCTGCAAGTCACAGTTATACAACTTCTGAATCACATTAATTCATTCCTTGCATTAGGTTTCAGCCAATGTTTGTAGCTGAAGTTCTGTTCTGAAAACTGCTGAGACAGAGGCTGCAGCATTAGGACTGCTACATTGGGACCACACAGAATTGTAGATATGTTATTTCACCACCAGAATCAACTCCAACAAAAAAAATATTACACTACAGGCAAGAAAAGTACAATAAAATACTTTGTGACAATATGAGGTTTATTATTTCTTACCAAGCACTTATCACATTTTTGTCCCATCACATTTGTTTTGCATTGGCACAGGCCAGTCTCATGATGACAGATGCTGGAAATGGAGCCATTCTGATGGCAATCACAAGCTTCGGTGTAAAAAAACAGAGAAAGAAAAGCTATAATTACTGACTAATCAACATTTTGTCTTAGTTATTATAGAAAATTTTCTTCTGCATAAGGGCATGGGCAGTATCGAGACCCACTGTGGGGTAGTGCAGGGTCAGCACAAATTCCTTCTGTGAATGGAAGGAGCACTGCACTATTGCAAGGGAGCCTGGATGAGTGGAAGGCCCTTTGCACAAGCACAATGCTCCATCCAACCACAGAAGGTGCTTCTGCCCCATTTTCTGTAGAACAGGCCCATTTATTAACAGAGGACACTACTATTGACTAGGGGAGTGGTTGTCAATTTTTCTTTCCAACAGCAACTGCATCAGATTTTCCAACTTAGTGCTGCATGAGATCCTGTTCTGGAAGGTCCCCCAGCCTACAGGGGAAACATTATGGGAGATATGAAGGGCTGCAATAAGAAGGGGGTCCTCAAAAAAGGATTATTACACATGCTGAAGTCAAATGTGCAGCCCTTTGGAACCCAGGCTACATTTTAAACAAGTTGTTCTGATAAGAAATAATCTGTCTACTTCCCTTTCACTATAATGTTAATTGATAAATGCCATCTTCACAAGTTAGCCCACTTCTGCCTCAAACATTCAGATGTTCATCTTAAACTGGAGTCCCTATGTGTCCTTACAACTGTACCAGATCTGGTCCAAATTGATTCCTACTTGCACTTCAAATGTTCACACGCCTGACATCTGGAATTGGGATGGATGGCATCATTACAAACCACACCATTGAGGTGTCCCTATGTGTCACTCACTATAACTACCAAATTTGGTTGAAATCAGTTAGATGGTTCACAAGTTAGCCAACGTATGCATCAAACGTTCACGCATCTGCCTCTTGAATTGGGGTGGATGACATCATTACAAACTATGCCACTGGCATATCCCTATGTGTCCCTACAGCTGTAGCAAATTTGGTTCAAATCGGTTAGGTGATTCACAAGTTTGCCCATGATATTTGCCTCAAAGGATTACACCTCTGTTATCTTGAATTGTGGTAGGTAATATCATCACAAACTATGCCATTGAGGTGTTGCTATCTGTCCCTACTACTGTACCCAATTTGGTTCATATTGGTCAAGGCATTGCGAAGTTGATGGGAAGGACAGACAAATGGACACACACAGAATGCCAGGTGATCTCATAAGTGTTCTATAGCTGCTTCCTTCATACACACAAGCAAATCTTAAGTAGGTTTAACTAAAGGCTTATTCAGCAACAACTCCATTTTCACCTTCTTTTTCTCCCTTTTCCTATTGACTCTTCCCCCACACTCTCTACAGGATCCCCCTTGAGACAAATGTCCAAACAAACAAACAAACAAACTGCAAAAGATTACTGAATAGAATACAGCATAGCCCTCCCTTTTATAACAACCCAAAATTAAATTGATTTAAAATTCAATGACAAAGTCTTGAAGTTTTTTAGGTGGTCTCCTGTCACACACACTTCTCCTAATTCTCTGCAACAGGAGCTATTTGTTCCTCTGGTACCAAGGATTGTCCATCACTTTCATCAGCCTTTTCTGTGAGGTCAAAACTGGAGGCAAGATCAAATTCCTCCTTAGTCCTTCTCTTGAGATCCAACTCTCTTCCCTCTTGTCTCATAGTGTGCATGTTTGAGAGTCTCAAACTGTTCACTTTCTTTCCATCATCCAATATGACAGAATCTCCTTGGATTTCGAACATTTGTTTGGGTCCAGAAGATCGGGAACATCCCTTTCTTACTTTATAAGGCTGCCATACTCAAATAAAATCCCCCACCTGAAATGTTCGCTGTTTCACACCCTATTTCCGATCCACATACAATTTATATTTTTGTTCCTTCTCCCTTACTCAATCACGAATCTCTACATCTTCAGAGTGAGAAAACAAGGAAAGCCCTAACATTTGTTGCCATTGAGGAAGTTTGTAGGGATGTGCACGGTCTGGAGCAGTCCGGACCGGCACCGAAGGGGGGCCTTACTTTAAGGGCGGGGAGGGCTTACTTACCCCTCCCGCCTATTTGTCCCCTCCAGCGCCCGTATTCAACAGAATAACGGGGCGCTGGAAACCAGCTGCCCCCCCCCGCCACCCCCCCCCTGCCGCGGGCAGATTTGGCCAAAAACTAAAGGTACAAATGCCGCCGCCGTCGCCCGCCAGCCCTCCCTCCCTCCCAGCTGCCTGCCCGTCCGCCCGAGTCCTCACCCGATCTCTTTGGAAAAAACGAGAGGAGCTAGCGAACAAAGCTCCTCTCGTTAGGGAGTCCTGTAGCATACTGAAGAAGCTATGTGCGCGCCGCAAAGCACACCGACCGCCGGAGGCCCAGTCTACCCGCCGGGAAAAGGCCGGGTAGACCGGGCCTCCGGTGATCGGAGGCCCAGTCTACCCGGCCTTTTCCCGGCGGGTAGACCAGGCCTCCAGCGATCGGTGTGCTTTGCGGCGCGCGCATGCGAGCGCGCGCAAAGCTTCTTCAGTATGCTACAGGACTCCCTAACGAGAGGAGCTTTGTTCGCTAGCTCCTCTCGTTTTTTTCAAAGAGATCGGGTGAGGACTTGGGTGGGCGGGCGGGCAGCTGGGAGGGAGGGAGGGCTGGCGGGCGACGGCATTTGTACCTTTAGTTTTTGGCCAAATCTGCCCGCGGGGGGGGGGGGGGGCGGCTGGTTTCCAGCGCCCCGTTATTCTGTTGAATACGGGCGCTGGAGGGGGCAAATAGGCGGGAGGGGTAAGTAAGCCCTCCCCGCCCTTAAAGCAATACCCCCCACCCGGACCCGGACCAGCCAGGGCTGAACCGGTCCGGCAGTTTGGCCATTCTTTAGAATGGCCGCCGGACCGGTTCGGACACACCCCTAGAAGTTTGGTGGTAGCTTTGCATCCTCTCAGTAGTTCAAAAGGTGGTTTTCCTATACTAGAATGTGTGGTTCAATTAGCAAAGTTTCACAGATTGTCTCTTTCTGAGGTTGTTGTAGTGTAGCAGCCAGCTGTAAACTTTCTTCCACTAATCTGTTCATTCTTTCCACTGAGCTGTTCCCTCGAGGATGGTACAAGGAAAGAGTCTTGAGTTTTACCCCATGCTTATGTATATACTGCTCCGTTTCAAATAAGCTGTGTCCCATTTTCAATCATTAGTTTTTTAGGAAGGCGTTCCCTTGCAAAAACTGCAGCCATAAACAGGATCACCTTGTTTGTAGTAATGTGGTCATAGTATACAGTAATCCACCATCACTATAACAAATCTTTGTTTTGAGGGTTGGTTATCAAAAGGCCTTATTAAGAGCAAGTTTTTCCCAGATGTAGTGCCATGGCAGGGAAAGATCTCTTTGCACTAGATTATTGTATTACGAGGAGGTAAAGTTGTAGTGTAGTGTCTGTGTTATGAACTCGGCCATGGGGTGTGGTGTGGTGCATGTGCCAGCCTCTGTGTGGAAGGAACACAGCAGGCTCCCATCCTGCTTGGGAAAGCACTGAATCATCATATGAATTCACTTTCCACCCCTCTCATCTTTGTTGAGTTCTTTGCTCTGGTCAGTAATATAATTATCACAGCTTCATTGCCTTATTATCATTATTATGGAACCTCTGTGTGAGGAAATCGATAATTATACCGTCTTTCTCTGTACACCTGTGTTTACTTATGCTTTGCTCATTCGTGTCCATTTGCCAGCAAGCGGAACTTATTTGTAATCAACTATAAAAGACAGCCCCTTTCGGAGGTTACTGTGGACTAGCATGCATGCCGCAGACTCCCGCCAGAACCACATCCCCTATTGCAACAGGATCCCTAGCAGTGTGTTTCAAGGGATGTGCACCTTTTACCCCTTTATCCTTCTCTGATTAAAATGACATCTATTCACGTCCCACCAGTGTGTGTCTCTCCATCTTGGACCAAGGAAAGAACCATGGCCCTGGCACACCAGGGACCACTGGGAAACTCTACTGGAGTCAACTTGTAATGTTTAGCAATCACATTCAAAGTAGGGTTGAAGTAATCATCAGAAATTTGAAGAGCAGCTTCATAAGAAATGGTATCCCCTTCCAAGTTGGAAGGGATGTACACCTTTTACCCCTTTCCTACCAAGTTGGCAGGAAAGGGCAAATGATTATATATTCTCTGGCCTTCAGGACCCAGGCAGTGAAGCAATATAGCTTTCTGCTTTTCTGGAGTAAACTCAGGGCTCTGTATGGTAAGGAGATAATTTCAGAAATAGGATTTCCATTGTTTCCAGGGAAGAGCAGGTTCTCCTGGGGTGTACAAGAAAAAAGGTGGTGGTGGGATCTGAGCCATGCTGCAGTGGGCATCCAGTGAACAACAGAGTCCAAGATTGAAAAGGAAAAAGTACATTCAGGGGTTATGCAAGTCAGAAAGCTGGAGAAATAATCAGCAGCAATGATAGTAGAAAGCAGTTCAGGAATGTGGTCCCAGTAATGCAATGAAATGAGGTTGCAGGAACTTTCACAAGCTTTTCAGGCTCAAATACTTAGCCAGTTCAAAATCTCACCACCAAATGTTTTATAGCAGTTTCCCTCATACACACAAGGGAATCTTAAGTAGATTTAACTAAAGGTTTATTCAGCAACCTCTGTTTTCTCCTTCTCCTTTCTCTCCCTTTTCCTCTTGACTCCTCCCCCACACTCTCTTACAGGATCCCCCTTGGGACAAACATCCAAACAAACAAACGGCAAAAGATTACTGAATAGAATACAACAATAAGCTTAAGGAAAGGAGGCTAAAAATGGAAACAAAGAATCAGAATTTAAAACATCCTGTGAGTTATAAAAGATTTGGACAGCAATGAATTTCTGGAAAACTAAATGCTCCTGCCCTTGCTTGGACAATAGAGAAAAATACACTAAAGTTGCAAACCCAGATCCAAATGGAAGAAACTAGGGATAGATAAATAAATAAATAAATAAATAAATAAATAAATAAATAAATAAATAAATAAATGCAAAACCTGTTACAAGGAATTAAACTAAAGTGTGGGTATGCCCTATGTGACTCAGTCTCAGGCACCAGGCTTTGATTCGGCTTGGTACCAAACCGAACCTCTTCTTGACCATGCGGTTACCCCAATGAGGGGATGCCTGCCAGCCCACCTCAACTCAGGTCGTGAGGCACTGAGTGGCAGGCATGCATCCAAGTGGGAGCTGATCCAGCTCGAGAGTCGTGAGATCACCAAGCCTTCCTTCATATTCCCACTCACCATAATGGCCCTCCAGCCCAACACCAATGCACTTAACCTACCCTAACCCACACCCATCTGCAAAGTGACCAAATAAACCCTGTGACAACCTCAACAAAATCAGTGAAAAGTAGGCAGGGGAAAGGTCACAACCACAGCCAATCAGCTGTGACTCAAAAAATGCCTACTTGGCCCCAAAGGGCGACTGGAATATCCCTCACTGAATTGGGATGGGTAGGAGGGTGCCTGTACACAGAGCAACTGAGAGGAAAGTGATAGAGCAGGCTGCTTATGCAGGCGCTCCTTAATTCTAATTGGTCCGCCAGCAAGCAACACATGCCGGGGCATGAAAATGGCAGCCTATATGTCTGCCTCTTGGGCTGAGCCCACAACTCTGCCCCCTGCTCACCCAATACAGCTGCTAAAGTGGCAAAAGGGGCAGGGAGCCCCTTTTTATTATTTGGGAAATAATTAATATATTTTTGCTTGGGTATTTTTCTGGACAATGTAATCTGTACTGAAAACTATTTCCACCTGTAAGAAACCTGAAATAGATGTTTGTTGTCCATGATCACCAGAACCAACACAAGGCTGCTCAGGGCAATGCATACCAAGATGTTAGGAAGAACATCACAAATCATGCGACTATACCAGTATTGCAGCAGATCCAAAAGTTTAGTGTCAGGGTGCCAATCAATTAATTGTATATATTAATCCATTAATATTCTCAACCTTTTCTTTAAAGGATAGTACATTAAAACAAGTGTTCTATATATGAATAGGTTCTTGACAGTGTCAGTTGAACAGGACTGTCTTACCATGGCAGTCTTTACTGGTCACTGCATCGCCATAATACCCATCAGCACACCTCTCACAATGATGTCCCATTGTATTCCCAATGCACTTCAGACATTCTCCTGTAAGTGAATCACAGTGGCCATCCTCCAGTGGGTCTACATTGCCATTGCAGTCACAAGAAATACATGATTGTCCAGGCACCAAAGGAGCACCATAATATCCATTACCACATCTGCACAAGAGAATGAAAATTAGCTTTTCTCCATTTCTTAACGTTTATTAACCACATGTATTGTGTATTCCCCAGATATCTGGGGAGATATCTGGCTGCTCAAAACACTGAATAAAGCCAATTTTGTAGATGGGATTGAGGCTATAACTAAATGGACAAATAACCAATGATGTCACCGCTTTCTCTTGTTCATTCTCTTTCACTGCCTGTTAGCAGTTGTTTCAACATCTTAAAAAAAAGGTTTATATCTTTATAGGAAAAGGGATCCTAACCTTTTCCAGGGATCCTGTAATAATAGAGTAAGCACAATGACATTGCTATGCAACACAGCCAAGCAGATTTAGCTATGTGACATCATGAAGCCAAGTGAAAGTGAGGGTAGTGCTTCCTTAATCAGTATTGTTCTCATTCTGAATTGGCAAAGCATTTTGCAGTGCTCTGCAAAAAAGGGGGGAAATGTCCCAAAAGGTAAAACACTTCATTTCTGCCAAAACCAAAAATCTCCGCCTGCCACCCCTTTCAGATTTACCACACTAATGAAATACTGCTGATGTGAGACTCCATCACTGACACATATAATGTTTATTTCAAGAATAAATCTTAAAAGCAGAAGAGAAGCAAGCCTATATTTCAGACAATCATTTCTGAATAAAGAGATTCGGCTTAGAATAAAAATATTTATGATTATTCCCAGTGTTCTAGTTTCATACCTTTCACACTTGGCTCCTGCATAACCTGGAGGGCATTTATCACAGATAACTTCACCTCCTTTATCCAAGTGACATGTAGGACTGAAACTAAAAACAGTATTTTTTGGATTGTCATCAACATAAACAGTTTCGAAACTAGAAGTATTAAAATACATGCATGTGCCATAATGATAACCATTGCAGCATATCCAGAGGGAGATACGGGTTATTTTCCTAACAAGAGTTCCTCTTGCTAACGTCAGAAAGCTTTGAAACCAGTTGGAAACACATACAGGTCAGGAGATACCTTTTTGGGAAACTAAACTGGCATGTGCAAGCCCTCTGGCATGCCTAAGGCAGTTTGCAAGATTGCCATCAACATCTAACAGCTGTACAAGAGTCTGCCTGAATTTATTTTATTCACGTAACAGGATAACATTAAAAGATTTTCTAATATTAGCACTGCATGAGCCTACCTTTTTAAGGCAACAGCCCTAAGGGTTTTTGCATTCAGAAGGGGAATTTGCATTAAGAAAAATATTGGAATATGTCCAACTCTCACTCTTGGCCAAACAAGACCTATCATTTCGGAACAGTATAGCAGAATTCTTGTCATGTTTTCCACCTTCCCAGAGATTAATATTCCTCTCCTTCCAGCCCCTCACCCATTTCTCACTGGTATTGCTTGTCTAATATTGCTGGAGATCTCATGTGGTATTTCCAATTAACAGCTTACTTGTTTGTGGCAGTTTTCAGCGGACAGGCACAAGGCTGGCAGTCATCTGGTGTTCCTCTGGAGGGCGTTCCATAGAAGCCAGGCAAACAATGACCACAAGACCGCCCTGTAGTGTTGTGTTTGCAAACCTGTGATACATGCAAGACACCATTTGCTGCTTATACTGGATGGAATTTTATTCCCGGAGGGATCTCAGCATGAAACAACATGCCACATTAGGATTCAATGAGGAGACTCAAAGAAACAGGCAGGCCATTAAGAATATGCTTTTCCAAGCAAGCAGCAACAATTAATGGCTATACCATTACCAGCATGGAAGTAAACTTAGTGTTTCATGAATTAGCTGCATTACTTTGATTGTGGACTAAATCAATTGTGCTAAGGTTATCCATTGCCAATTAACAATTAATTAATTGCCAATTAATTAAAGTGAGCACATTATAATTTTATCATTTAAAAAATAAAGTATGAGGATTGCCTTTCTGGAGCAGTTGTTAATGGAATGCACAAAAGCTGAATACATGCAATCTTATAAATTATCCTGCAGTGTTTTTTCTATTCAGCTCCACAGGAATTCTGCAGTGACTTGAACAGAAAAGGCTATAGCTTGCATCAGTTTTCATATAAAACAATTTTATATATTTAATCTTCACTTACTTACCTTAATGTGCTAAAATGTACAAACTTCAGACTATAAAAGATACAAAAATGACATGTGAAAATGTTCTGCTTTGCCTGTTTCAGATACATTACAAAACTGCTTTACAGTTATATAAAACTAAATATAGCGTGCAAAATTATATGATTTTTTTTAAAGAACTGAAAATGTGAGCAGGCTGCAAGGTAACTTACTAAACAGACACCATGAATATCACATTCTGTTGCATGACCATTGCAGTCACATGGCAGGCAAATTCCTCCAAAGAGTATTCCATCGACCCGGTAGTACCCAGGAAGACAAGACTTTAAAAAGAAAGAAAATACAGCACAATGTTTACATTAACACAAATCAATTCTTACAAGAGTTCAACCTGCTTATCTGTATATTTTTTAAAAAATCCAATTGGCATGAATGTACTTCTAAATTAACTCCTATAACAACTTCATTTTGAGAGAGACACTTCTTGGGTTGAAGTTCAGAGCAGAACTTTTGCTTCAGAAGGGGAAATTCTCATCTGAAAAATTCAAATCAAAAACCTCAGATGAGAAAA
Source organism: Hemicordylus capensis (assembly GCF_027244095.1). Taxonomy (NCBI): domain Eukaryota; kingdom Metazoa; phylum Chordata; class Lepidosauria; order Squamata; family Cordylidae; genus Hemicordylus; species Hemicordylus capensis. The sequence continues at coordinate 240,418,062 of NC_069660.1, read as the reverse complement.
GATAGTCCCACATGTCTTTGGATTGTGCCTATTTCAACAGATCAAACTCTGAAATGTTAGAAAATGCATTACAAATAGCAGTTATATTGTTTATGGCATTTAAAGAAGTGTATGCAAAAACAAACATAACATACAACTCAAAGAAGTGAATTATTTTAACTGAAGAAAGGGGGGATATAATTCAGCTGTCTACTAAGATAAAAATGAGTTTCATATGCAAGAGCATGTAAATCTACAGGTGAAATTCGGAAAATTAGAATATTGTGCAAAAGTCCATTAATTTCAGTAATGCAAATTAAAAGGTGAAACTGATATATGAGACAGACGCATTACATGCAAAGCGAGATATGTCAAGCCTTAATTTGTTATAATTGTGATGATCATGGCGTACAGCTCATGAAAACCCCAAATCCACAATCTCAGAAAATTAGAATATTACATGGAACCAAGAAGACAAGGATTGAAGAATAGAACAATATCGGACCTCTGAAAAGTATAAGCATGCATATGTATTCAGTACTTGGTTTGGGCCCCTTTTGCAGCAATTACTGCCTCAATGCGGCGTGGCATGGATACTATCAGCCTGTGGCACTGATGAGGTATTATGGAAGACCAGGATGGTTCATTAGCGGCCTTCAGTAATTCTGCATTGTTTGGTCTCATGTCTCTCATCCTTCTCTTGGCAATGCCCCATAGATTCTCTATGGGGTCAGGTCAGGCGGGTTTGCTGGCCAATCAAGCACAGTACACTGTATACTTTTCAGAGGTCCGATATTGTTCTATTCTTCAATCCTTGTCTTATTGGTTCCATGTAATATTCTAATTTTCTGAGATTGTGGATTTGGGGTTTTCATGAGCTGTACGCCATGATCATCACAATTATGACAAATTAAGGCTTGACTTATCTCGCTTTGCATGTAATGCGTCTGTCTCATATATCAGTTTCACCTTTTAATTTGCATTACTGAAATTAATGGACTTTTGCACAATATTCTAATTTTCCGAGTTTCACCTGTATTAGCAAGACAGCCATTCTACTCATTTTGCATAATCAATATGAGTCCAAGCAGTAGAAATCTGCATTATCATTGTTTTCTGGGAGTCTGGCTTCCATAGTCCTGTCACCTCCTATCTCCACGGGCATCTTTAAGAGCTTCCTAGAACAGACTCACTCTGATCTCATGATTACCTCATATAGTTCACTAAGATCCCTTCAATCAAGTAAGCATACAATGTAAATACCATATGCAGACACTGTGATTTGTCACTGTAACTTTCACAAAGCAGAAAAAACAACTGTTTTACGATTTCAGTTGCAGTACAGGAATTGTATCACCTCAATTTTGAAAGAGTTGCACTGGTTGCTTCTGGATCCAATTCAAGGAGCTGGTTGTTACGTTTAAGACCCTAAATGACTTCAGTCTGTTTTATATTGTAACTAGCTGAACCAGGTGCAGACCATCTGTGCCTCTAGTCTCCCCCCCGCCGGGCTTTCTCCCCTACAAGCCCACCCGCCAGTCGCCGCTTTCTTCCGCCCACCCCTGCTCCCCCCACAGCTTTTTTCTCCTGTCAGCCCACCCACTGCCATCGTTTTTTTCTCCCTCCCGTCCACCCACCCGCTGCCGCTGCTTTTCTCTCCCCCCATCTGCCTGCCACCACCGCTTTTCTCTCCCACCCCCATCCGCCCGCCGCCGCTTTCTTCCCCCTCTCCTCCTCCCTCGGCCAGGCCTCTCGCCGGAACTCTCGCAGCATGTTGCGAGAATTCCGCTGCCAAATCCTGGGCACGCATGCCGGCTAAGAGAATTAAATATATAGATGCTTTTATATTGTGTTTTCATTGTTTTATATTTTATGCTGTACACTGCCTTGAGGCTGATACATAAATTTAGAATGAGAGAAAGATTTCTTTTTTAAAATGTAGTGCTACAGTCTCCTGCTATGGTCTCCAGTTTTTTAGCCACACAAAATAAAAATGTGTGGAAGAATATTATTTTCAGTAAGAGTAAAATGTCAAAGTTTCTATAAATGCTAACGAGTGGAAAACTGCATTCTAAAAGACAGTTTGGACACAGTTATTAAAAAGTGTTTATTTCCTTTATGCAAAGCTATGATGGATTACCTCACAAGAGATCCCAGAGTAGCCTTGAGGACATTCACAGTATTCCACATCCACAGCTGAAGACAGATCTATGAGATTAGCATTTGCTGTATCCAAAGTTACAGAATCCAACCTATAGAAAGATAGCATTACATAATTTCTTTTTAAAACACAGGGGATGGAGGACAAATCATGTGAACATTGTGTTTCTGAGAAGCTAACATTCCTGAGTGGTACTTTAAAAAGACACACATGTAAGATCATAGACTACACTTTAGTAATCATGCATACCTTCATTTGTAAGTTAAATACATTTGATAAGGTAATAAATAGTCTTTGGTACCAAGTGTAGTTGCACTATAATCAGTGGTTCACATGATCCACAGTGTGTTAGAAGGCTGGACCAGGAGCTGCATCCTCACAAGAGGCTGCTTAAGAGCTCAGCCAGAGTATTGCCAAGCAGCTGAATACGGGGAGGGGAGAGATATTTTCATTGATCTCCCTTCACTCTAAATTTACTGTTTAGCTGCCAGGAATATGTCTCTGAAGGTTGCTCAGCCACATGCAGAACATGTGAGCCAGTATAAACTTTGTGTCATTTACAGTAATCCAGGACCAAGTGTGACATGCAGAATCCTTTGTCCACAGCTGTCCATTGTCTAGTTCCCTTCAGAATAAGAAAGAAAGCATGGACAAAATACATCAGTAGACTTGAATTTATGTTCAGTCATAAGGACCAATTGCTTGTCATGGTTTTGATAATCCTGGTATCTTGTTTTCTAATGTATCTGTTATGCCCAGACAATTATTTTCACATCACCAGGAGAGAGAGAAAGGGTCTCTGGAGCAGCCACAAGTAGAGAGAGGGTTTTTGAGTGACTGGGGTCACACACATGGATGGCCTTTGAAGTATTCACAGATTTCTGCAATCTCTTCTCTATATAGCAATGACAGATCTCCACATTTAGTTAGAGTCCTTGGATATCATTTGTGAGAAGAAGAAATGCCAGGCTAATCCTTCTGAGGGAAGGACAGTATTGGCCCAAATGAAAACTGGGGAGAAGGGGTCTTCAGGTCTTTGAAAGTCTATCTGTGTTGGCTCTATTGTTGTGACTTAAAGATTGTGGGTGTGATAAATTAATTGTATACGATCATGGACTTATTTATTGCTACAATAATCATTTATTTATTTGCTTAAACTATTGTTACAATGGTTCTTTTAGCTATAATTAGAATTTCTGTTCTATGTATTCATTTGGTTATAAATTATATTAATGGTGATATTAATATTTTGAACTTGTAATTCTGTATTGCTATTTCCACTTAATTGAACCTTTTAAACTTTTGAATATTCATTACTATACGGATATATTTATATTTATTGTGTTTGTTGTACAGTCATCCCTCGCCTATTGTGATTTTCCCAATCGCGGATTTGAGTATCAGCGACTGGGAAATTGTGACCACCTTCACAAACCATGACGTGAGTATCCGCGGTTTGGCGATTTAAAAAAGAATTTGGAGGTGGGGTCATTTTGGGGGTTAGGGGGTCATTTCTGGGGGACAGGGGTGACTTTCAGGGGCTTGTGTGATTTTGGGGGGTCTGGGTGATTTCTGGGGATCAGGGGGTCATTTGGGGGGTTCAGGGGGAGATTCTTTCAATTTTTACCTTGTTTTCGGTCACTTTGGTGACCACAATTCCCCTAACCCCATTTGCCATTGAAACCAATGGCTCGTCTACCATGAATTCGCCAACCACAAGGGTTTTCAGGAACAGAACCGTCACAGTTGGTGGATGACTGTACTTGCTGAATGCACTGTGTGCAGAAAAGCATTATATAAAGTGATTATGAAAGGCATACTGAAAGGCACACATTGTTCCTAGCCAAAGACTGCACATTTCCAGGATTTTTGTTAGAGCTAGAAATTTGCATTTATTGGAAATGAGAACTGAGATACTCATTTTTTGAATACAAGACTGTGTTCCAGATTCCTAACTCTGCAATTAGTTACACAGGGAACCCACAGATGTGATGAAGTCATATCCAGATCATTTCTAAGATTTTATCTGTATGACAAACTATTTTTATCTGTCTTGAAAAAAAGACATTTCAGCAAAAATATGGAAATGATAGCCTTTTGGTAGCCACCACAAATAACTATACACCATAGCCCCATCCTGTATGCAAAAAATAAAAATAAAAATCAAGAATAGTGCAACATTTGATCATATAGAGTCCCTTTATTCCATAGTCTAATGCAGAACAATGATGAAACAAAATGTCAGTTCATTAAAATTCAGAAGCACATACTTTCCAACTTAAAGACTACCAGGCTGGAAGAAAGGAAGGTCCATCCTTTTTGCCCCACAAGAAGCCCTTTATAAATGAGCGGCTTTGTCAACACTGCATGGAGCATTCCAAACCACTTTAACCCCTGCATCTGTTTAATGCAGTGCTCTAGTAATCTCGGTTAATGAGCTGCCTGTGAAGCTGCAGTATTCTAGCACAAATGGCAACTCTCTAAAATAAGCGATGTCCCATCAACAGGGGCTATATTGCAGCCTAACCTGCAAAGTCATCCCATTGCCATGGGCACGACCTATGACTGAAGCAATACTATGAAGCAGCTAAATGCTGTACACCTTTTTCAAACACTCAAAAATTTTTAGTGTTGGCATGGAAAAAGTTAGCAAAGTGACGGAAAACAAAAAAAATCTGTTATTAAAAATTTTAAGCTTTATTGTTTTCAATAATGGTACTCAACTGGCATTATAAGATAATGAAGGTGAATATTCTAATATCAGTTACCTGTAGACAGCTTTTTTTGCAATGTTGTAACTGGCCCTGAGCAGAAGATGGGTGACATTTGCTAAAACTGTCATCAGCATGTCCCGATCAATTGTCTTTTTCGTATTACAATCAATAAAGTTTTCAGACACAAGCCTCACAGTACTGGAATACTCTTCATATGGCTGCAAAGATAGTCCTTCAGATCTTGTACACAAAATTTGCCCGTTGCCCTGAAATGATAGATATAATGACTAGATCCTTTGTCAAAAGTTAAATGGAATTTCACTATTCAGTCTATACAAATTAATGTGCATGAACACAACCCTGCTTGCTTCAAATTGCTTTATATACAATATCTTACTGGAATCCTTACAACAGCCCTTTAAGGTAAATTAATATTTCACTACCATATTGCAGAAGATGGGATCTCTCATGCAACACTCTTATGGCTAAAGAGTGAGTAGGTTATCAAAATCCACCTTCTAAGATCATGGCAGAAGTGAAATCTGAACATGCCATGTTCTGCCGACTGAGGTTCTTTGGGTTCCTGCCCCTTGCGGCAGTTGGCTACCCTGCAACAGGTTCTTAAACCTTTTACTCCACCCAATGCCTCCCTCTGTAGTAAGAAGGATAAGAGGCTTCCCATCTGAGGCAGACTTTGTCTCAGTATCAAAATCTTCTTGTTCTGGTGCATTTGTTTCCTGCTTACTTCTTTGAACTGTCTGCATGGTTTGACCTCTGGCATGTTCCTGACCTTCAGCTACCAGTTTGTCCCTTGATTCTTGATGGTCTCCTTAGCTCAACTTAAGGCTATTTATGGAGAGGAGCGCTGGTCTTGTGGTAGCAAGCATGACTTATCCCCTTAGCAGGGTCTGCTCTGGTTGCATATGAATGGGAGACTAGAAGTGTGAGCATTGTATTCCCCTCAGGGGATGGAACCGCTCTGGGAAGAGCAGAAGGTTTCAAGTTCCCTCCCTGGCTTCTCCAAGATAGGGCTGAGAGAGATTCCTGCCTGAAACTTTGGAGAAGCCACTGCCAGTCTGTGAAGACAATACTGAGCTAGGTAGACCAATGGTCTAACTCAGTATATGGCAGCTTCCTATGTTCCTATGTTACTGATTTGGTTCCTTACTCCTGACTTGTTGCCGGTTCTCCTGGTCCAGGCCTCTAGCTTTGCACCACCTAGGGCCTGCTGCTCAAGACTCAGCCAGGCAGACAGAACAGAAGACTTCCCAGTTCAAAGCTCAGTCTCTTAGGCACAGATTAGTCTCTAGGCACAGCTCAGTCTCTTAGGCACTAACTGGCAGAAACCAAGATGCTAAGAAGTACAAAGACCTCATTGACGACACTTAACACAAGACACAAGCCCCTGGTGGTGCAGTGGTAAAACTGCCGCCCTGTAACCAGAAGGTTACAAGTTCAATCCTGACCGGGGGCTCAAGGTTGGCTCAGCCTTCCATCCTTCCGAGGTCGGTAAAATGAGTACCCAGAACGTTGGGGGCAATATGCTAAATCATTGTAAACCTCTTAGAGAGCTCTGGCTATAGAGCGGTATATAAATGTAAGTGCTATTGCTATTGCTATTGTTAAATGGATCCAAAAGGGCTGCAGGCATATGGACTTTTCAGCTTCCTCCTTCCAGAGGCATCCTCTCCATTTCCTCAAAAGCTGCCCTCACAAAGGTTGGAGGTTTCTCCAGAACAGTAAACCATGAGACTCAAGGAGCTGCTTCCAGAAGGAAAGAAACTGCCACCCCCAAACCCATGCACAAGCACTTTGCACATGCACACACTTTGGATTCCAACCATACAATCTAAAGGCAATCTTACTCATTCACATAAGCTTATATTACCTGAATAAGAACATCAGTATTAGATACCAAATCACTATCTGTACTGTCCATGGGTATGTCATAGGACACAGTATACTTCAAGTAACCACCAAAGGCAGTGAGCTAGAAGAATAAAGATGTCAAACATGAATAAAATAGCTTTTGCAATATAACAGTAAAGAGCAAAACACACATGCAATAAACTGAACACTCACTGAGGCCATTCACATGTGTGTGCAAAACCAGGCTAACGAAGCCCAGCCCAATTTTGCATGTGCGTGTAAACTGCTGGGTTCGGGCCCAATCCCGGCAGCTCCACAGCGGCAAACCCGCCTAAGTAGCCTCCCTTTAAAATAAGGTTAAGGGAGCAGCATTCCTTTAACTTCAATTATTTGCTTGTGTGTCAGCCGCTCATGTGTCAACCATGGCTGCTTGAAGCCGTGTTTGGCACACTCGGGGAGGGGGGGGGACAGGGGATTCCAATAATGCACCACGCACTTGCGCGGTGCATTATTGGAAATCTGGGAGGAGGGTGGGGGCAACGTGCGGCCACACAGCCCGGCACCCTGACCCTTGGAACTACAGCGAGCAGCCACCAGTTATCTGGACAGGTGACCCACCCACCCAGCGAAGCAAGCACGATCATCGGCGGGGAGGGTAAGTGTTATCCGCTCTCCCCGCAGAGAGCCCCGGAGTTCTTCTCACTGGTCGTGAGAAGAGCTCCATTATGTATTCTAGCTGCAGATGTTTTTATAATTAAGAAACAATCCAGAACATAATCCAAAAAACCCCCCCAAAAAACAAACGCATTTAATAGGGGAAAAGCGAGTCTAATGAGAAAACCATTATGCACCAAGCATCTTTTTTACATCAGTGTTTGCATTATTAAATCTATACGTCTAACTAGGAGGTTTCTCAAAAATAATTACATCTGATATCTGGACTAGTCCTGCTCTAGTGCAACAGTGCTGACATCCAAATTAGTGCTGTGCTGTCACGGGGGGGGGGGGCAATTTTCACTGACCTCCCTCCCCCTGAAGCTCACTGGGCCTGCCAAAAATTAGGGTTGCATAACCGTCAGGGTTCAGATGGAAAGGGAGACAGACAAAAACCCTCGCATTCAATAGTGCAGCAGTATTCCGGACATAATCACTGTTGTACCAGCACAATGCTGATCCATATGTAGCCTATGAATATCATCTCTGAAAAAGCAGCATTTTGAGTTCTAGCCTCTCTTAACATACTTCCCCACTGCAGCTAAGTCATCTAGGTCCCAAATCTTTAATAACTAATTCCTAAGCTCCCTTGGCTCTTTCTCTATACAGATAATGAGCCAGTTCATACAAGCACCCACCAGCTCACATGTTGAGGGTAGGGATGCAGTGGGAACATGCCCACCCTGGTGTCACAAAAAGACATCTCAAGCTTCTGCTGGGATGTCCTTTAATCACATGAAAATGGTGATACACGTGCTAGAAAATCAATTCAAGTGATCGCTTCTCTCACACAATTAAAGGACATATTCTCAGCATGTCAAGACATCTTTTAATTACATCAGGGCAGGTGCATTCTCACCATATCCCTGCCTTCAACATGTGAGCAGACATAAGTTCATCCAAACCGACTCAATACATATTTTTGCCAATATCAGTAAGTCTTGAATAAGGTCTAATCCACACTTTGAAAAATTCTCTAAACCTTACCCAATACGAACTTCGGGCACATTTTGTAACATAGAACCCACGTGTAATCCTCAAAACAGCCATCCAATACGGTTTGTGGATACACCGACCACATATGAATTTAAGTTACTTTTGTGCTACATCCTTCCCACCATAATCACTCTCCAGTACCAACCATTGATTTAGTTTTCCAGAGGGAAAGATGGCATCTAGAGATAATCTTTAAAAAGTTCACTGTCATCTGTGAGATTGCTAAAGTAGATATATGAGTCATTTGGATGTGAAGAAAATAATAACAAAACAACTGACAGTCGCCCTACAGTTTCTACAGAACCAACAGCAGATGTAAGATTTTCATATCAATGACTTCAGAGCAGGGATGTGTACGAACCTGTTTGGAGGCCCTTTTATGGGCCTCTGAACAGGTTTGAACGACCGGCGGTTCAGCCAGTCTGAAGGCAGGAGGGATACCTTTAAGGGCAGGGGAGAGGGCTCTTAGCCTTCCCATCATGTTTCCCCCGCTGGCGCTGCACTTCAAAAGGGGGCTGGCAGGGTGGCAGCATACCTCCCTGCCACTCCGTTGCCTCGTCGGACCAGAAGCGACTGCAAGTACCTGGCACACATGTGCATGACGGACGCATGCACGTGTCACACCCTCGAGCTCCAACAGCGAGGAAGAAGGGGAAGCTGTCAACTTTCCAGCCGATTCAGGAGTGTCTGAGGGGCAGAGCCCAGCTGTCAGTGTTCATGAAACGGCTGTGGTAGATCCAACTAATAATTTAAAGCAGGCACGGCAACCTGAGTCAGCAGAAGGCGTGGGGGACCAATGTGAAGAAGAGCTATGTAATGAAACACCAATGACTCCACAACAGCAAAAGGATCACAAGACATAAAACGCAATTAGAGGCTGTTAGGAGGAGCAAACGCCTCTTGCTGAGGGCTGACAAGCCATGAATTCCTACCAGCTGGGAGCTCTCGGCTTGCTCTATAAATCACATCTCCAGCCTCCTACTCATTGCTGAGAATCAACGTTCGTCAACATTCCTTGCCGACAGCGTTCAGCCAAGCCATATCCGATTTCAGCAGCTCCGCTTGCTTCGTGAACTTCCCTAGCAGCTGGCCAGACCTTGACAGAACGTTGCGTGTGTGTCCAGTGCGCGCGCAAGTGAGCGTGACAAGTGCAAGCATGCGTGATATGCGCCAGGTACTTCCAGTCACTTCCGGTCCAACGAGGGAGGTATGCTGCCGCCCCGCCAGACCCTTCTAAAGTGCAGCACCGCTTTCAAGCCACCCACCCTCCCACCCACCCCCGCCACCAGTTCTGTGCACATCCCTACTTCAGAACACACACACCAAGTAAATACTTTCTATAATAAAACACTCTAAAGACTGGAACTTAAAATACGAGGGCAATACCTATTAAAATTGACATGCTGCACAGGGACAAGCAACAGGGTAGCAGAAGAACACAACATAATTTCAATTGCATGAATTAACATGAAATAGATAATCACTGATGGTAACAACTATGAAATAAGTCAAAGGTGTAAACTATCATTCTTAATGCTACACATGCTACATATTGACCAGATAATGCTACATATTGAACAGAATTTCCAGAAAGCACTACAGTAGGTACCTTATCTTAATAATTTAGTAAATTTGAAGAACTGCAGTATAATGGATGAAGCATAAAACGGTTTACAGCAGTGCTCCTTTCAGGCAAATGAATGCATGGAGAGGGGAATGGAAGTGTGCCAGCAATCCACATCCCCTGACCATATACTCCATGGAAAATGGGGGCATTTTCCCCATAGGGGCTATAGCTAGCTGGCACACTCCCATCCCGCCCCCCATCTCTATGCATCCAACTGAACATCTGAAGAAGGCTTAAGAGTCAACCTATTACTCTAGGATGCTTACTTTATTTCCTAGGTATGGCTTAGGGGCAGACCAGTAATAAGGGTGTTTCAGGATCTTTGCAGCTGCAATGTTGTTAATACTTATTTGGCGAGGTCCATCAAATTGATCTTGCTGAGGCTGGATGGTTTTTGAGGTATATGGAACTGTAACCAGCCACCCATCCATAGAAGACTCCTTAAGGAAACAAAAAAAAATTAGACAAGAAACACTATCAAATATTATTTAAAACATTAAGAAAGCCAATTGATATACAAATACTTATATAAAAAGATTTAAAATGCCCACTTTTTCTCTATATAATACTGTGTAGTCATTTAATGGAAGAAGAGTCACTTGTCAAAGATGGCAGCAAAAAAAAAATTAGTATATAACACAAACAATGGGCTTTGAACTCTGTTTTGACTGGAAGGAATTGTATGCATGTTGTAACTGAACCAAGTCCCGATTCATAAGTCATCATAGTAATGTGGTTCTCTCAGGAGAAAAAAAAATTGCTTCTACCATGCATGCAAATAGCAATTAAGTAAATCCACCTAATTATGCAGAGTGGCTTTCAAACCTCAGGAAAATGGCAGCTTGGCAAAAGTTAGCACTAGCACACAAAACTGTCACCTAATGGTATAAGTGGAATGCAGGCCTCTGCAGAAGTAGAGGGGAACATATAGAAAGGAGGTTTTGAAACACTGTTCAGTGAACTGCCCCCTTTTCAATTCTTGTTTTCCTTGAATTCTTGGAAGGAGGTAGACCCCTGGACAAATGTCCATCACACTCTTAAGGCCCAAGAAGAATGGAATCGACATCCTTTAAAGGAAGTTAGCTTTGGGGTTTTGTTTAATGTTCACTCTCTTTTGCACGTAACATCATCATATATTATCAGCAAGATTAACTAAAATAAGCACATCAAATACCTGGGATGGAAACCACAAGTTGTCTACCATATCAGGAAAAATGCAATGATCTTACCCGCTTTTTAAATCCACAAATATTCTGAATTGCACCTTTTCTAACTTTAATACTTTATTATAATTCATTTCTTTATCAGTTGTTGTAATATTGATAAATGTTTGCTTTAATATTTCACCAATAAGTTTTATATTCCACGCAATACTTCATGCAATATTTCATGCAAGTTTAGCTTGTTTTATTTCCTCTCTGTTTCAAACATTTACAGTACTCAAAAGTCACATAAGGTTTCCTGGTACACTTGCTAAATCTAGGAACTTCAGAATTCAGTGTGGATCAGAGTTATGCTATTACACAACTAAAATGTACATAAAGAAGTCATAGTTGGTGTGGAGAAGTATATTATTCATCAGGATGGATTGTTAAACCAAACTAATCAAACTTACATAATTAAAATTATTGTTTTGAATAGAATTAGTTTTGAAATTAAAATGAGGTAGGATGTCTATCAAGAAAAAAAAATGAAGATATGAAGCACATTTATTGGCCTGCTGAGAAAAACTGATGGGTGGTTGATCATGGGAATTAGCAGTATTATACCTGACTAACAGGCCATGGAAGACTTTCACAGACATCAGAAACTCCAAAGCAGAAACATTCAGTACAGCCCTGAGGATTTCTTTCTTGGAGACTGTAGAACCCTGGTTTGCACTGATCACAGTTTTCACCTTCTACATTTTCCTGTGAAAAGCATATAACATTTGTTTTATGGTCACTCTACAAAAACTAGCACACTCTAAAGTAGGAGGAATGGGGCTATATCACTATTCAAGAGGCTGTAAAAGAAAAGCATATATATTCCTGGACTGGGGGGGGGGGGGAATTCAGTTAAAGAGAACACAAGGAGGCGGGTCTCATGATCTGTGAGACCCGCTTTTGTTAAAACTGCGGGGAGAGCAGGCTAAGTCCGCTCTCCCCATAGATGAGCGGGCAGGGAGCCCTGGGCAGCCGGATCGGCCGCCCACACGATGGCAAGTGCGCAGGGCATACTGGGGAGACCCCTGAGCCGGGAGGCTGCTGTTAAGCCTCCCGGCTGGGGGTCTACTCACGAGTAGCCGCAGCACGGAGCGGGAGCTACTCACGAGCAGATAGCCCGGGAGATAGCGTTCGCTCCGCAAACCCAGGCTAAGGGGCGGGCTACAGGAGCGGGTTAGCCGCTCCAGAACCACCGGGCCCGCAGCCGAGCCCAGTGGTTCTGACCATCACAAAAATCAGGCTAGGATTTTCCTAGCAGAATTAACTTTAATCAGTTTCATTATTTTCTTCAAGATCCATCTGGTCAATTTCTTTTTTCAACAAGTATTTAGGGTTGGATAAAAAGTAGCTTCATGTGGCCTGTAGATTCTTGGTGGAATCTAGAGAGCCAGCGTGGCGTAGTGGTTAGATTGCTGGACTAGGACCGAGGAGTTCAAATCCCCATTCAGCCATAAAACTAGCTGGGTGACTCTGGGCCAGTCACTTCTCTCTCAGCCTAACCTACTTCACAGGGTTGTTGTGAAAGAGAAACCCAAGTATGTAGTACACTGCTCTGGGCTCCTTGGAGGAAGAGCAGGATATAAATGTTAATAATAATCATCATCATCATCATCATCATCATCATCATCATCATCATCTAAAGAATGTCCCCATTTTTTTTAATATTTGGGGGGGGGGCAAGCTTCTAGCCCTTATCCTTAGACACCTAATTAAAAATGAAAGACAAATTCCAGTACTGTCTTCAGTGCCAAACATGTTTGTTTGTTTGATATGGTAAAAACAACATAAAACCATTATTAAAACATATAAAGCAGTTTTTAAAACCCTGGAAAACCTTTGGCTACATCAGTTTTGTAGTGGTTAGAGTGCTGGACTAGGACCAGGGAGACCTGAGTTCAAATCCCCATTCAGCCATGAGACTAGCTGGGTGACTCTGGGCCAGTCACTTCTCTCTCAGCCTAACCTACATCACAGGGTTGTTGTGAGGAGAAACTCAAGTATGTAGTACACCGCTCTGGGCTCCTTGGAGGAAGCGGGATATAAATGTCATAAATAAATAAATAAATAAATAAATAAATAAATAAATCTCATTTATTTAACTTCAATATTATTACTGTTCTCTCTTTCTCTCTCTTGCACACACTGCCATTTAATGCCTCCTGAAATTTGTGAGAGATATGCCATAAATTTAATTTAAATCCCCATCCAGAGAGACTCTGCTTAAGCCTCAGTTAATTGCTACACACAGGATGTGAGCTTTGCCATTAACAGAGTAATTTTCCTCATTAAATTCATTTACAAATCCCACTTCTAAATTCCACAATAAATCAAACTGAGAATCAACACTTACTTTGCAAAGGCAAGGTTCTGTGCATGGGTCATCATTAATGCTACCAACCAGGCTACAATTACAATGCACACAGTCTGGATAGCCTTTGTAGCCAAAAGAGCAGCGATCACATTTCTCTCCTGCATAGCCTTCCTTACACCGACATTGACCAGGCTGTACACCTTGAGAAGCGTACAAAAATAAAAATAAAAATAGGGAGGTAGGGGCAACAAACCAGATTTGGCACAAATGAATATGTTTGTCAGGCTCCCATCATACTAGAACCAGAATCCTTCAGAACTGGGGATATAAACCTTACCCCGTGTGCCACAGTGCCAGTCAGTGCAAGAAGCCTGACAAAAGACAGACATGATTATCTTTTCTTTGTCATGTTACAGGATCTCTCATGCCCTGATTGACCAGGAGTGATGTATAACCTATTTTATGCCAGGGGCTAACTCTAGTTTTAAAAATGCAGTCAACAACTTTGACCAGGAAGCTGGAATTACACCACACTGCTTAGCCTAAATTCCTCAGCCCTGGCTGATGTTCTATTGCAGTCCTATTCAGACGTTTGATAGCACTACACACTTACAAATCATGAAGCGGGTCAGAATTTCTACCCCAGTGCTGTCACTCATCCACTCGATCTTGCCACTCACAGAGGTCATTCACACAATCAAAAACTGTGTTCAACCTGGGTTTGTGTGTGTGTGCTCCCAATTTTCAGTTGTGTGGAAGAAAGGTTAGAGGAAAACTTGGGTAGAAGTGTGAAAGAAAGGTAGGAGAAAAACCTGGGTAGCTTTTCCTCCTGTCTTGCTTATACACAATCACTGCTACCCAGGTTTTCCTCTTACTTTTCTTCCACACACAGTTCCCAAGTCCAGGTAGAACATAGTTTTTGATTGTGTGAATGACCTCACAGTTATAGTGGCAACTGTCTACATAGGGAAAAGCCATAACCATGAGGGTGGGTGCTTCTGTGATTAGCAGCCTGTGGCAATCCGACTTGTCAACAACAAATGACCTATGTATATGCATCTGCAATCACAAGTCCGCAATTATTACAAAAACAATTGAACAACCAGTAGCAAAGCATTTTAACACCAGCGAACACCATCTATCCAACTTGTCAATTACTGCAATAGAGATGCCATCCAGGGGCGTATCTAGGGGTAGGGCGGGCAGGGCATGTGCCCTGGGCGCCACTTGAAGGGGGACGCCATTCTGTAAAATTAATTTTTAAAAAAAAAATGTCTGCCAAAAACAAAATGGCCATCGTGCATGCTCAAATGGCTTCTGTGAGGCCCTAGGTCATGCCAGGCCTTGCACAGGCCATTTAAGCATGCGCGGTGGCCATTTTGTTTCTAGTGGCCATTTTAAAAAAAATATTTTTTTTAATGGCCACTGCACATGCTCAAATGGTCCCTGCGAGGCCCTAGAGGCCAGTGGGGGGAGGAGGAACCTTTGCAAACCCCCCAGCCTTTAGGAAGCCCCCTGAAGGGGCTACAGGTAAAAAAATAATAATATATAATATAAGTCACTGTACACATATTCAGATTGGCACTATGTACAGAGAATCAGGGCTTGTGAATACTGAGCTGACGCTTATGAGCTAGGATTGTATTCATTTGCTCTTACTTTGCTTCTTGTGATAAGTGAGTTAAATGTGATGTCTTGCTAATATGGCTATTAATGGTGAATTTGTCTTTGAATCAGTGTGAAATCCTTAATATTAAGGCCCACTGGGAGTTTCTTGCTCTCTTTCTTTCATTTTAACTGTCTTTCTGAAAGACTAGAATATATTCCAAGCAGTGACACAGTTTACTCTGCATATCCTTTAATTATTTACAGAGTATCTGGGAAAAGTCAAATTCTCCATTGATTTTTAAAACTTATGTAATGGTGATGCTACAATACATAGTAGAGAATTAGACAGGCACTTCTGTTTAGTTTTCCAAGTACACCTCCACATAGTCTTTGGGTATTTCATGAGCCCCAGCATACTGAAATTTGTAGTTTTCCAGCATTTTTTGGTCTGGCTAAGTCCACTGCTAAAATAGTTTTTGAAAGATTAAAAGATTAACGAGCCTGACTTGTATTTTTGAGCTGCTATTATGGTAAAGTTATCTGAAAGATGGGTGTCAGATGCTTGGACAGGGGGCGCAATTTCAGTGTTTGCCCTAGGCGCTATTTTCCCTAGATACGCCTCTGATGCCATCAAATGCAATGGAACTGGAAGCAAGAGAGAACTTTTAGATTCATGCACTCAGGACACTTGCTCCAAGAGGCCTTAACTTTGAGGATAGGTTACTTCTGTCATCTCAGAAGCAGCCAATCCTAGACTGCTGAACATTACATCAGGGTTGTTGAAGATACTGTACCTTGCCTATAACATCAGAGCAGCTGAGGAAGAGGCAGAGCTGAAACGCCTGGCCCATTATAATTCTGTTTAGTTAACCAATAATCAATCAATCAACCAACCAATTAATCAATACACACACACACACACACACACACACACAGAAGGTAGGTTTTAAACATGTGACAATTGGTCTTCACTTTCAGTATTTCTTTATATACACAGTTCTTTAAATGCTGGTTGAATCGAGTTTAGAGAAAATGCATTTTGTGGTCACTTACCATGTTGTCGATCAGCATGATCATCATCCTTAACACAGTCAGTGCCAAAGGACCCAACTGAATCACATTCACAGGGATGGCAAGGATTATTGTCATAAGGAGAAACCTGGAACAAGGGAATATTTATATTCCAATTCATTTTCAGATGGCTAGTGAAAATGCATAACTGTTTCTGTCTGGCATTGGTATAGCATATCAACTCACGTTGAGGTAGTTAAGGATGATTAACTTAGTCGTTGGGCTGAGGGAGGCAGGGCAGATAGCTCTACCTATCCAGATATACTACTTCAGTTTACCCTGACAGTTTTCTGCACACAGATTTCATTTCACGATGCTTTTGTGGTTATTTGCAAAAATAAAAAAGGGCTGAAATAAAAGCAACCAAAAAGAATTCCATAAATCTTACTTTGTGAGGCCTATAATATCCATCACTACACACGTCACAGTTTATTCCAGTCGTGTGCTGTGTACAGTTTATACACACTCCGCCTCCTTTGAACTGGCCATGAACGTTTATGCTTCTTTTATGATCTGCCACATTCTGATCATAGTAACAATCTTCTGCTTTATTATGACAGTTGCATCCTGAAAATAAAGGAAGTCACTTTCTTTTCTAACCAAAACACACAAATAGAACAATAAAGCATATTGTGCTGAACACATTCTATATTAATACAGCAATACCATTACCACTACCTACACTAGTTAACACCATAACAACAACAAAAAGCAAGGTTTTTTTTAACTGTGTTAAAAACAACTGGTGGAATCATGCTGATTCAACATCCAGCATTCATTAAAGTAGATAATTAGTAATCTTACATTCTAACTTCTTCTTCTTGGGGTGTGCACAAAACCAGTTTCTCCAGTTCGGTTCGAGTCCAAACTGGACTTGTACAGAACCTGGCATGTTCAGTTTTGTGCCACCGAACAACCCCCCCGGTTCAGCTCGAATTCGAGATGGTTCAGGGATTCTAAAGTAAAATATATATATTTTTAAAAGAATCACTCACTGGTGAGTCTGGCGACCTCAGGGGGTGCTGGCACGGACACAGGAAAGTCTCAGCAGCATTCCTCTCACCCCGCCAGCCTCTCAGGTCCTCTAAGGGCCACTCCGGCCCTTTCCCCGATGACAAAGGCCATTTTAGAGGCCAACCACACATATGTCCTGGCCATTTGAGTGGCCTGGGTCATGAGGCAAATAGTCAGGGCACATGTGCGGCAGCCTCCAAAATAGCCACCACCACTGGAGAAAGGGCCAGAATGGCCTCAATATGGGCTGAAATGGCCCTTAGAGGACCAGGGGGAGCCTGGGGGGGAGGCTGCAGACACACACACACACTCCCCACAGCCACAATAGCACCCCCAAGGCCAGCAGACTCGCCAGTGAGCGATTCTAAATAAAAAATTAACATTAGAACCTTTGAATCGGGCCCAAGCTGGCCTGGGGAGGGGGTGATTCGGATCGAGGTAGAACTGAACTGGGCCTAGTTCAGCTCAAGGGTAAGCGCTCGAGCTGGACCAGTTTGATGGCGAACCGGCTCAACTTTGAGCCAGTTTGCACATCCCTATCTTCTTTTACTTTCTACATTTATTTTTTTTAAAAAAATAGACCACTCATATTCATATAATAGTCCACACTTTAGAATGTAGCTAAGCCTGAAGAGTTATTTAAAAAGAGGTATTTCAACCAAAGCATCCAATTTCCTACAAGCAGCCATACATTAAATTTAATAAGTGCAGTCTGGAGCATATTTCTCCTGCACAAATCCCTGCTTTATTAAAATAAGCACAAAAATTATAAAAGTAATAAAAGTAATGTAGTACTAACATCATCATTATTTATTTATCATTACTTTTCTATTCTGCCTTTCATGTAGATCCCAGAACTACACGAGGTTCCCAGAGGTCTCCTATCCAGGCAATGACCATGCCAAGACCCAAAAACCTTCAGCAGGTTGCTGCATCATTTGCTTTCATACCCTAACCCTAGGATCCAAACATGCACAATTCAAAGGCATGCACATACAGGACTTCCCATGCATATTGACAAAGATAAATAATGCATGTGTGAGCAACCTTTACCACTAACAAGGTAGCCTGCCATGCATCCAGCTATGTGATTATGCACATACAGCAGCTTCCACAGGCTCACTGGGAATAACTGAATCAGAGTCACTCATTTTCCCAAAACGTATCTTTTAAAAGCAGATTCAATTCTAAGTCACCCATAGCTGATAAAAAGTGATAGATAAACCAATAAACTTGGTCATTTACTCCCCAGAGAAACAGCAATGGCTGGTCTGTAGGTTTCATCAACTTGTTTTAACAAGTCTGATATAAAACCAACACCTCATCCATACTAATATTAGGAATACCAGCTCAACATGTTTTAAAAATCTAAGATTTTTGGCCATTCCATTGGCTTCAGTAATGGCTGGATTACACACCTAATCACCATAAAAGCAAACTTTTATAGAAGTGTCATTTTAGTGCTACATACTCTCACATCTGTTGCCAGAAGAAATGGTTCCTGGTCTCCATGGTGCCTGATGGTATCCAGGGCAACACTCATTACAACTCTCACCACAAGTATTGTGTTCACACTGGCACTGTAGTTTCTAAAGATAAAAGAAGAAGAGGTAAAACTATAGTTCTATTACCTAAGGCCCTGAAATAAAACTGCATGAATTATATTTTTAAATATTTGGGTAGACTCTTGACATGCATATTTTTGAAACTAAACTAAACTATGTCATACTGAAAAGGCTAGCACACTGGGAATAAATTAAAAGTAAATAAACATACCTTTGTTACTTTATCCAGAGGACAACTTCGAGCATGACCATAGCAAATGCACATACCCCCAACAGAGACATCCTTTATTGAATAGTAATACTAAACAAAGCAAAAAAAAGAGGCAACATTCCATTGTTTAAAACATATTTTTATAAACTCTGACCTTGTATAAAGCTTTTTTAAAAAGTTCAGTGAGGACTTAATCTTTCAGATTCAGTGATAATTTCAGATTCAGTAATAATTTATATATGGAAACATGTATAGACAGGGTCTCATGCACACACACAGAGGCACACACAAACGTAGACACCAGAGCTGTGCAATGGCATTTAGCACCCTGGGGGTCAGGTGTCAGCTTTGGATCAAAGGAAGATGTCTTCTTGCTAGTATTACAATTCTTACACTAGATCCTAGGGCCACTGCTGCTAGGAATAAAGCCAGCATATCATTTCAAGACTGAAGCATACCTTACTTATATATTCAACATACATTATATACTGAGCTCAGATATAAAGATGTGACTGTCAGAGAAGATTTTTGAAGATCCTGATAACTGAGCTCGATTTAATCCTTCTGAGAAAAGAAAAGTTAAGCCAAATTAAACTAACTAATAATAATATTCATATACAACCTTTCAGCAAACAATTAGGGATAATTGCTTAAGAAACTAAGTATTGGTGGGTCTTTAGCTTCTCAGGGATAATGCAAGGCATGCCTTTAAATGAAGATTTATGTTATCTGTCAAGCTTTGTTGAATTTGTACATAGATTATCCGAGCTATTCATCATTAGCAAATTCACATAGAGACCATTATCTGCTTACTCTTCTGGTAACAATAGGATCCACATCTTTAGGATCGTGGTGGCTAAGGGTCATGAGGTCAGCATTAAGGGTTCTTATTCGCTGCAGTCTGAGGCGGATGTATTGTGCTGAAGTAAACTCCAGTAGTATTGGTGATGGGTCATCAGCACTGGGTCTACCATTAATTAGTGACGTATGGATCTAAAGAGAGATATACCAACTTCATTACAAACCTATTTTTATCAGTCACATTAAAACCTGAAACATATCTTATGTGGAAAAGAAGTTTAAGATTCTCTATACAAATTCTGCACAGCAAGCAGGCCAACTTCCATGAATGGAACACATTCCACTTGGGCAAGGGATAAGTGCAATATTTGCAGATACTCCTTTGCAGAGTATATTTACAGAGGCAGCCCCATCTGTTGCCCAAAAAATATTCCCCTGAGGAGAATATCCTCATGGGCATGTTTTCAGGAGGAACAGGGGAAAAGTGCACCCCGCATTGTACAAGGGTCTCATTTACGGAAGTCTTATTTGGATGCTGCCCACTCTCTAGTTCTAGGCTTAAATAGATTTTGCCTCCATAGATTTTATCTATGTTCAGGATACACAGATAATGCTGTGACAAGGTACAGATCTTGGAATGTGCATTAATGTACCAGACTAATTAGTGTCCATTATTTGAATAAATTCTTAAGATAAACAGTTATTTTGAACATTCCATGAAAGTCATAATTCACTTGTTCCAGTATTCAAGCTGAGGCTACAGTATTAACTTAACAGACTAAAAATATAATATTTATACCTTTTTAATCCCAAAAAGAACCTAAATGTCTTTCAGTGTGAATAATAAATAATGGGATTTCTCCCCTGGTAGCTATTTTTAAGAGGTCAGATTTCTGTTTGCTAGCATATAAAGATAGACATTCACAGCAAACGAGCCAGTTTTTAATGCACCATTTCCTTATAATACTGGGCTGCCTCTCTGATCTGTACTATAGAACCACTATGAATAGGACTGCTTAAAAGAGAGAACAATCAACAGTTTTCACAATGCACAGCTCTTTTAATTATGCTGTCTTCTTGAACCAACGCCAAGGCCTGATTTAGAGCTCAAGCAGCACAGAGTCATTTAGGCAACGTTTAAGTGGTCCTTAAGAAAAACATTTTTAAAACATCAGAACCTGATTTAAATAAATGATGAGAAACTTCCAATAATTCACCATTATGTACAAGGTTCAAAGATTTTGTAAACTACTGCATCCAAAAAAGAAAAAGGAAAAAAAAGAAGAACTAGTTTTCTAAGTGAACCTGTTCAGATGTTACTTTACTCCTGGGATTCTACCTTGCACATCCTCTCCCCAACACACAAACATTGATGAGTAAACTAGGAAGATTCCTTATTTATTTGACTACAATTAGAATGTCTTGACCATTGGAATGCTTCCAACTCCTAGGTAAAATATAGGGATATGAGAGATGCAAGTATAGCTGAACATTTTTTTCAATTTTGCATAATACAACAGTGCTCCACACTCATGGATATAGGTGCAGGAATAAAAAGAATACCCACCTCTCCGTGTTCAAGTGGAACTAGCCTAGAATAATAGGAAGTGCAGATCACTTCATCATCTCTCTTATATGTGGGAGGTCCAAGCCTTGGTGTTACATTATATCTGGTCAGACACTCTGTGTCACTAATTGCATAGTATTGCCAGGGCTTGAATTCAGTGCCATCAACAGAACGTTCCAAAATCCAGTTTCCAGGTCGGGGAGAATTAGCAGCTTTGATGATGACATAGGCAACTTGGAAGACCTAGAACAAATGTAAGCAAAAACAAAAGCCACTTGGTGTAAGCCTCTGAAATATGTTTTTAACACTCCCCCTCCCCCAAGAAAACAGATTTCAAGTGCAATAGCCAAAATGATTTCTCAAGGATTTTTTGTTTGTTTGTTTTAAAAAAAACAATCCTGTTTATACTGAAAATGCCTCTAGATCATATACATAGACTGAGTTCATTGACTCGGCAAAGGATAATTAATTTCAATTTGTATTAGGCTGAGATAACATAATGGTTTATTCCTCTGGATCCTGGCAATATTAGTCAACACAAGTTGGAGGCACCCAGCAGCTATGAATATTGATAGACATATCAGAGGATGGGTGGATTGTTAACCAATCTCCTAGACTTATCAAGATACAGAAATATGGAGCTGTACTGGGAGAAAAAATCTGAAAGACTGGAAGTTTGATGGAACTCTACTAGCAACTGCTTGCACCTGCACACTGAGAAACACAAATCAACAGGTCTGGAAATAGTTAACTATACTAGAATGTCAGCAATCTCCAAATGAGACCTTTACTCTAAACATCTGACCTACATCCACAGTTGAATATTTAGCCCCACAGGTCACTTACACGGGAGTCAGTTTTGTGATCTGCATACAACAGAAGCTAATGAAGGTAGCACATAAATTCCTTTGGTTTAAACTTAACCAAAGAAAAACTTATTTCAGCTTATGATTTTGAAAAGCCTCTTGATTTAAGACAGGGATTCCCAACCTGTGGTACTCCAGATGTTGCTGAACTACAACTCCCATTCACACAATTTATTGTGGCTGTGAATTATGGGAGTTGTAATTCAACAACATCTGGGGTACCACAGGTTGGGAATCCCTGATTTAAGGTGTAAGCAATATGCAGCTCTTCCTAGCCTTCACAAGTTGGTCAAGATACTGCTTCCTGTATTTGATATTCCACGGAAACAAGTATGTCACACTTAGGGGCCCAATTAATTGTTATCCTCCTGTTATCATGAATTATAACCTCCTTAAAATTTTCTTAAACGTTTTAAGATTTTAACTTTCAAAATCTGCAACCATTAAAGTAGCCCTGGAATTAACTTTTTCTAAGGCAACCAACATGCACAATACATATAGAGTGGCACATGCAGATACAAAGCTATTAATTTCCATCCAACTCTATATACAAAGACTCTGAACCCACATATTGTGTTTTAATTTTTTTAAGATGTCTTCTGTCATCATTTGTTGTTTGGAGAAAGAGGAGGCCAGAAAAGTAAGATGGACAAACTGGTTTACGGTAGGTCTCTTTGGATTATAACTAAAATGTTACTGAATAAGACATACTACTTCTAAGCAATCATGAACCATTCCACAGCCTTTGTTAACAAAAAAACAAAAGCAAAGCTACCCCAACTTCCAAATTTACTTTTCAATTTCTCAGCTCTTTATACAAGTTCAGTCTCCAACAATTTCAACTCAGTCCATCAGTTTGACAAAACATAGTAAACCTTCAGGGATGGGAACATACATAATTTCCTTAAAACATGAGACTGTATAAAAGCAAAATTTCTCAATATGCATGATAAGTTCCAGAACATTGCACAATAGATTAGCCCTGAATAATGTATCATTGTTTTCACAGAGCTTTGTTTATACTAGAGTGAAAGTCATGCTAAGATCATTCCTTCAGGCTCAACGTAAAGAAACGAGCATCTTGACATTTTTAAAAATGCAATTTAATTTATTAGTTTTAGATCAAAATATGCACTAAGGGCAAAAAATGCTAAGCTTTATCACAGAAATCACACTCAAAAACATTTTTAAAAGAAACATAGGAGAACTCAACATAATTACTAGAAAAACCTGTCCTAACAGCTAGGTTTTAACTGTAAAAAAAATCCTAATGAAATCTGAACAAGTTTTCAGTAAATTATATTCAGCTGCAATCTGTCCTTATTAAAGATGTTATGGATTAAAGAGAACCATAGGCCTTGTAAGAATATCTAAAATCCATGAAGGAAGTCACACACAAACTGTGACATTATTTTATTTATTTTATTTATTTATTGAAACATTATTGCAATTCTAGTATTCCCAGCAGAAATTACAAATAATGAATATGACACTAAAATGTTGTGTACTGCCTCTTTAAGAGCCAAGTCCTGCAGACTTCTGAATAAGTAAGCCCATGTAAGGAACTAGAGCAGAGGTGGGCAAACGGGGCTATCCAGCAGCTGCTGAACTGCAATTCACATCATCCCCAGCCAGAATTTATTGTTTATTATTATTATTTATTTACACAGTCAGACAGTTGTTATTGACTGGTTTGTTTTATCCAGACATTGAGTCCTTCCCAAACACCTGGGGTGTCTGAATTTTATTGTCAATGTTGTTGCTGTTGTTATAGATATCGTCACAGAATGTAGGCTGTTCCCAGTAAAGTTGCTTTTTGTAATTGGCTGATGGTGATTTCCGTGGCCCTATGGTGTTGAGGTGCTCTTCAAGGTGTTTTGGAACTGCACCCAGGGCGCCAATTACCACTGGGATTATTTTAGTCTTTTTCTGCCACAGCCTTTCAATTTCAATTTGGAGATCTTTGGATTTGGTGATTTTTTCTATTTCTTTTTCTTCTATTCTGCTATCCCCTGGTATTGCTATGTCGATTATTTTGACTTGTTTTTCTTTCTTCTCGACTACAGTGATATCTGGTGTATTGTGTGGCAGATGTTTGTCTGTTTGTAGTCGGAAGTCCCATAATATTTTTACATCTACATTTTCTTCAACTTTTTCAATTGTACGGTCCCACCAATTTTTGACTACTTATTATTATTATTATTATTATTATTATTATTATTATTATTATCCATCTATTAATATTCTTATTATATTGGATATTATTATTTATATTCCCAGGCACAACCCGACAGCTGGAGGGGCAGGTTTGCCCACCAATGAGTTTCCTCCAGTCTCACTTTTGCAGCAGAGGTCTATATGAATGGATAGAGCCTGTGAGATCTTCTCAAGAGTTTGAACAGTGCTTGGTCCAAATGGGCAAGTACTCAAAAATTATCCTCACAAAAAATTATATTTGTTATTTCACCAGTCTAAGATTTTCTGCCCTTAGGCCTGGCCTTTGAACAAGGCCCAGTGAAATGGTCACCTGAAGCAGATCTGCTGGCTAGGAAAAAGAGGAGAAAGAGAATGTATGTAAAGGAGATGAGAGTACATAAGACAGCCCAGCTGGATCAGGCCCAAGCCCCATCTAGACCAGCATCCTGTTTCACACAGTGGCCAAAAGATGCCTCCGGGGAGCCCACAGGCAAGAGGTACAGTATGTGCATGCCCTCTCTCCTGCTGTTGCTCCTCTGCAACTGGTATTTAGAAGCACCATGCCTCTGAGTCCACAGCCACCAGCCTAGTAGCCATTGATAGAGCTGTCCACCATGAATCTGTCTAAACCCCTTTAAAAGCCATCGAAGCTGGTGGTCATCACCACATCCCATGGCAAAGGATTCCATAGATTAATTATGTGCTGTGCGAAAAAGTACTTCCTCTTGTTGGTCCTAAATTTTCCAACCTTCAGTTTCATGGGGTGATCCCTGGTTCTAGTGTTGTGAGAGAGGGAGAGAAATTTTTCTCTGTCCACCCTTTCCACTCTATGCATAATTTTATACACCTCAATCATGTCTCCCCTTAGTCGCCTCTTTTCAAAGGTAAAGAGCCCCAAATGCTGTAACCTAGCCTCATAAGGAAGGCACTCCGGGCTCCTGATCATTTTGGTTGCCCTCTTCTGCACCTTTTCCAGGTAGTAGTGGGGAGAGTCTAACTAGAACAGTGAACTTCAATGTTTTTCAATTGGGGACCACTGTGGCGGGGGGGGGGAGACTCCAATGTGAAGGCTACTTCCCATTAAAGGAGCTATTTCCCACTGAGCCCTCTCTTAGGAGTTCTAGGACGAAAGTACTGGGAAGAGCTACACTTCCCAGCACTCCGGGCATGACTTCTAAAATAGGACAGGGACTCAAGAAGGCTCTGTTTCCTTTAAAGGAGTAAACCAACCCACCCACACCCAAGCATAGCACAGCATTGCACAGTGAGAAGGGTAATCTCCTCATGGTGTCAGCGGACTGTATATTGTTTTCAGTTTTGGCTGAAGCTTCACACAGGGCCAAACAACAATTAATCAGGGCACCTCACTTAGGGTTCTTGGGGGCCACCATTGGCCCCTGGGTCTTACAATGAAAAACACTGCGCTGGGGCATCTCCCCACTACCCTACTCACCACCCCACATTTCCCTACCATCTTGCTAGGAGCAAAAGCAAGGTTGGGACAGCAGGGAGTCAGTGTTTGGCACACTGCTTCAGATGCCCTGAGACTGAGTTGTCCCTTTCCACTGAGTTGTAAGGAATAAATAGTTGCATTAGAAGAACCCTGTTGTGCTATTTTCACATTTCTAATACAAAGTACTAATTCACTACTTCTCTTACTGCCACAATCTTACTCCAGCATAGCAGTAAGGTTTGGAAGCTTTTTTCAGTATACTTTTTAAACCTGAAGAATAATTTCCACTAATTCAAACAACAAAGTAAATGTCCCATCAGTTTAATATACTTCCATTACATGGAAATTTAGCAAATGTTTAGCAAACTGAAACGGAAACTATGACATATTCTTCCCCTGCCTCCATTATTTTTTCCATCCTCTCCCTCATTTCAATACCTAGACTGTAAGCCCCTCAAGGCAGGGAACCGTCCTTTCACTCCTTGTCAAGCACCATGTATGTGGATGAAGAGAGAGAGAGAGAGAGAGAGAGAGAGAGAGAGAGAGAGAGAGAGAGAGAGAGAGAGAGAGAGAACAACTTAAGAGGAATACTTCAGGGGAGCAAAAACTCTTCATCTAACAAGACAATATTTTTCTTTGTATGCAGTTCTCACAACATGGCCCCTGTGCTATGTTCATTTATTTCAATGTTGAAGAACCCCCTTGTGAGGGCTTCGCCGCAAGTGGCCCTCAGTCTAACCATCTGCTGCCATCAAAAATACTTAAACCTTTCTGACTATGTGGGCTTGCAGTCACTCAACCCTCGGTCACAGAAAAGCAGGACCAAAAATCAGTAGTATGGTAAAGAGGGCAGGTAGGCAGAGACACCAATAAAATATAGTAAAAACAAGAACAGGTTTTCTTGAGTTAAAAGTTTTCAAAAATTCAAAAAAGCAGTACAGGAACAGTAGATAAAAGATTAGGTTGGCAAGAGTACACAAAACACAAACAGCAAACTTGCTAGCCTTCTAGCAGTAGGATCAGCTCCCTCACTGCTACCTTCCCTAACAGTTTCTTCCCCTATCCACCACTTCTAGTGTATTAGCCTTCTCACTCTCACAATAATTGGCAGTAATCAACCTTACAGAACTCTTCCCTCAAACAAACGATTTGGAGGTTGGAGGCTAGCCCAATTTTGCCCCATCATGTGAACCAATTTTGCCCCATCGTGTGAACCATCGTGTGAACCATTGTGCGAGCCCAGTGGTTCCTAGGTGGGTAACCTGCCTAACAACCCCTGCCCTAAAACCAGGTTTGCGGAGCGAATGCTCCGCAAACCTGGTTTTGAAGATTGTGAGTAGCCACAGTGTGGCTCCGTGCCGCAGTTACTCACGAGTAGACCCCCTGAGGGAAGTTGAAAAGCCGCCTCCCTGCTCCGGGAGTCTCCCCAGTATGCCTTGCATGCTCACACAGGGCATACTGTAGCTTCCGGGGGCTGCAAGGCCCCCAAGCTCCCCAGCCCCCGCCGGCTCCATCATGGAGCCGGAAATCGTGTGGGCAGCCAATCCAGCCGCCCAGGGCTTCCTCCCTGCTCGTTTGCGGGGAGAGCGAGCTTAGCCCGCTCTCCCCGCGCACTCTCCAAAACCAGGTCTCACTGATCGTGAGACACGGCTGTCTCACTTATATTCTGTTTCAAAGGGCTACATTGTAGGAATGTGCACAAAACAGATTTTGCATTGTGTTTCAAGCTTGAAACAAAATGCAAAATGGTCCAACCATTTAGTCAAAACAGCGGTCAAGTCATCTATTTTGATGAATTAATCTCAAAACAATTTTGAGTGTTTTAGCCATAGGGAACAATGGGGAAACTCAAAACACCCCATTTTACCCCAAGGGTAGATCCTAAGATCACCAAAGTGGGTTGTGCTGTAGAGCATGATCTGGAATATATTTATAGTAGACAAGATCTGGAATATATTTATAGCTGTTTGATTACTTAAACATGGGTCTTTAATAGAGTCTTTTTCAGAATTTTTTCTCTTTTTCAGAAAAATTCTGAACATATTTTAACTATTATTGAGATCACTGAGTGTTAAAACTGTGCTGAGAAAAATAATTAAAATATGATATTTGGAATTTTTCTGAAAAAGAAAAAAAGACTCTGTTTAAGATTAATGTTTAAATAATGAAAACAGCTATAAATATATTTCCTAGTTAATTAACTGAATGTTTTTGTATTGTATATGATCCAGGTATTCCAGAACTTGAGGCGGGTCTCACGATCGGTGAGACCCACCTCCAGAGGGTTTGCGGGGAGAGCGGGCTAAGCCTGCTCTCCCCACAGACAATCATTAAGGCTGCCCACATGACTGCCGGGTCCGTGACAGCAGGGGCTTGGGCATTCGGGGGCCACGTGGCCTCCGGGAGTTCCAGCATGCTCCGCGCAACCCCTGGAGAGACCCCCAAGCCAGGAGGCTGCTTTTTAGCTTCCCGGTCGGGGGTCTCCTCATGAGTTGCTGTGCCACAGAGCCGCACCACAGCAACACATGATCCAGAAACCCCAGTTAGCAGAGCGCTTGCTAAGGGGAGGGCTTTGCAAGCGGGTTAGCTGCTTGTAAACCACCGGGCTTGCCTGCGAGCCCAGTGGTTTACACAACCAGCAAAAATCAGGCTAGGATCTCCTAGCCCGATTTTGGTTGGTCGCGAGAATAGCCTCCTTGTCTACTGAGAGAATCTAGCACTATTCCCCAAGTATTATCAGATTTTGATAAGTGGCAGAGAAGATAATATAGTAAATAAGCAGGAGTCTAACGCACAGGTCAAAACCAATCACAACATCAATAATTCACTACTTTCAGAAGAGCTCAGACAGAATAAAGTTTGTCTTTATGGAATATTAAAAGCTCAGCTTAAACCCAAAAGTTAGCATACTTAGTTTAGCACTATATAGCTATACATCCCAATTTTCTAAATAGAATAAATATTATTTTATATGTTATATTATAATTTTATAAATAGAACAGAATTGCAAAATATACTTCCTTGCTGCAGTATTTGTGTGTGCATGTTATATCTATAGTGGCACATAATAATGCATATATGTGCACACCTCCCTGATATTGCTGCCCAGAACCAGCCTCATTCCGCTCACTGATGAAAACAATTAGAGGGAACACTACCCTCAAGCCCTTCTCACTGATTGTGAGAAAGGGCTCAATCTGTCCCTCCCAACACAGAACAAACATTTCAAAGACAGTCCATAAATGGCCAAAAAGGAATCACTGACCCAGAATCCTCTGCCAGCCACAGTCCCTGCACTCACTGAAGTAATATCATTGGCACAAGTTGCTCTCTCACAGACAATTATGACTCCTTACTTCCTAGCATTGCAACGGCTGCCACAGCAGCATCCTTAGAACAAGCACAGCCATAAGCTTAACTAGAACAACTTCAGCCACATTTTGACTGAGAACACCTTGCAATGCAGATTGCAGAGCTGACCAGAGAAGTGAATGAAGCACAACTTAGTCTCAAGGCCAGACATGGAGCTCATCACAGAAGTCCCCAAGAAATATTTTACAAACAACAGTCTATTTCTCACCACAACACTATCTCACAAACAAAACAAACCACAACTTGAGGAAGGCAAGCACTCAAGTTCTGTGGCCTTTGTCAATCTGAGATCCAACAAAACCAGACAGTTATAGCAGCAATAGCACAGCATATTATACTTGGTGCTGAGAAAAGAAAATCACAAAATTAAAGGTACTTTCCTCCTCTCCTTGTGTATCCTCTTCAAGAGAAGCATAAGGGCTCTCTCTGACCACGGCCCCTTTAATATATTTTGAAATTCCCTTTGTTTGTGTTCCCCCTCCCTCCCCAACCAATGGGGGCACAATTGGCCATGGCAACGCTTGATTTGTATGAAAACAAGCCAACCAAGAAGCAAGAAGACTGCAAGCCAATCGGAAGCCAGTGCCAGAAAATCAGTCAGCAAGAGAAAAACAATCCTCTGAAATGGCGCTTGAAACTAGGGATTTGCAAACTGGCTCAAGGTCGAGCTGGTTCACCATTGAACTGGTCCAACTGGATTGGGCCCGGTTCAGCTCAATCTCAGCAGGCTCAGTAGTTCTAATGGAGTTTTTTTTTAAAATGTAGCATCACTTACCAGCAGGTCCAGCAGCCTCGAGGGGTGCTAGTGTGGCCATGGAGGGGTCTCCACAGTCTCCCTTTCGCCTGGCGGGCTCCTCCTGGTCCTCTAAGGATGTTTGGGGGGCCATTCTGGCCCTTTCCCAATTGGCGGCAGCCAATTTGGAGGCTACCATGCATGCATCCTGGACACTTGCATAGCCAGGTCATGACCCAAGCACACAAATGGCTGGGCGCATGCACGGCAGCCTCCAAAATGGCCACCGCCACCAACAGGGAAAGGGCCAGAACATTCTTTTTAATGTTAGAAGCCCCAATCCAGCTCAAATTCAAGCCATGCCAGGGGGGTTTGTTTGGTGACACAAAACCAAACATGCCCGGTTCTGTTCGAGTCTGCTTCGGACTTGAACTGAACCAAACAAACCGGTTTTGTGAACACTCCTACTCGAAACATCAAAATGTTTCAACTGAAACAGAGACGTTTTGTTCCAAGCTTGAGGCAAGCCCCTTTTAAAGAGGGTGTTTGTTTCAAGCTAGAAACACTCAAAATGGCCCATTCTGAGTCGAAAAGTATCACCATCAGAACATTTTGCACATCCCTAATACATTGTGTAATCAGGGAGTTTCTTCCCTCAGGCAGCCAGAACTTTCTTCCCCTGCCTGCAGACAACTAATGGCAACCAATAGCAACACTGTTTTCCCTCCAAAACTCTACAGCTGACAGTTTTCCCCCTAAGATTAGTCTATCAGATGTCGTTACATTTTTAACCCTTGCAGAGCAACCCTTGGATGTGTACACCCTACCCAGACTCTCCCATCATTCTATCTTGATTCTTGAGTTGTCACAACTACCAAGTGCACCTGGCTCTCCTATCCTAGCTGGGCACCCTGCTCCTACTTTTCTGGGCATCAGGTGAACAAACCTGATGGAAGTGAAGGAAATGGCTCCAGACCTATCCCACCACTTGTGTACCCAGTCTGATGAGTAGATGGAACAATGAAGGGGAAGATATCAATTTTTGCCTCCTCTAGCAATGGCTGTGTTGTTCTCCGTTAACAGAAGTGTGGACCACAGAACCAAGGCACAAACATATCTGTCCTTGCTTCCCTACAGGAGTTCTTCCAACTTTTCACATCATTTCATTTTCATTTTATCTGCTGTCTTAGGAATATCGTTTAGCACTAGGAGAGTCAGGAAACCATGAAAGTAGTCTCAGAAAATTGTGTCTGAATAGCACAGTCATAGCACTGCTAGAGTAAGAATGTGCATCTGAACTGAATACTACATTTCAAAAGAAATGTAACTTCCATGGCTAGGGAAAAAATCATCTGGACAAGTCCTTAATTATGCATATTTTCTCTAGTACTACATACTTCAGATATGAAATGACTCCCCCCCCCATTTATGACACTGTTAAATTGCATCATTCAATGGCTTAATGAAACATACAAAATGTGAAGGGGAGTCTCAATTATCATTTGTATAGTTCCATTAGCTAATTTGGAACTCTACAATGAAAATAAGCCCTAATAAATTTTTGTGAACATTTTTTGTATTTTACAAACTCTTAAGCAAATCAAATTCATTACTTAAGCAACACAAGTTCACGTTAACTAAATAGACTGAAGTTTAAGAACAACTATTACTGATATATTTAAAGATATTTGCAAAGTATGTACAAATTATTTGAAGCAATATATAGCATTGTTCTGTATGCACTGCATCACAAATTCATCTTTTCACTGATGAAAATATATAACCCTCTTGAAAAAATGATTAATCATTTGACATCAGGTTTTAGAAGCAAATATGTATTTAAAACCCTCAATGCTTTTTATGCATCTAAATTCCTACATTTTACCTTCTAGGCTGAGATTTCCTTCATATTAAATTTAGGAAACCAATAAGATTCTAATCACTAACCCCAAACAATGTATGCTAAGCATAAATTTGCTGTATGTATGTATATATGTATGTATTTATTTGATTTCTATACTGCCCTTCCAAAAATGGCTCAGGGAGGTTTACACAGAGAAATAACAAACAAATAAGATGGAGCCCTGTCCCCGAAGGGCTCAGAATCTAAAAAGAAACATAAGATAGATACCAGCAACAGTCACTGGAGGTACTGAACAGTGGTAATCATATATGCAACAAGCCTTAGTTACAGTTTTATGACAGACAAGGAACACAAGACAGGCAACGCAGGGCAGAAAATTTTATGGGGAAATTGTTGGAGTACATCCAAGGGAAATATTAGGGGGGAACTAAGCTGTATCTGATATTATGCATGCGAAGAATGTGATGGCTGACTACAGGCTAGGCTACAGCATCCGGGGGTCTTTACCATTGAAAAGAGGCAACTAAGGAGAGACATGATCGAAGTGTATAAAATTATGCATGGAGTGGAGAGGGTAGACAGTGAGAATTTTTTCTCCCTCTCTCACAACACTAGAACCAGGGGTCACCCCATGAAACTGAAGGGTGGGAAATTTAGGATTGACAAGAGAAAGTACTTTTCACACAGCGCATAATTAATTTATGGAATCCCTTGCCAGGGGATGTGGTGATGGCCACCAGCTTGGGTGGCTTTAAAAGGGGCTTAGACAGATTCATGGTGGACAGCTCTATCACTGGCTATATAGTCTGGGCCACCTCCAGCCTTAGAGGCACGATGCCTCTCAATACCAGTTGCAGGGGAGCAACAGCAGGCAAGGGGGCATGTACACACCTCTTGCCTGTGGGTTCCCCAGAGGAATTTGGTGGGCCACTGTGTGAAATAGGATGCTGGACTAGATGGGCCTTGTGCCTGATCTAAGAGGACTTTTCTTATTTTCTTATCATAACACTGCACTTGCACAAGGACATTGTACAAAGAGTTGCAGTGTATTTGCACAAGGATATTGCTCATATTGTTTCACCTGTGCAACATATTTGCACTTGCACGAAAAGGTGTGCAACTTCATAGGCTTTACATGGAACTTTTCCACAAGCGTGCAATTCCAAATATCTCCCATGATTTAGTGCAACTAAGCAACCTTCTTGAACTAGTGCAACTTGTGTTTGTTGCACAAGTACAGCATTGGTCAGGATGTCAGCAAGTGATTATGTGAGAAATAAAGTTGTTCAGCTTGTTAGTTCCTTGGTACTAGGTTCGAGCACTGGTTCAGCACCACAGGGAGGGGAGCAGTGAGCGGGATCTTTAAAAAAAAAAGATAGCAAGTCCTTACCTGCTCTCCACTGCCACATGCAGCTTCCAGCTGCAGGGGCGCTTGTCCAAAGAAACCACATGTAGCGCAGCACACATATGGTGTCCACACATGCGCGGGTGCTATTGGCATGGTCAACAACACCATGCTGGCCATGCAAATGGCACCCACACATGCACAAATGCCATGTGTGTGCTGGCGCCGTGCACAGGTTATTAGGACAAGTGCCAACGCAGCATGAAGCTGCTTGTGGTGGCGAAGAGCAGGTAAGGACTTTCTCTTTTGAAAAGATCACACTCATTGCGTTGCTCCCCTCCCTGTGGTGCCAAACCGGTTCAGACCTCATCCAAACCGGTTCCGCGCTGAACCAGTTCATGAACCACAGTTTGTGTACATCCCTAGCTGCAAGGCAAGGGTGAGATCGGATCCTGCTTATCTATCCTGGTTAAATGCTGGTTAACCTCAGCAATTCCGGGTTCTCACAATATGCTCAATGGGAGCATACTGAACTCACCAATTGCTATAAACTCTTTAAGCATGATAATTGTCATTGGCTTCTAGTAATCATTTCATTTGAGTTTTGAAAAGGGCTGTTAAATAAATATTAGTCAATTAATCATATGAATTGCAGCAAATTGACTAATTAGTCAATTAAATTTGCATATATGTGTAAACAATACTTTTGAATCAAAAATAATACTTTAGTTTTAGATTAGGTATAAATGCCCTAGGAGACATTATTTTAGTAGGTACATTCCTCTTGTGTTAGAAAGAAGAATGCCTCTTTTATTATGGTTCTTGCCATCTCCCATTTTTATAGGACTCTTTTTGCAGTTATATTATTTTTGTACTTTTTAGGGGGGGTTTAATTTATCTAATTATTTTATAGTCAATTAACAGGTTTATAACTGATTAATCTAATTGATGAAGTGAATAATTGTAGCCCCAGTTTTGATATACAAAGAATATCAGAAATCTATAAAATTAAGAAAGTGAGAATTTCTGACAATAACCCCTACTCCTGATCCATTAAAAATATAACTACCCCATTTCTAGCAAACATAAGATTCATTTACAGTGGCTGGCATCCAGACTAACATTGCACGAGTGCAAACAAGTTACATGAATATAAGGCTGTTGCACTAGCTAGTTCTGCTATGTCAGGAGCTTGTGTTCCAGACTAGTATTACACTGGTGAAACAGGGTGCGCTTGTACAAATTATGATGCACTTCTTGCTGTGAAAGTGAAACCTCTTCCTCAGCCCATATTTGTTGCCGGGAATAATGCAAGGCTATCCACTATCCTTGTTGTGCAAGCACAACACTTCTGCAAGTGGACTGAGAATGCAAAGAATTGAGCACCTCGGAACATCCACTAAACTACGTGACCTTCATGGGAATGTGTGCATCTTGTGTGTGTTAATTGCACTAGTGTAGAGTTTGTGTGGATATTAGGCTATACGTCCAGGTTACTCACCTTTTTCTTATGATGACTGCACAATTGGCATCACTAACACTTTTGTTTTTTAAAGGGCAGTCGCACAGGGCCATTTCAAACTATACATCCTAATCACATGAGGAAGAACTGTAGATGCACATATCCCAATGCCCACCTGTCACACCATCCCACAGCAGCCTAATTCTAAACACTGATACCAGAGTATTTCAAATGCTTGAACAGCTGGTCTTCTTTTGTAAACAATCAACTCCTTAGAAGATAAATTTATCATTTATCCCCAGCCAGGTTTCAATTTCTGCAGGATGAAAAGAGTCTTCCAAATGTTGAGTACCAAATGTTTAGTACCAGACACGGGAACCAACCTTGCTGAATGCCATCCAATGCCCACACTGTTTGGAACATAGCTCATTTTTTATATTTGTGAATTGCAAGGAATATCTGATGGTAAAATTAAATTGTCTAGCCGTTTCCAGCCCTATTTATATGTGGAGAGAAGTGGGTATATAATTAGTGCATGTTGGGGCAACTGGATCATGCCCACTATTGAGACCACCACACATTAGACATAATGGGTAACTGGCATGTATACATATAGAATCCAAAGCACATAGGTCTGATCATGGACAATCTTTATATCTTACTTTGGAGGATTAAGGATTATTGGGCCTACACCAATCACACCAATTCACATTACACTGAACACATGTTTAGCCCAAGAATGGGCATAATCCTGCTCCTCAGTGGTCCACTATGCATTTCCTACACATACTTTGCTATAGAGGAGAACCTCACAGTATTCACGAGGGTTCCGTTCTCCGTAATTACTGCAGATACAGAAACTGTGAATACTGAGTCATTGGGGCAATGGGACTGCGGGGTTAAGTTCCCGAAGGAACAAAACTTGCCAAAAGAAATGGGGGCGGGGGGGTGTTGTTGTTAAGATGTATAAGGGCAAAATAAAGTACCCTACCATGCTCTTCCAGCCTCCAGCAATACCTCCCTCGAAGTCGAAAAAAGTCCTTTTTTTAGCATTTCCCCACAATTTTCATGGGGTTTCAAGTAAATGAGCCACAGAATGGCTCCGTTTCACAAAATGGCAGCCGGGAGTGACCTTTGTGATAATTTCCTGCTGCCTCTGACCCATGGATATGTGGAATTAACCCCTTGTGGGCCAGGTTTTTTACACATATGCCAAGATCAGGTGTTCTGGCCATGGATATGCGAAACCATGTATGGTGGATCTGTGTATAGCAAGGTCCACCTGGAAAGGTAAGTAGAGTTCTTATTGATCTCTAATGAGCCCAAGTATATTGTGGGAGCAGGGGAGCAGAATTCAAATTGTATGCTATGCAGTTTTGTTGGTGCTGTTAGGTGATATAAGCAGTCGTTTTAGCGTGGGGGGAAACTTCAGCAGTCTAACAGTCTGTTATTTCTTTCTACCATGCCTGGTACTTTTTAGCAGCTAGGAAGAGCAGGAGAGAATTTGATTGTTTCACACACAACATACTTTTATACAACTGTTATTTACCTGTCTTAGATCCAGAGTTATAGTAACCCAGTGGTATTCTCTTCCATTTTGAATGCTGGGACTTTGCCACCAGTTATTGGTGCCATCTATAGCATTTGAGATAGGGTGTTGTTCTGTTGAAAAATAGGCAAACACAAATTAAGGTCATATACTGTATTTCTATTATTTCCTTTTAGCTGATAAACTCAGGTTGCATGCTGGACTCTATTATTATTATTATTATTATTATTATTATTATTATTATTATTAGTTTACACAGTCATACAGGTGTTATTGACTGGTTTGTTTTATCCAGACATCGAGTCCTTCCCAAGGACCTGGGATGGCTGAATTTTATTGTCAATGTTGTTGCTGTTGTTATAGATATCGTTGCAGAATGTAGGCTGTTCCCAGTAAAGTTGCTTTTTGTAATTGGCTGATGGTGATTTCTGTGGCCCCTATGGTGTTGAGGTGCTCCTCAAGGTCTTTTGGAACTACACCCAGGGCGCCAATGACCACTGGGATTATTTTGGTCTTTTTCTGCCACAGCCTTTCTATTTCAATTTGTAGATCTTTGTATTTGGTGATTTTTTCTATTTCTTTTTTTCTATTCTGCTATCCCCTGGTATTGCTATGTCGATTATTTTGACTTGTTTTTCTTTCTTCTCGACTACAGTTATATCTGGTGTATTGTGTGGCAGATGTTTGTCTGTTAGTAGTCGGAAGTCCCATAATATTTTTACATCTTCATTTTCTTCAACTTTTACAAATTTATGGTCCCACCAATTTTTGGCTACAGGTAGCTTGTCTTTTTTGCAGATGTTCCAGTGTATCATCCCTGCTACCTTGTCATGCCTTTGTTTGTAGTCAGTCTGTGCGATCTTTTTACAACAGCTGATTAGGTGGTCCACGGTTTCATCTGCTTCTTTACAAAGGTGGCACTTCCTGTTTGTTGTTGACTTTTCTACTTTTGCTCTTATTGCATTTGTTCTTAGTGCCTGTTCTTGTGCAGCCAGTATTAAACCCTCAGTTTCTTTCTTCAAGTTGCCTTTCTTAAGCCATTGCCAGGTCTTGGTGATGTCTGATTTTCCACTTATATTGTGCAAATATTGACCATGCAGTGGCTTATTTTTCCATTTTTCTGCTCGGTTCTTGACTTGTTCTTTCTTGTAGGCCTGCTTTGTTTCATTGATATTGAATAGTTTCTCCTTATTGGCCATTTGAAGAGCATCTTCTTCACTGTCCCTGATATATTCTTCAAGGCCTCTTTTCTCCTCCTCTACTGTTTGATGGACTTGCAGCATTCCTCTTCCACCTGAGCTGCGAGGGAGGTATAGCCTATCTACATCACTGCGGGGGTGGAGAGCATGATTGATGGTCATGATTTTCCTGGTCTTACGATCTAGCATCTCTAGCTCTGCCTGGGTCCAGTCTATTATTCCTGCAATGTATCTGATAACAGGTATAGCCCAGGTGTTGATGGCTTGTATGGTGTTCCCGCCATTGAGTTTGGACTTTAGGATTTTTCTAGCTCTCCTGATATATTCACTTTCAATTTTTCTTTTAACTTCAGTGTGTGCGATGTTATCAGCCTGGAAAATGCCCAAGTATTTGTAAGGTTCTTTCTCTTCCAGGTTCTTGATCTTGCTTCCATTGGGCAGTTCTATTCCTTCTGTTTTTCTTATTTTTCCTCTGTTCATTATTAATGCAGCACACTTGTCTAGTCCAAACTCCACTGAATATACGGACAGTGTTTAGCAGTGATTCAATTTCTGACTGGGACTTTCCATACAGCTTCAGATCGTCCATATACAGCAGATGGTTTATTTTACTTGATGTTTTAGATGTCTGGTATCCAAGGCCTGTTTTGTTTAGTATTTGTGAAAGTGGGATCATGGAGATTACAAACAACAGAGGGGATAGTGAGTCCCCTTGGAAAATGCCTCTTCTAATGCTAACCTGTCCCAGTGTCTCGCCATTGATTGTTAACTGTGTACTCCACTCCACATTATTATTATTATTATTATTATTATTATTATTATTATTATCATCATCATCATCATTATCATTATTATTTCTAACAAGTGCAAGCATTATAAAGGACAAATTTCCCCTGCACAAGGGGACTATAGACGATTTATTCTAAAAAACTCAGAAAAACAAAAATAGCATACATACCATAGGTGCAACCCAGACATACTTAAATCCATTTTAAATACTTAAAATAACTGTGATGGATTTTAAGAGCACAAGTATGATCAAAGTTTATTTCGATCAAAGATCAAATACAGAATTTAAGAACAATAAAAGCAAAATATTACAACCAACTGGATCATGACTGTGTCAATTGCTGTCATACTTTCATTGCTGCTACACAAAACGTAGCTACCACACAAGTTGTGGATTGACACAAGTATGTTTTAGATCCCCTTATAATAAAGAGACTTTCGTGTGCCTCATTTCCACTGCTTTTTAGCCTTTATAGGTACATTGTATATAGGTAAAATAATCTATGAACACATGACTAAGCATTTAACTCAGTTTTATTCTATACACAAAGTAATATGAAGCAGACCAAAAAAAATGTATACTGCAGTAAACTTGCCTTTGGGATTTGCACTATTGTGGTCACAGATTCGACACTGTGCATTGCGTAGAGGTCGACCTGGAACATGCTCCACAAGTTTGCAAAACATCTCAAGGCCCTTTTCACCACAAGTTGCATTGGTGCTAATATGAGCATTGCTGGCAAGATTTAGAATAGCAGGAAATAAACCTAAAAGACAAAAATGAAATGATATATAATTACAGGGAGAAGCATTAAAGATATGATTGCCATCCTACTTTATTCATATTTTTGTAATCCATGTTGACTCTAATTTTTTAGAAGTGGAAAACATATTCTAATAACTTTTCACTTTGAGTCTATTGGTGCTTGCAGAGGACTAATGGTGCTAATTAGTCAACAAGGCAAGTCTCACAATCAGTGAGATTGTGAGATTAGTGAGATCACAATAGTTCAATGCTGAACTAGAACTCACAATCAGTGAGACTCGCCTCAACGGGGTTTGCGGGAAGAGCAGGCTTAGCCCGCTCTCCCCACAGACGAGCAGGAAAGCAGCCCTGGGCAGCCGAATCGGCCACCCACACGACTGCTGGCTACGTCACGGAGCCATCTACAACCATCTACAAATATGGCCAAAACATGATGTCCATAAGTCTGCAATGGCCTGATGCTTAGTGTACTTATTTTCCACTGTATTTCTCTGTCTCCATTCTGTTGGTGTCTGTAGACATGTAGGCTAACAAATCACCCACTTCACCAAGCTGCTGTTGTGGCTGGGATAATTCCCTATTTAGGGTGTGTCTGCAGCAAGACACCCTAAATATAACTAAATAAACAAGATAGGCTTGACCTCCTAGTATAGGAAGGTAAATGTCACTTGAGGTATGACTCAAGATGACTCCCAGGCTTGGAATGTAATAACTGAGGGATGTAGCTTGTTCAAACAGGATAGTAGCTTGTTCAAACAGGCTTGTTGCAACAGAAAGGGAAAAGGAGTTGCATTATATGTCAAAATTGTGAATATCTCATCAGAAATCCAAGGAATTGAACAAGATAGAACAATGGAAAATATCAGAGTAAAAATAAATGGAGAAGTAACTAAAAGCAACATTGTAGCTGGAACTCTACCACAGACCACTCTACCAAACAGCAGATGTACTGTTCTCAAGCAACCCACAGCTGTTTCAACCAATTATTAGTACCTACCACGTAGACTGTTTTACCAAGGAAAGGATGTGGTTGATTCTTTCCTGACCCAAATTACAGAAAGTCAAAAGAAGTAAGAATTAGTAATCATGGAGACTTCAACTTGATGTCAGTTGGGAGACAAATGCCACAGCATTAGGCCCAAATTGTGTGGTCATACAGTAGACAGGTAAACCTGTAATTTGCCACGATATTTACATACTTATATTTGTATCTTGCCCTTCATCCTGGGGCCCAGGGTGGAGAATAACAAAAACAGCAACCTAATAAAACAATCCTAAAATGTCATTAAAAATACATTAAAAATAAAAATAGTTACAACCATTTATCCTAAACATTGCACCTCCCACATGCACAAATCACTGGCATATTTTGCAGACAACTTTATCTGTCAGAAGAAACAAGGTAATTGTTCCTTGACTTGATCCTACTCAACATGGAAGAGTTGGGTCTATGATGCTGAACTAGTAGGAACTACTGATGATACCTAGCTCTATCCTGCTATGTCATCTGATCCCTGAAGACAGAGAAGGTTCTTAACCAGGGCTTGGAGGCCATGATGGGCTATACTGTATGTGGGCTAACAAGCTGAAACTTAATCCTGACAAGACAGAGTTGATGGTGGTTTGCAGGAAGGCTAATCAGAATAGGGTGTTTTAGTTAGACAGGATTGTACTCCCCCTGAAGAAGCAGGCTCACAGCTTGTGGGTTCTCCTGCGTTCTCCAAGATCTGGCACTGCTACTGGAAAATCAGGTGGTGGCAGAGTCCAAGAGTGCTTTTGCACAGCTTTGACTGGTTTGCCAGCTGCACCCCTTCCTCAAGAAGGCTGATCTGGCCTTTGTTACCCATGCCTTTTCTCGTCACATTGGATTATTGCAATGCACTCTATGTGGGGCTGTCTTTGAAAGATTTTTGGAAATGACAGTTGGTAAACAATGCAGCAGTCCATGTAATATCTGGAACCATCCAGTTCACATTATACCTATCTTGAAGACACTGCACTGGCTGCCAGTCTGTTCTAGGTACAATTCAAGATGCTGCTTATTACCTCTAAAGCCCTAAATGATTAGAGGCTCCAATTAGCCTGTGCTGGGTGTGGCTCCTCTGCTGTTTGTCATCTGTTTGCCATCTGCTACTGCTGCTGCCTGCCTGTGGACGACTTCTGCCTGCCAGCTTTGTTACAGCTGAGTGTTGGCAGGACTGGGGTCCTGGGCTTCCATCTGCCCGCCCCTGGGCTACTTAAGAGACTGCCAGTGGCGGCAGGACTGCCACTGGCAGGGCCGCCACCGGCGGGGCCGCCACCGGCGGGGCCGCCACCAAAGGGGGTCGCCACCTTGGGGAGCCACTTCGGGGAGCAATGAGGGCGAAGGCCATCCCCCCTGCTTCAGTATTGTTTGGGTTGGGGGGGTGCGGCGGCTGAGATAAGGCTTGGGTAAGATTTGTTCTGAATATTTTGGAGCCTGTCTGGAGATGGGGAGATCGGAGAGCGTGTCCATTGGTCTCGGTGCGGCAATCCCAGTAATGGTGGGGAATAGAAGAAGTTACGTTGGTAGGTCAGCAGGCCATTGCAGGGGAAAGGAAATCAGAAACTTAATAGCTGTTTCCCCTTCTGGCTGCCCTGCCAGCTCTTTGACCTTGGGGAGTAGTGCCAACAACCCGCAGAAACTTGCCTTGCTTCTTTGTAACGCCAGGTCAGTCCAAAATAAATCTGAAGTAATCCATGATTTGATCAGGGATGAAGCGGCTGACCTGGTGTGTATCACAGAGACTTGGTTAGGGGAGGCTGGGGGCCCAGTTTGGGCCCAGCTTCTCCCTTCAGGGTACTCTGTAGAGGAGCAGGTAAGGGAATGTGGGCGGGGAGGTGGAGTAGCTGTGGTCTTTAAGGATATTATCTCCCTTACCAGGATCCCTATCAGAGTGTCTGATCATATTGAATGTGTGTACATACGTTTGGGGACCAGGGATAGATTGGGACTTCTGTTGATGTACCAATCACCCCGCTGCCCAACAGAGTCCCTAACTGAGCTTGCGGACTTAGTCTCGGGTTTGGTGTTGGAGTCCCCCAGGCTTATGGTGCTGGGGGACTTCAATATCCACTTTGGGACTGGGTTGTCTGGTGCAGCTCAGGAGTTCATAGCGGCCATGACAACTATGGGCCTATCCCAAGTGGTCTCTGGACCGACACATGTTGCTGGTCATACTCTTGATTTGATCTTTCATTCTGATCAGGGTGGTGTTCCGTGGGTGGGGACTCCTGTGATCTCCCCATTGTCATGGACGGACCACCATCTGGTTAAGGTCGGACTCACAGTTGCATCCCACCTCTGCAGGGGTGAGGGACCTATTAGAATGGTCCGTCCAAAAAGGTTATTGGACCCAATAGGATTCCGAGAAGCCTTGGAAGGATTTAATCTTGGCCCTGCCGGTGATCCGGTTGATGCCCTGGTGCAGAATTGGAATAATCAGCTCACCAGGGCAGTAGACATGATCGCTCCTAAGCGTCCTCTCCGACCCGCAACAAAAATGGCTCCTTGGTATACGGAAGATCTAAGGGAGCTGAAGCAGCAAGGTAGACGACTGGAGCGCAAGTGGAGGAAGATTCGACTCGAATCCGACAGATTACGACATAGAGCACATTTAAAGATCTATGCTGTGGCTATACGTTCAGCAAAGAAGTGTTTCTTTTCTGCCCGTATTGCTTCTGCAGGCTCTCGTCCAGTGGAGCTATTCAGGGCTGTGAGGGGGCTAGTAGGGCCTCCTACTCCCCTGAATCCGGATTTGGAACCATCAGTTGCCTGCTGTGATGCTTTTAATGAGATTTTTGTGGACAAAGTCTCTCGTATTCGGGTCGATCTAGATCTAGATTTAGACTCCACAGTTATCGCAGTGTCAGATGCAGAGGTATCCAGCAACTCCTCTTGTGTGGTTAGACTGGATCAATTTCAGTTTGTGACTCCTGAGGATGTGGACAAGCTGCTCGGAACGGTGTGTTCTACCACCTGTCTGCTTGATCCTTGCCCAACATGGCTTATACTATCTGGCAAGGGGGTTGTTGTGGAGAGCCTGGTGGCAATTATAAATGCCTCTCTGAGGGAGGGCAGGATGCCTCCTTGTTTAAAGGAGGCAATTATTAGACCTATTCTTAAGAAGCCTGCCTTGGACCCCTCAGAGTTTAATAGCTACAGGCCTATCTCCAACCTCCCATGGTTGGGCAAGGTGATTGAGAGGGTGGTGGCCTCCCAGCTCCAGGCGGTCTTGGAGGAAACTGATTATCTATACCCATTTCAAACTGGTTTTCGGGCAGGCTATGGGGTGGAGACTGCCTTGGTCAGCCTGATGGATGAACTCCAATTGGGAATGGACAGAGGAAGTGTGACTCTGTTGGTCCTTTTGGATCTCTCAGCGGCTTTCGATACTATCGACCATAGTATCCTTCTGGAACGTCTGAGAGTGTTGGGGGTGGGAGGCACTGCTTTGCAGTGGTTCCACTCCTACCTTTCTGGCAGATTCCAGATGGTGTCGCTTGGAGACTGCTGCTCTTCAAAATCTCAGCTTTTATATGGAGTCCCTCAGGGCTCCGTACTTTCTCCAATGCTTTTTAATATCTACATGAAACCATTGGGAGAAATCATCCGGAGATTTGGTGCTGGGTGTTATCAGTATGCTGATGACACCCAAATCTATTTCTCCATGTCAACATCATCAGGAGAAGGCATATCCTCCCTGAATGCCTGCTTGGAAGCAGTAATGGGATGGATGAGGGATAACAAACTGAGATTGAATCCAGACAAGACGGAGGTACTTATTGTGCGCGGTCGTCACTCGGGAAGCGATACTGATCTACCTGTTCTAGATGGGGTCACACTTCCTCAGAAGGAACAGGTACGCAGTCTGGGAGTGCTTCTGGATCCACACCTCTCTCTGGTTTCCCAGGTTGAGGCAGT
Source organism: Hemicordylus capensis (assembly GCF_027244095.1). NCBI lineage: Eukaryota > Metazoa > Chordata > Lepidosauria > Squamata > Cordylidae > Hemicordylus > Hemicordylus capensis. Next base: position 240,374,113 of record NC_069660.1, on the reverse strand, counting down.
GGCCAGAAGCGCTTTCTATCAGCTTTGGTTGATATGCCAGCTGCGTCCGTTTCTTGAAGTTCATGATCTCAAAACAGTAGTACACTTGCTGGTAACCTCCAGACTTGATTACTGCAATGCACTCTATGTGGGGCTGCCTTTGTACGTAGTCCAGAAACTACAATTAGTACAAAATGCGGCAGCCAGGTTGGTCTCCGGGTCATCTTGAAGAGACCATATTACTCCTATATTACAGGAGTTGCACTGGCTGCCGATAGGTTTCCGGGCAAAATACAAAGTGCTGGTTATAACCTATAAAGCCCTAAACAGCTTAGGCGCACGGTACTTAAGAGAGCATCTTCTTCTGCATGATCCCCATTGTCCACTACGTTCATCAGGGGAGGCTCGTCTGTGGCTACCTTCATGTCGTTTGGTGGCCACCCAGGGACGGGCGTTCTCTGTTGTCGCCCCGAGACTTTGGAACGCACTTCCCGTGGGAATAAGAGTCTCCCCATCTCTAGTGGCTTTTAAAAGGGATCTAAAGACTTATCTTTTTAACTTTTAACTTTTTAGCTTTTTAGCTTTTAAATTTTTAAACTTTTGATTGTTTATTATTTGTTTTAAATTGTTTTTAGTATTTGTTTGTTGTGAACCGCCCTGAGTCCTTGGGTTAGGGCGGTATAAAAATGTGCTAAATAATAAATAAATAAATAAATAAATAAATAAATAAATAAATGTTATATTTCTTATTATTATTATTACATTTATATCCCGTTCTTCCTCCAAGGAGCCCAGAGCGGTGTACTACATACTTAAGTTTCTCTTTCACAACAACCCTGTGAAGTTGGCTAGGCTGAGAGAGAAGCAACTGGCCCAGAGTCACCCAGCTAGTATTATGGCTGAATGGGGACTTGAACTCGGGTCTCCCTGGTCCTAGTCTAGCACTCTAACCACTACACCACGCTGGTTCTTTGTCGAGCATGCAGGACATGACCTTCTCAATTATTGCCCCCAGGCTGTGGAATTTATTCTCAGATGAGGTCCACATGGCTCCCTCACTTCGTCTTTCAAAATAGACTGAAGAATCCTCCTTTTATTTAGGCATTTATTTATTTATTTATTTATTTATAAATAAGTTGAGGCACCCTTAACCCGGCTACCAGGAATCGTGTGATTGCGTGGGCTGCACTCAGCCTGAGAAATCAAAGAGACAGGCGCATAGAGAGCCTGTCGGAGGGGGGACATCCCCAATGCAACGTGCGTGCTGCGCACGTGCAACATGCATGCCGCACATGTGCAACGTGCGTGCCGTGCATTGAGGGATGCCTGGAGGCCAGAACAAGTTGCAGCCCCAGATCTCTCTGCCCTGCTCCGAACTTCATGGAGCTGCATGGAGCAGGGCTGTCCAAGTAGGCGCACGGGAGATGTGCCGAAGTCGACCCGCTTGGTTGTCTGAAGGGAAGGTAAGCAAAAAGCAGGCTTCCCCTGCTTCCTCCCACCTGCCCAGGGTGATCGTGAGAATCACCCCAAACACTGTTCATCAGTGGTTCCACATCAAACCAGAGTGAGTTTTCAAGTGGACGCCACATGACTCATCTTGGGCCCAGTACTCTTCAACATGTTTATCAATGACTAACATGAAGGGCTAGATGGAATACTGATCAAATTTGCAGATGGCACCACACTGTGGCTAGTTAACACATTCAAAAATAGCAATAAAGTTTAAAATGACCTTAATAAAATGGAAAGCTGGCTTAAACTTTCAAAGTGAAATTCAGCAGAGACAAATGCAAAGTTTTGCACTTAGGAAAAAAATCAAGTACACAGGTGTAGGATGGGGAATAACTGGGATTGATACATGTGAAAAAGACACAGGATTAAAGTCAACCACAAGCTGAACATGAGCCAGCAGTGCAATACAAAAAGCTAGTGTGATTTCATTAATAGCAAGTTTCCAAGTCACAAGGGGGGAAAAGGGATTTCAGTTGAACATTAAGAGAAACATCTTATAAGTAAAAGCAGTTCAACAACGGAAACAATTATTTGGGAGGGAAGGCTGGACATCTGTTGATGCTCTAGCTCTGGATTTCCTAGAGCAAATATGGATTGGATGAGATAGACTTCAGCAGGGCTGCACAAATTCTGACTCTCCTGCAGATATTGAACTATAATTCCCATCAACCCTTACTTTGGGCTATTATGGCTGGGGATGATGGGAGCTGTAGTTCAGAAAAAGCTGGAGGGCCCAGGCTATGCAGCCCTGGCCTACAAGGACCATCCCAACTCTATTATTCTATCTGACTTGTAGTAGTCAACAAAGAACAGCTTTGATCCACTGATGCCTTGGAAAAAGAAAACAATGCATGAAGAACAGCTCTATGAGGCTCAAATGAATGCATTTTATTTCTGCAACAGGGACTAATGCAGTAAAGCAGGGTTTCTCAACATGTGGGTCCCCAGATGTTATTGGACTTCAACTCCCATAATCCCCAGCCCCAGTGGCCTTTGGTTGGGAATTATGGGAGTTGAAGTCCAATTACATCTGGGGACCCACACGTTGAGAATCCCTGCAGTAAAGCTTTATGTCAAAGACAAATTTGGCAATACTTCTGGTTACATAAATTGCTATGGATTATGAAAATTTATTCTGAATCACTTCCACAACTCTGTGTAGCACTATAAAATTGTCAGTTTCGCTCAGTAAAAGGACATTTTTACCAATGAAATTTTCATGTAAAGTAAACTCTAACACAAATGTGGGCAGTTTCTCTACAAATAAATAAAGTTGAGGGATTTAAAAGGAAACCCAAAGAGTTTTTATAGGAATAGCAACATTTCTAATGGTAATTTCTCACATGCCTAAATGTAAGTACTGCAATATTATTGTTTTTGCTTTGGCTTTTAAATAAGATACTCCAGTTTTTCTGTTATCTGTATCCAGCATAGAGAATGTCTTTCCCAGTTAAGCAGTTTAGTTTGATGACTAAATATAAATACCCTGAGATGCTACATTTTTTGCTAAAACAAGAAAAACTGCAAACAAATTAATTTACTTCATATTTATAATTCTTCCCATGGCAATTTACCATACCTTAATCTTAACTTTAAATATTTTTGTTGAAAGGAGGCTAAGCAGAAAAAAAATACTAATAAGCACCGAGGGGAAAAAGAGAAACTACCAAATGCCAATTTAAACAGCTAGCTGTGTTTTTTTAATCTTTGCCTATTCCTTTATTTGAAGTTGGTCTTTGATTACCCAGCTGTGCATTTTGTACAAAAAAGAAGAGAATCCCACAGTAAAAAATGACCATTAAGAAACAAGTATCTATCTATTTTACTTATTTATGTATCACATTTATATACCACCTGATATGTGCATCTCTAGAAACTGACGTTTATAAATTGAAGTGTTTAAACCCCTTATACACTTCAAGCCTTTAAACGCACCCCCTCCCTCTTCTTTGTACGTCTCCCCTAACATGCAGGGAGGAAGGAGGGGGTGTACAAGCTTGAGGCTCAGCTCTCTTTGATTTTGATCACATCTGCATGTGATAAAAGCAAATCCCACTAAAATCAGTGCAGTCAATTTAGACATAACACATTTAGAGTCAGGAGATTAAGTCAATGGCAAACTATAACAGAACAGAAAAGAGCAGAAAATAATACAATAGAATATAACAGAACAGATAAAGTGCTAAACCAGTACCAAACTATGCAGTGGATTTAGAAGCAGGATTAATTTTTTTATTTTTTATTTTTTTTAAAAAGAGGAAAGAGACTGGGATAGAGATGTGACTTTTTCAAGGATAAGTTATGAAAACTCATTTCAGAAGAATGAAACGTTACTTCAAAAAAGTATTTTCAATGAAATCCACAGTGGTTGAATATAAACTGAATCCAAAATTAGGGGAAGGGTAATCCAGTCCGAAGAATTGTTCAAATTGAGGATAAATAATTACATGTTATCTCCATCAGTTCTTTTCAGACACCAAGAGGCTATTAACACGGTCTGCAAAAATTGGGCTAAGGGAGTCTAGCCCGATTTTTGCATACCGTGTGAACGACCGGGCTCGGCTGTGAGCCCAGTGGTTCCTGAGCAGGTAACCCGCTCAAGTAACCCTCCCCTTAAACCGGGTTTGTGAAGCGAGTGCTCCGTAAACCCCGTTTTTTTGCTCGTGAGTTGCCGCGGTGCGGCTCTGCGCCATGGTCACTCATGAGTAGACCCCCAGCCGGGAGGCTCAAAAGCAGCCTCCCAGCTCGGGGGTCTCTCCAGCATGCCCTGTGCGCTTGCGCAGGGCATGCTGGAGCTTCCAGGGGCCATGCGGCCCCCAAACTCCCAAGCCCCCGCTGGCTCTGTCACAGAGCCAGCAATCGTGTGGGCGGCCAATCCAGCTGCCCCGGCAGTGCTTCCCGATCGTCTGCGGGGAGAGCGGGCTTAGCCCGCTCTCCCCGGTAACCCCGACAAAGCAGGTCTCACCGATTGTGAGACCTGCCTCCAAGTCTGAAAGCATCTTAATCAACACAATCACCTTCATTTGCTCATTTAAGCTACATTTACCAAACATCACTTTTATAGTTAGTAGAATTCTAAATGACTAGCTGCAGATTAAAACTTTAACAGAGGGACACAGAACAACCAGGTCTTGAGATATGAAAATCACAGTGCCCGGGCATCAATTTAAGCATACACCACTGGTAATTGCTCATTTTCTTTGGTAACAGTTTCAGGAAATCCATTTTACTGGATACAAAAAGGGCATGTGACCTAAAAATTGTCCTTTTTTACTTCAGTTATGTTTTTAATCCTATTTATAGTTAAACAATATAATATTGAAATCTAAATGGGACACAATGAGGCTATTCTCATGAGCTAGCAAAACTGGGCTAAGGGAGCCCAGCCCAGTTTTGCTCACTCGTGAGAACCACCAGGTTCACAGGTGAGCCCCGTGGCTCCACAGTGGCAAGCCCGCTAAATATCCCCCCACTCCCAAATGAGGTTAAGTGAGCAAGCGCTCATTATGAGTAATTTTGTTTTAAAAAGTCCACCCAGCTTACTCTGTGCTCATTCTGTCAAGACAGCTAGAAATACATCCCAAAGGAGCACATCATGTCAGCTGAGGCCTACCCACTCTTTAACCTACTTGTGGAAGTAAGGGAGCAGCATAGTGATTAATCAGAATAAAGATTGCATTATATTTGTATTCCTCTTTGCAGATTTCCTCTCTTACCCATAAACAAGTAGAAGCAACAAGGATTTAATAAGCTTTCTAACTTCCAAATTTTGTGCATCATACTGCTTGGGATGAAAAACTTGTATAGCCTCATATAATAGGCTCAGAGAGCAAAATATGACAGAGGGTTTCTGTCATAATAAATTCTCTGGTTCTCACGCACAGTGGAAACCAGGCTGCGCTCCCTTAGCACGGTTTCCACTGTGCATAAGAATGTTTTCCTTATTCTGTTCAAAGACCATAATAAAAATATTGATTGCTTGATTTTTTGGACAAGCCCTGACTCTGAATCTAAAGACTTATGTGTTTTATTTAGTGGAAAGCTCTGGAATAAGAAGTCTGAAGAATCCATACTGAAAGCATTTATTTTTGCATAGTTCAAGAAGGATATACAATTAAATAGGAAAATAAATCCCATGTACTGTATTCTACAATGACAGAACAAAGAAAAAAATGTTAGGCAATGATGGAAGACATCTAATTTCAGCTAGGAATTGGATGCTGACAAAGAAGTTTTCTAAAATGGGCATCAGTTCACATACTTTACTAGCAGTTTTAATGACACGTTAGAGAGAGCAATAGCATTCCATTTTTATGCTGACAATGGTAAATATAATTCTTCATTTGATTTGTGTTTTGTTCCATTGGCTGAATATTGAAACAGTTATCTACAGTAACAATAGGTGCTTTATACAGTCAGTTTCCAGAGTACAAAAGCTCTTGAAGGGTTCCAATCTAATTTCTTTCTCAATTAGTGTTCTAAAAATGTAAAGCAGTCAGCAATTTATAACAAGTGGACTATTTTGAAACTAGTCATCATCAGTAGACCTTCCAGTTACAGAAAATATTTTTAGAGGCTACAGACAGTTGTTCAGGGAACTTTCAAGCACTGGAGTGCGCAAAACGTTCCAAGGTCAGAGCATTCTGCCTCAAAATGGGCCTTTTGAAGCGTTCCAAGCACGGACCAGAACACCCAAAAGGAGCACTAGGAACAGGGTCGGACCGTTCCAATGGACCAGCTCACCCGGTTGTTTTGACGAAATGTTTTGTGCATTTTGCGTTCCGTTCCAAGCCCAAAACAGAATTCAAGATGCATTTCATGCACACCCACAAATAAACCCGTTAACTAAGCAGAACTCACCTTTATATTATGAACTCTCTTATATTTAGCAGAACTATAGCAATTGTCCCTATTCACCCCTGCACAGTATTGTATGTAAATTTATTTATTGTTTATTTTATTATTAAAAATTTTATACCGCCCTTCCAAAAGGCTCAGGGCTGTTTACATTAAAACACCATTATGCAAAATAATTATACTATAACTAATAAATACAATAATGATAATAAAAATAAAAAGTGAAAAATAACAGATGGAAGCATTGCTGAGAGCCAAGGTCTCCTTTAATAGTTGAAACACCAGCTTTAGCAGAGGTAAGAAGGGAGAAGAAGGGAGCTTATCATCTACTCTGTGTCACTCTGCCCTGGGAGATGGTGAGTAGAACTTGTGGAGAGTCCCAGTAGCTGCCTCTCAGTTTTCCTGAGGCTCCCTCTTTGAGAGCAACGTTGCTGCAGACCAAAACTGTGCCTGTTGCTGGCAGAGCTGCAGCTTCCAGGAGGGCCTAGAGTGCTGACTCAGCAGTTTCTGCTGGGTCTTGCATCATTTCCTAGGCTGGCAGTATAAAAGAGCATGCTGCCCTGGTGGTGACCTTGTGGGCAATGTCGCCACCGAACAGTCGCCAGCAATGTGGGTTGCCCCTTTGGGAACCACAAGGGCTCTACTCTGCTTGCTGGGAGTACAGTTTTAGCTGTTTAATTACATGCCTGAGTGAGGATGTGAACTTGTGGGGAGCTGGGGGTGCTTCAGTTAAGAGTGTTTACGAGTAGGGGAAGGCAGGAGCAGCTGGTGAGGGCAGCGCCGGGGGTCTGCGGCAAGAGGCACCTTTAAGGAGGTAATAAGTAGGTGTAAGCAGCACCAGCAAGCTGCGGCGCTCTCCAGTGCGGGGCGGTGCCATTCCGGTGGTGGGGCTGTGCCATGGTCCTGGTCTCTGCACACGTGCGGAGGCTCCACGCATGTGCAGAGGCTGAGGCTACACTGTGGCCCTGCTGGATGCCAGGTGGAGCGCTGCTGCCCTGTGTGGGATTGTGGGTGGGCCACCACAGCTTGCAACTACTGCTTACACTATGGTAGGAAAGGAAAGATTGTGACATTGAGTCAGTGTTGACTCCCGGTGACCACAGAGCCATGTAGTTTTCTTGTTAGAATACAGGAGGGGTTTCAGTATGCTGATGACACTCAGTTGTACTCTCTTTTTCATCAGACACAGGTAAGGTGGTGACTGTCCTAAATCAATGCCTGGATGCAGTAACGGACTGGATGAGGGTGAACAGGTTGAATCTCAATCCAGACAAGACAGTAGTAGTGTTGGTCCGCGGTTCCTCTGACCGGGTTAATGATGTTCAGCCTGTTCTAGATGGGGTCGCACTCCCTCTGAAGAATGAGGTTAGCAGTCTGGGGGTGCTCCTCAACCCAGCATTGTCACTAGAGGCTCAAGTGGTTTCTGTGTCTCAGAACAACCTTTATCAGCTTCGGTTGATACGCCAAATGCAGCTGTATGGACAGAGATAGCTTGGCCACAGTTATTCATTGAACCTCTCGCTTCAATTACTGCAGTCACTGTGTGTTGTATGTGGGGCTGCCTTTGAAAATGGTCCAGAAACTGCAGCTACAAAATCGGGCTGCAAGGTTATTAACTGGGGGACTGGGTGCCTTGATCATATTACATCAGTGCTTTGTCAGATGCACTGGGTCCCAGTCCGCTTCCAGCTAATTCAAAGTACCGGTTTTAACCTTTAGGGCCCTAAATGGCTTGGGACTGGGGTACGAGAGAGCGCGCCTTTCCCCATGTGTCTTGACTCGGACCTTAAAATCTTCTTTGGAGGCCCTACTGCTTCAAGTGCTCCTACCAAAGGATGTGAGATGGGTGGCCACTAGGGGGCCTTTTTGGTGGTCACACTCAATTTATGGAACAGGCTCCTCAATGAGATTCATCTGGCACCATCACTTTGTTCTTTTAGATACCAGGAGAAGACCTTTCTGCTCACTCAGGCTTTTAAAATTTTATTTCTAAAATTTATTAACATTTATTTTTAAAGAAACATGTTTGTAAATTGTATTGTCTTCGTGTGTTTTTGATGTGATTTGATGTGTTTTATGTGTTTTAATGTTATGTTGTGAGCCCAGAGAACAATTTGTTATGGGGTGTGATGAAGGAAAACCAGGCTTTGGCTGGTCCTGGCCTAGGCATGTTGAGTTGAAGGTTACCCTGAGTAAACTGCACTGTTAGCAATTGCACTGTTGTGCCTTCTTGTTCTCAATTCATGTTGCAGTTAGTTGGGAACACTGTCTCTCTCTAGTTGTTATTCAGAGCAATCTCCCCTGGATGTCTGCCCAATGGAATTTGATAAGACCCTGAACTGTACTAATCCAGTTCAGCAATTAAATCCACCTGAAGAGCAGGTCTCTGTCCCAGCCACTGCTGATCTACCCAAGTGACAATTATCAGATCAATGCAGACTCTCCCTCTGCATGTGAAATGTAGCTGGTTGGGCTTGCAAATCTAGAGATATCTCTTTTACAGAATTCCTGTCTAAATTCAATATTCTTTTCCTGTAGAAGACTTGGGCTATGGATAAGATTGAGGTGCATGGTTTCTATGTACAATATGTCAGCGCCCTGCCCAGTGAAAAGTAGGGTAGACCCAAAGGAGGATTGGCCTTATTAACAGCAACAGGACTTCATGTGAAGATTATCCCCATGCCTTTTCATGCCTAGTGGGTGACTACAGTTTATTGCAGGTGGCTACAGTCCACCTCCACCCCCAGCACAGTACTTCCAGTGACTGTTGCTGGTATGTGTCTTATGTTTCTTTTTAGAATGTGAGCCCTTTGGGGACAGGGAGCCATCTTATTTGTTATTTCTCTTTGTAAACCGCCCTGAGCCATTTTTGGAAGGGCGGTATAGAAATCGAATTATTATTATTATTATTATTATTATTATTATTATTATTACTGCAATCTAATCATGTTCAATTGGTTCTGATTAACCAATACTTAACCCCTCTATCTAAGCATTCCCAGGTAGGGCAGCAATGGCAAGACCTAGGTAAATATCTGGAGGAATGCACTGAAGCCAACCCCCTAGCTTACATTCTAGTTGGAGGTGACTTCAGTGCAAGGATGGGGCAGGATGACACAGCTTTATCTACTTACTACCATGCTGTCCCACCAGAAGATATAGGAGATTCCCTTCTCTCCCTCCCGCCCGGCTGGCCAAGGATCAGAAATACAATTTTGCAGGCCTATGTTTGGCCCAGTTGGCCAATCAATTTAATTTCTGTATTCTAAATGGAACAGTGAGTGGAAACGCCTGGCAGAATTTACTTTCTGGTCTGGGAACAGAATGTCAACTGTGGATTACTGGTTTATATCCCGTAACCTGGATAGTAGTGTTGTTCAAATGGAGGTTGGCTCTCGCCCTGATAGCGACCATCTCCCTTTGATTCTAAGGATGAATCTGCCAGCTGGGACATCCTTCCTGAGTCTTGCAACTTCCAATATAAATGCCTCACATAAAGCTTACTCACAATACTCAACAGGCTAATTGGGCGGTAGTTGGCAGGATCATGTTTATCCCCCTTTTTAAATATGGGTACTATTATGGCTATGCCCCAGTCTGGGGACTCGATGGAGACTGAAGGTATTTTGAGTGATGAACAGGCTGGAGGGCAGTCAACCATGGACCATGCCCTGGTATTACATCATCTGATTGAGAAATATAGCGACAAACCCAAGTCCTCCTTGTATGTGGCCTTTGTAGATTTCAAAGCAGCCTTTGATTCAATCTCAAGAATAGGCCTCTGGGGAAAACTAAGAGACACCAATATTGATAGGCACTTACTCTTTCTTATTCAGAAGCTCTACAATAACACCAGTGTAAAAGTGAGATGTAACCCTCAAGGCTCACTTTCACATTTAATAACCACTAGTAAAGGAGTTAAACAAGGGTGCATTCTGGCACCCTCCTTCAATCTTTACATAAATACCCTAGCTAATAATCTCTCTGATCCAGCGCTACATTCCCCAACTATTGTGGGCACAGCTATCCCAATCCTGCTGTACGCAGATGCTGCTGCTATCATCTCACATATTCCTGTGGGCCTTAGGAGAGCGCTTAGACTCTTGACCACCTATTTATTGCAAGGACAACCACTTTCAGAAATCCAAAGTGAAGGTCTTTGCCAAGAGGCCTAAAAGATTTAACTGGCATATAAAAGGCCACTGTATAGAGCAGATCAATAGTTTCAAATATCTGGATGTGGTTTTTCATGCCACTGGGTCATAGAAGGCCCATGTGGACTACGTTGCCCAACAGGCACAAATAAGTGCTTCAGCAATGTTAAGATTATTTCGCTCCAAAGGTGGAGAGGTTATCCCTGAAGCATTAAAGTTATTTGCTGCTAAATCATTGGCCCAATTTCTGTATGGTGCACAACTGGGCCCCTACCTTAACTATAGGCCACTGGAGATAACCCAATCCAAGTTTATTAGAGCAGTATTCAGGGCCCCTCGATGTATCTCCAACACAGCATTGAGGTTGGAAACAGGCCTTCAGAGGGTGTAAACAAAAACATGGATTTTAATCCTTAGTTATTGGCTTAGGATACATTTCTCCCCTCTGGAATTGATCCCTCTTATGTTGGCCGATAGGTTTCAATCCACCTGGACATGAGCACTGATGGGTAAATTGTCATCACTCAGCCTCTCTGCTGAACATCTGTCATTATTAGATTATAGTCAAGCCAAGAAGATCCTCAAACAGAGGGTCTTGGACATTGAACATCAGAACGATTTAAGCTCCTTCCCGGAGGCCTTGGTGATTTTAACCAGGAACCTGCTAGCTACCTATTGTCCCTCTCTTTACCAAGCCATCATAGGGTTTTCCTCAGAGCAAGATATGACGCCTTACCATCAGCGGTTTTATCTGGAAGGTTTCTGAAAACCCCTCTAGCCAATCGGTTATGTCCCTGCTTTTCAGGTGAGGTCGAATATGTCCACCATGTGCTACTGTTTTGTCCTTTTTATAATGATAGGCGGTACAGTCTTATTTTTCCCTTTTTCCCTTGCTATCATGCTTTTCTGGCCAGACTGCTGAATTTTACACCACATTCCTCTTTGCAGATCAGAAACTTTCTACCACATACAAGGTTGCCAGATTTTGTGCAGTTGCTCTTAAGATCCGTCAACAGCTAACTGCCAGCCCTTCTTTTTAGATGTTTTTACATGAGGCTTCTATGTTGGTGTATGAACTATGATTTACTTCTTATCTGAATGTAGTATTTGTGTGTATATATAACGGATCACTGATCGTAATAAAGCTATTCATTCATTCATTCATTCATTCAACTCTAGTTGTTATTGATGCTCAACACTGTGATTGGACTAACTACCTCACCAGATGTTACTGCCTCTTATGACATCATTGGTACTATATAATCTGTTGTAAACCTTTCATTGTGGGTCTCCATTTTTTGAATGAGCTCCCAACTGGTTGTTAAACCAATAAAGCTACTTTTTGACTTTCAGCAACTGGTGCATAGCCTCCAATAATTCCGAACCTAGTGAGAAGTATTTTCTCACATCAGTTTGCCAACAAATAAAGTTGTTGTTGTTGTTGTTAGAAAGCCTCAAAATAACTACAAATGAAATGGAATTCTTCCATTTGTGCAAGTTCTTGCACAAGACCTTGTATAAACTCTTTTCAAAACCCTTTCATGACCCAATGACTATATGTTACACCTTCTACCTTCCTTATTCACCATGTTTCTCATACCATAATTCAACTCCAATCCTTTGTGGATCTGCACTGTGAGAAGTCTTCCACCAGTTTGTGTACAAACTGTGTACACTGTTTGTGTACTGGTTTCTCTTTTTCAGCTTATTTTCCTTTTCGGATTATTGGCGGACATCCTGACTAAATTATTCAATATTACTACTCAGGAGTTACTCTAAAGGACTACTTTACTCTGTTCCATTTTCACAAGGAAATAGAAGCCAATAATGATCAGCCCAGTGAAGCTTCCTTTAGGGAGGTTGTCTTAGAGTATTGCTCTCTGACCCCAACACCTTTCCCTAACTCCGCTCTCATGATTTCAGCTATTTGTCTTCAATTCTGCCTTAGCTGTTGCTTCTCTTCAGCATTTTCCAGGTTTCTAGTTTCTTCCTTTTCTGCAGTCCCCAACACACCACTCAGTCTCCTTCTTCAGCTGCCTGTGAGAACCTTTTTATACTGTTTCTCCCCAGAACCTTCAGAGAATTTGGACCAACCATTGTTCAACAGCTATGCATCCCTATCCCCACTAGCCTCTGACCTTTGCCCAATGATAGACACTGGAATGTTGACCTTTAGCCAATTAAAAATGCAAGTTTTCAATCCCCCTGTCCACTAAAAGTAGGCAAGCTCCAGAGCAGAACCTTGATACAGCAACTCGCACTGGAAAGCGCAGTGTTCCAGCAACTCGCATTGCTGAGCCCAGCACAGTTGCTTAGCAAGCAAGATGACAATAACAGATTCACTCTCTCTTATAGAAGGCAATAAGCTTGGCAAAAAAAAAATCAAAAAAAATATGGCACTTCAAAACACAAGCCTCTTCTGAGGCTTCCACAAAAAAACTTTTTCTAAGTGCACACTTCTTAGGGGCTGATTCTCCACACCATATATTTCTTGTCTGATTAACTAAGCTTCAGGCTGTTTGCTGTCCAGACAGCAGGACTCTTCTGACATGCCTCATCTTGGTCTTCCTGATAGGGCAAATGCTTTCACTGCTATCTCTTTTATAGATTTGCTTGTCTCTCACCACACATTCTAAAATGCCTTGTTTAACTGAGCTGGATTCTTGAACCCTTTTCTTCTTTGTCCTGCCTGCTTCCTTGCTTGCTTAAGAGCTAGCCTATCTGACTAGGTTTTCAAGCTTCAGAAAAAGCAAATTGTGATTTTCAAGCATTTCCTCCCACAATCTGTTGGCAATGTTCTAAACCAATATTTTAAAAAATACATATCCGTTAGGCATATTTATTTGTTTTCAGAAAGAATGGAACTGGTAGGTTCTTCAAAAGTAATGACCCTCAGAACAAATGGGAAGAAACAAGGATCACTTTTCAGAGCTCCCATTAATTGCCATCTATTAAGCATTTTTTCTTTATTTTTTATAATGGTTACAAATACAGTAATAGCAAGAGGACTAAGTTTTCAAAATGCAAGAAATATGCTCAATAAGGATGTGCACAAACCGGTTCGGCGGTCTATTCACAGACTGCCGAACCGGTTCGAAAGGCTGGCGTTCAATCCAGTTCAGAGATGGGGAGGCTGTAAGGCACAGGGAGGGTGTCCTTACCTCCCCCGCCACATTTCCCCCACTGGTGCTGCTGTCAAAATCACTGACATGGGGTAGCTGTATACCCTCTTGCTACCTCAGTCAGCATAATACTGGAAGTGGCCAGTGTGCGTGTGCACATCACGAAAGCACAAACGCACCAGCCAGTTCTGGTACTATGCTGACCCGGACAGCAAGAGGGTATACAGCCACTCCACACCAGCAATTTTGACAGCAGCGCTGGCAGGGTGAACACAGTGGGGGAGGTAAGGACACCCTCCCCACGCCTTAAAGCAACCCCCCCACCCTCCCGGGAGTGCATGGAACCGGTTCAGCACACATCCCTAATGCTCAACATTAGCATCAATGAACCAATGATATAAAATAATCAGATGCTGACTTTGAAGATGATGTTAAATCACTACAGCAATTGCTATGTAGAATGTGAAAATACTTTAAAATATTGTGTTCCAACTTAAACAAAAATCACACCCATATTTAGCTTGCAAGGCATAAAATCAAAACAGAAACAATCTAAACACAACTCAAACATTTAAAGAAAATAGTTGTGTATTTTTTCTACCACAGGTGAACATACTGAATTGCAATCAAATGTAGAAAATATCTCAGGCCTCAAAAGATGTATAAAACATTGCAGTCCACAGTTTCAGTACTGAAAAATGTCAACTTTTCAGAAGCCTGCTGGAGAAGCCTGCTGGAGAATAGGAGAAGAGGATACCATCTTCCCCAGGGTGTGAGACTGGGGAGCCTGCCTCTTCTCTTCTGCCCTCCCTGGTTGCCATCTGACTCCCCACAGGACTGCTTGCGGAAAGGCTTTGCAGGACTGGGGCTATAAGGGTGACTGGGCAGTTTTTCCTGGTTCCACCTGCTGAGCTTCAGTATCATTATCAGTACCAGGGTCCCTGTTAGGGTATCGGACCATATAGAATGTGTGTACTTGAGTTTGGGGACCAGGGATAGATTGGGACTTCTGTTGGTGTACCGATCGCCCCGCTGCCCAACGGAATCCCTTACTGAGCTCACGGACTTGGTCGCGGAACTTGCGTTGGAGTCTCCCAGACTTTTGGTGCTGGGGGACTTCAATGTTCATTTTGGGACCAATTTGTCCGGGGCAGCTCAGGAGTTCATAACGGCCATGACGACTACGGGCCTATCCCAAGCAGTCTCTGGATCGACACATATTGCAAGTCACACGCTTGATTTGGTCTTTTATTCTGATCAGGGTGGTGTTCCGTGGGTGGGGACTCATACGATCTCCCCGTTGTCATGGACGGACCACCATCTGGTTAAGGTTGGACTTACAACCGCTTTCCATTTTCGCAGGGGCGAGGGGCCAATTAGAACGGTACGCCCGAAGAGGTTACTGGATCTGGTAGGATTACAAGAAGCCTTGGAGGGATTTAATGCTGGCTCTGCTGGTGATCCTGTTGATACCCTGGTTGAGAACTGGAACAAATTGCTCACCGGGGCAGTAGACACGATTGCTCCTAAGCGTCCCCTCTGACCTACTTCAAAATTGGCCCCTTGGTTTACGGAAGATCTACGGGGACTGAAGCGGCAAGGTAGGCAACTGGAGCGCAAGTGGAGAAAAAATCGACTCGAATCCGACAGATTATGACATGGAGCACATTTAAAGATCTATGCTCAGGCGATACATGCGGCAAAGAAGCTGTTCTTTTCTGCCCGTATTGGCTCTGCGAGTTCACGCCTGGTGGAGTTGTTCAGGGTTGTGAGGGGACTAGCATCTGCTCCCTCTCCCTTGAACCAGAATTTGGAGGCATCAGTTACCCGCTGTGGTGTGTTTAATGAATTTTTCGCAGACAAAATATCTCGGATTCGGGCTGACCTAGATGGGGGCTCCACAATTAATTTGATGTCTGAACTGGAGGTGTCCGACAACTCCTCTTATACGATTCAACTGGATCAATTTCAGTTTGTGACTCCTGATGATGTGGACAAGCTGCTTGGAGCGGTGAGGCCTACCACTTGTTCTCTTGATCATTGTCCAACATGGCTTGTTCTATCTAGCAGGGAGGCTGTTGTAGGCGGCCTGGTAGAAATCATAAATGCTTCTCTGAGGGAGGGCAGGATGCCTCCTTGTCTTAAGGAGGCAATTATTAGACCTCTTCTAAAGAAGCCTGCGTTAGATCCCTCAGAGCTGAGCAATTATAGGCCAGTTTCCAATCTCCCATGGCTGGGCAAGGTAATTGAGAGGGTGGTGGCCTCTCAGTTCCAGGCGGTCTTGGAGGAAACTGATTATCTAGACCCATTTCAAACTGGTTTTCGGGCAGGCTATGGGGTGGAGACTGCTTTGGCTGGTCTGATGGATGATCTCCAATTGGCAATGGACAGAGGAAGTGTGACTCTGTTGGTCTTCTTGGCGGCTTTTGATACTATCGACCATAGTATCCTTCTGAAACGTCTGAAGGGGATGGGGGTGGGAGGCACTGTTTTACAATGGTTCTGCTCCTACCTCTCGGACAGATTCCAGATGGTGTCGATTGGAGATTGTTGCTCTTCAAAATCTGAGCTTAAGTATGGTGTTCCTCAGGGCTCCATACTCTCTCCAATGCTTTTTAACATCTACATGAAACCGCTGGGAGAGATCATCAGGGGATTTGGAGCTGGGTGTTACCAGTATGCTGATGACACCCAGATCTACTTCTCCATGTCAACTTCTTCAGGAGTTGGCATATCCTCCCTAAATGCCTGCCTGGAAGCAGTAATGGGCTGGATGAGGGAGAATAAACTGAAGCTGAATCCAGATAAGACGGAGGTAATTATTGTGCGGGGTCGGAACTCTAGAGATGATTTTGATCTGCCTGTTCTAGACGGGGTCACACTTCCCCAAAAGGAACAGGTTCGCAGTCTGGGAGTACTTCTGGATCAACGTCTCTCCTTGGTTTCTCAGGTTGAGGTGGTGGCCAGGGGTGCTTTCTATCAGCTCCGGCTGATATGCCAGCTGCGCCCGTTTCTCGAGATCAATGACCTCAAAACAGTGGTACATTTGTTGGTAACCTCCAGACTTGACTTCTGTAATGCGCTCTACGTGGGGCTGCCTTTGTACTTAGTCCGGAAACTTCAGTTGGTCTCTGTGGTCATCTCGGAGAGACCAGATTACTCCTTTGTTGATGGAGTTACACTGGCTGCCAATAGGTTTCTGGGCAAAATACAAAGTGCTAGTTATAACTTATAAAGCCTTAAACGGCTTAGGCCCTGGGTATAAGAGAGCGTCTTCTTCGCTATGAGCCCCACCGGCCGCTGAGGTCACTTGAGGAGGTCCAGCTCCAGTTGCCACCAACTCGTTTGGTGGCCACACAGAGACGGGCCTTCTCGGCTGCTGCCCCGAGATTGTGGAATGCGCCCTCTGCTGAGATACGATCCTCCCCATCTCTGGCAATTTTCAGAAAACACCTGAAAACACATCTCTTCAACCAGGCTTTCTCAGCTTTTAAAAACTTGTTTTTAAATTGTTTTGATTATTTAATTGTTGTTTTATGATGTTTTTAATTGTTAGTTATTGTTTTATGCTTTATAATTTTTGTTTAATTATTAATTGATTTTAATGGTGTTTTAATGTAAACCGCCCTGAGCCTTTTGCTAGGGCGGTATAAAAGTTTTAATAATAAATAAATAATAATAAATAAATAAATTTAAAGGTAGGGGAGGTTAGATTTAAGAAATATTAATAACTGAACTAGTTTGATACTAGAATGAAAGATAAAAAATAACAAAGAGACATGTCTTAGTCTTAAAGTCTAACAAATAAGTTGTGTATTCATTTTTTCATGAGCCAGAGCCTACTTCTTCAGATGCATGATGGTCTCCTAATTATTATGTGAATAATTATTATTTCAAAATTATTATTCGGAAGAATTTGTTTCTTTGTATTTTTATTTGTGCTAAATAAAGTCATACTTCAGGATAACCATCCTACAGATACCAAATTTTGCATACACAGTTCTGCCTCTGAAATTAGCTGAATGCACTACTTTTTACACTGGAATATGCACAATAAATTTTTAATTTATTTATTTTTAGTTTTTGAAGAAATTCTGAATATCATACTTCCCGATTACCTACAGATATTAAATTTTGGATGGACAATCCTGCCACTGAAATTAGCACAATGCACCACTTTTTACACCAGAATATGCTTGTGGACACAGGTGAATAACTTTTGGGTTGTTTTAAAGCAGAAATTCAGAATTAATATATTTTAACCATTATAATTCTCAACAGATTTTTTTAATGCTCAGTAATATGATCAACAATTCACAAGAGAAGTAGAAGCTCTTTCAAATTTACCATATATGGTAATTATTCAAAAAAAATGAATCATGTTTTAAGTTGAAATCTTACAAATTTCAAACTATTCTTTGACTTCCTTTTTGCAAGCACATTAATAAAAAATTCCATTACATACATTTAATTTCGTAAACTTTCCTAGAAATGTTATCTACACAAAAATGGCTTTGCCCAGTCAATAATGGGATTTACCTGCTATTATAGGTATATACAGTGGAAGATAGTGAAACAGAATTTTACTCTTGCAAATTTCATTTATATGAATAGCTAATTATTTTAATCTGTCTCAAGACAATGAATATAAATCTAAAGATGATTCTACTAATGAGCTAACTCAGCAATTTCACTAGAAAATCTTGACTTTTAAGTATAACCAGTTCACATCTGGCATATTAAATCAACAACAAATCAGTCCTTTTTACTCTTAAGTCTCAAGCAAACATTGTCTATCTCATCATTGTGGGGAGGTCTTGTCAACAATGAAGCCCTTTGATTCTTTCTCCTACATATCACTTATTTCGCCACACCAAACAGATATAAGAACATTCCTGCTGTGCGTGGCTTAACTTCTGACCTCAGAAAAGATTCTGGCTTCATACTTTAAGACTGGGGGGAAATGGGCCTATTTTGACTCTATAGCCCCAGCCCCCAAGGTTCTTTCTGGGGAAGGATCTGGCTCATATGTTCCTTCTCTTGCTGTGGGTAAAAGGTAAAGAGTGAACCAGGATACCCTACAGCTGATGTTATGGGCTTTAAAAGATGTATATAGGAGAAAATAATTTTACTTCACCACAAGCTAACTGTGCTACTGTAATAGTGCTGGACACAAATGAAGTGGTGGTCCAGGAACTGAATGTGACTCAGGAAGCTCTTGGGATATCATGCAACTCCTTCATCTGAGTTATGCAACTCCTTAATCACAAACATAACTTAAAACACATTTGGTCAGCCCATATTCTCACAACATTGATTTGGTCTGACTCCTAATTTTACAATACAATGCTTTGCTGTGTTTAATCTGCTACTGATAATTGAATTTTATTGTTATGGGAAATGGGCTTTGGTTCTGCGAGAGTTGTCTAACTGAAGGTTGGCATATAAATGTTTTAATAAGTAAACGAATATCTGTAGATGATTGCCAGTAGAGGCCATAATCCTGATATGTTCCTGACTTGACAGTCTACAACCTTTCCTAACATGATTCACAAAAGCCAACACAAAATGCCATTTTTAAGCGACCCACCCGACCACAAATACAAATTCTTTTTATGGCAGTTCATGGGGGGAAAGCCACACCAGAAGCTATTTCCAAGGCAGGTCTACTGAGAAAAATGCATGCATTTCTTGTAGTATCTCCTCTAATTTTTTTCATCTGTGCATGGAATGAGTTTTGTTCTGGGTGGCATCATCAAGACAGTGTGTGTGCATGTGCATTCAGAATGGGGCCTTCCCAATTCAACCTGAGCCAGATCTAAAATTAACTGAGTGGACATTAAAAAAAAGTGTGTGTACATGCACATGTGCACACTAGAGGGAACACTGATCTCTTGTATGCATTGATTCTGAAACTCAGGATTACTTACACATTTAATTCAGAATAGTCACACATATATTAAATACCTTTTTGGCTGTTCATTTGTTCTTGTTATGGCAAAGAGTTAAGTAGAGGACAATAACTTCCACAATCATATTTTATTTTACATGAAAATTATTCCTGAAGCTCTGGATAACAGAATGCTTGTTTATCCAATGTAACTGATTACTGAGATAACATATGTGAAGCCCTTTGAACTCTTAAAATGTGCTTTGTAAATATTTCATTTCATCAGATGAAAATGCTGCAATGCATTTTTTTACATGTGGTTCCAATAAAACATGATGATCCCTTCTGCCAGACATTATTCTAAGAAATAACTGTGGCATTCTCAGTGGGACAAAAATAAATAAATATGGTATGAAAAACAGATGATATATTAGGATCAAGGGGATGAAATGAAGCAAAGCTTATCCTATATGCAACATGGTCATAAAGTGAGCATTATCTAATTCGCATAAGTATTATGCAACACATTAGTCAACATTCTGAAGTAGTTAATGCCCAAAAGGAAGCAATAAAACAATCTGCAGGCTATTCAAGTATTTTTTAGTTTAATGTGATCTCACTAAAGCTCACAGTCTAGACCATTTCAAGTAAATGACCACAGAAACCCCACATAGCAATCTTCTTGCAGTCTAGCAATCATTTCATACTGTTGACAACAGAGGAAAAGAAAAGCCCCACCATATGCAAAGAGATGGACAGGTATGAATACAGACTTATCTCCAAGATAAAACCCAAGAGATATATTTTTATTTTTACAGTTTAAGGAAAAAGACAGTGAGGAGAAAATAAAGTCTTCATCCCAGGAAGGGAATTTCTTAAGCAAATGTCCTCCTTGTGCAGAATCATGAGGAGGACCGAGACCATGTACTTTCATATTGCAATAATCTCTTCTGATATAATGTGTTCATTTAATGATACAGCTTCACAAAGCATCCTCAACTAAGTTGTTAATGTACATTTTTAAAGTTATTAAAGTAGATTTTAAAAACATATGCTAAAGACAGCTACTTTTCTTTCTACACTAGTGCAATGTTAAGGTTACCAACTGTAACTGAAGTTTCCCACCTCCGCTCAATATTTTTCACAATATCAAGCCATTAAACTCTCCAGTATAGCTTTCAATTGCCACCTGGAGATTGAAGTGGATTCCTGAAGACTCCAGACCAATCTGGAGGATTAGCAACCCTAGAGCTAAGTATGATAAATGATGAGCAAAGTCTCCATTTGAGATAAGGTACTTCTTTTTCCAAATGGTTAGAAGAAATCTCTCAATACTGTCTGTGGTGTCAGGACATTCTCAACTGAAAAAATATAGACTGAAAAGATAAAATTTTAACTCAGCCTACAACATCTATCAAACCTTTTTAAAAGAGTGTTTAAGAAAAAGAATAGTTCAAACTAAGAAAAACTGAAATGGGACAAATTACCAAATTGCTGAATTGTTCATTGGAATACAAATATAAAGTAGAGAATGTCATAGGGATATAAATCAAAATAATCACCAAAGCTATTCACAATTAATTTTTAATGGTGTGTGTGTGTGTGTGTGTGTGTGTGTGTGTGTGTGTGTGTGTGTGTAGAGAGAGAATTTTATTATTTGTATCCCGCCAGTGTCCGAAGGCTCTAGGCAGTTCACAAATTGAATACTGAAGGGTCTAAGCAGTTCACAATATTGCAAGAGTTATCAGAATTTGATGTGTACATTAACGATAAAATGAGTACTCTTGTACATTAAAAAATCATCACGTGATCTCATTTTGCAACACTGTTCTCTAACCTACATACTGCACTTCTTTGTTCTGTATGGAGGATATCAGCATGGAGTGCATGCAGGATAGCAGCTGTTTGCTTCCTAAACAAAAGCAAAAAGGGGAGTGCTTTTTTTAAAACACACACACACATATTTAGGTCTTGTAAATTGTAAATACCAACAACTAATCAACATATGCTTATCATTTTCAGTACAGGAGATACATTGTTTAGCCTGTAGGATATGACAAAAGTATTACTGCTGGCCTTTTATGTAAATATTTAGCCTGCTTACTTTGTACTTGCTACAAATACTATTTTAATCTAACCTGGGTTGTGAGTAACTCAGGTTTACTGTCTAAATAAGACATACAAAAGTAAAGTGAAGAAAACCCTGACTTTGAGCAACATCCTAAGGGTTGATTCCTGTACTGAGCAAAGGGCTGAAGACCTTGGAAGTTCTCTTCGAACTCTGGAATTCTATGATTCTAAGATAGAGGTAACATTCAGAGAAGCCAGGCCAAATTCATGCCTAAAGCATGAGCCAAGCTCTTGGCTTTGTGACTTGCATGACCAATTTTCACTCTATACACTTTTGCCCTTCTCCCCTTACTACACATTTTAAACTGCCACGTGAACATTGGTCCTGTGCCTTATTAAAACCCTGAAACTTTTAAACCATTCCAAAACTGCTCTGAAGAATGGAAAGGAGGTGTCTGGTTACATCACAGATGTGATAACCAACTTTAGCTGCCAACTTGTGGAACAATTTCTCTCCCTTAGAACTCAAAGCTGGGAAGGAAAAGCTATGTTTGTATTGAATACTAGAAGGACGCTTCCCATTGCTCTATGAACGTTGGATCTGTCTGCAACCTAAAAGCAACTCCACACATTATGTAACTTACACTATTGCTGTGGAAACACTGGGAAAGACATCATTCCTGTGTCTCTAGCCACATACATATACTGCAAAGACTTAACCCGAGTCAGGGCTCTATGGAGTGCGTATAGAGGTGTTTAAAGTTGCCAGTATGTCACCTAAACATTCTGTTTGCTATAGAAAACACGGTAGTAACATAGCGTCCTATAGCAACTGTATCTGCTGCATAGAACACAGAGCTGCCTGTATTAAGGGAAGCCATTCCCGTAGCAACAAGATTCTAGTATCTCTGTAGTCAATGGAAGCTTAGCAAAAGATGTTACATCAACTTTGCTATCTGTTTCCCTATCCAGATCCAGCCCAGCCAAATATTCTTCCCAGTTCACCGTCTGGCAGTTCAAAATGTCTTTTAATTATATACAGATCTATTAATAGTTGTATTAATCATACTCATCATATTAAGACACATTGGAGTAAAAGTATGTTTCCTATTCCTTCAGCAGCTCTGGACACAAGTAGTAAATGTAAGCAATCACAAAGTCCTTGGAAGTCTAAAACAGGGTGTAAATCAAGGCCAGGACCTTGGACAGGTTTGGAGAATCAGGACAAGAGCATAGCACTAGGCTTCAGAAAAATGACCAGTGAATACTACTACTATATTTATATACAATTTTCAATCAAGTTCTCAAAGCAGTTTATATAGAAAAATAAATAAATGATAGTTCCCTGCCCCAGAAGGGCTCACAGTCTAAAAACAGGCTTAATATTGCACAAAGCAGTCAACAAATGTAGAAAGAAGTTGTACTAGTAAGAACTAATCAGCCAACTTTCCTTTCTCTGTCTCTACAACTGGACTAATTTGGTTCAAACTGAAATCCACAGGCTAGATCTCTTGCACCTCAAATGTTCACGTGTCCACCAT
Source organism: Hemicordylus capensis (assembly GCF_027244095.1). NCBI lineage: Eukaryota > Metazoa > Chordata > Lepidosauria > Squamata > Cordylidae > Hemicordylus > Hemicordylus capensis. The sequence continues at coordinate 240,350,988 of NC_069660.1, read as the reverse complement.
CTTGGATCGAGGTGGATGACATAACTGCAAACTACACCACTGAGGTGTCCTTGTGCGTCACTCACTGCAACTGTACCAAATTTGGTCCAAATCAGTTAGACAGTCCTCAAATTAGTGCATTTGCGGCTCAAAAGTTTACACATCTGCTATCTTTGAATCAGGATGGATGACATCATCACAAACTACATAGTTGAGGTGTGTGTCCCTACAGCTGTAGCAAATGTAGTTCAAACTGGTTAAGTGGTTCGTAAGTTCGCCCACTTGCACCTCAAAAGTTTACATGTCTGCCCCCTTGAATAAGAGTGGATGACATCATCACAAACTATGCCATTAAGGTGTCCCTGTGTGTCACTCACTACAACTGTACCTAATTTGGTTCAAATTGGTTAGACAGTCCACAAGTTAGCCCACTTGTGCTTCAAATGTTTATGTGTCTGCCATCTTGAATCAGCTATGCCACTGAAGTGTCCCTGCATGTCATTCACTGTAACTGTACCAAATTTGGTTCAAACTGGTTAGACAGTCCACAAATGCAGCTACAATCTTGAATTTGGTTCAAATCGGTTAGACTGTCCACAAATTAGCTCGCTTGTGCCTCAGATGTTCACACGGCTGCCATCTTGAATTGGAGTGGATGACATCATCACACACCACGGCATTAGGGCATCCTGTAGCAAATTTGGTTCAAATCGGTTAGACAGTTCACAAGTTAGCCCACTTGCACCTCAAAAGTTTATGTATCCACCATCTTGGATCAGGATGGATAACATCATCACAAACTACGCCATTAAGGTGTCCCTATAACTGTACCAGATTTGGTTCGTATTGGTTCAGGCGCAGGGGCATAACTAGGGTAGGGCACGTGCCCCGGGTGCCACTTGAAGGGGTGCACCATTTTTTAAATGAAATTTTTTTTAAATGGCTGCCAAAAACAAAATGGCTGCCACACATGCTCAAATGGCCTCTTCGAGGCCCTAGGTCATGCCAGGCCTCACAGAGGCCATTTCAGCATGCACGGCAGCCACTTTGTTTTCGGTGGCCATTTTAAAAAAAAACCATTTATTTTTTTAAAATGGTCACTGCACATGATCAAACGGTCCCTGCGAAGCCCTAGGCCTTGCCAGGCCTCGCAGAGGCCATTTGAGCATGTGTGGCAGCTTCCAAAATGGCCACCACATCGATCTTTGCAGGCCCAAACAGGCTTGAAAATCAGCCTGGGCCCGGCTGTGGCGGTGAATTAAGAGGCCGGCAGGGGGGAGGAGGAACCTTTGCAGACCCCCCTCCGACCTTTAGGAAGCCCCCCGAAGGGGCTACAGGTTTAAAAAAAATTAAAAATTAATATAAGTCACTGTACACATCTTCAGTTTGGCACTATGTACAGAGAATCAGGGCTAGTGAATACTGAGCTGAAGCTTATGAGCTAGGATTGTATTCATTTGCTCTTACTTTGCTTCTTGTGATAAGTGAGTTAAATGTTATGTCTTAATAATATGGCTATTAATGGTTAGTTTGTCTTTGAGCCCTTTGGGGACATGGAGCCATCTTATTTGTTATTTCTCTTTGTAAACCGCCCTGATCCATTTTTGGAAGGGCGGTATAGAAATCAAATTATTATTATTATTATTATTAGAATCAGTGTGAAATCCTCAGTATTAAGAACCACTGGGAGTTTCTTGCTCTCTTTCGCTCATTTTAACTGTCTTTCTGAAATAATAGAATATATTCCAAGCAGTGACACAGTTTACTCTGTATGTCCTTTAATTATTTTCAGAATATCTGGGAAAAGTCAGATTCTCCATTTATTTTTAAAACTTATGTAATAGTGATGCTACAATGCATAGTAGAGAATTAGACAGGCACTTCTGTTTAGTTTTCCAAGTACACCTCCACATAGTATTTGGGTATTTCGTGAGCCCCAGAATACTGAAATTTGTAGTTTTCGAGCATTTTTTGGTCTGGCTACATCCACTGCTATAAAGTTATTGAAATATTAAAAGATTAACTTGACTTGTATTTTTGAGCTGATATTATGGTAAAGTTATCTGAAAGATGGGTGTCAGATGTTTGGACAGGGGGCGCAATTTCAGTGTTTGCCCTAGGCGCTATTTTCCCTAGATACGCTTCTGTTCAGGCGTTGCAAAGTTGATAGTGGGGGGACACGGGTTCCAATGCCTATGAAAGCAGCTACAGCTCAGAAAGTGTGTATGTATATGCAGTGCACTAACTTCATGTCCTCTTGTGTTTAGCAAGAACTGCAGTTTTCCAGTCATACTCAAATTATTGTCATTATGTAAAATAATTGTTAGTGCCACAAGTTATGGCACTGTACCGTCCTTATCCCTGTTTATTATCATGCTTTCCTACAAACTTCCTCTTTTCTCTCATTCTGTATTTCTCCCATTATCACTTTCTTTCTATACATACCTCTTGTCACCTTTCAGCAGAATCCTGCCTTATGCTTCCCTTCCAGTTCTGCCTCTATGCCTGAGAGGCCCTGTCTGCTGTCTAGACAGCATATTTATATGTGAACACCTAAAAGATTATATGCAGGAGTATTTGATTTTTACTTTGGTCACATAATGCCCATTGACAAATAACATATTACAGGTATTCACATGACGGGGAGAAGGCAGGGTCCAACTCACCTTCCCTCCAGACAATGCTGTGCCTCCTCTTCGGGCACGCTGTCGAGCGTCAATATAATCCGCACTGCTTGGGGCAGCGCAGATCTCTGGAGGCCAGACACTGTATTCCAGGCTCCGAATATCACAATGAGCCCAGTGCATTGGGGAAAACCCCCATGAGATGGGTGCTCTCGGTGCCCGTCTCTGTGCGTGCTCAGGCTGCAAGCTTGCACATGATCCAAGCATCCGGGTTAAGGACACACTCGCAACCTTAACCTCAGCTAAAGGCCAGGATTATAAATTGGGTTTGGCTGGGCGGGAGTGCCAAGATCCACGTGGATCCCAGTGCTCCACACGAGCCTCCTAGCCCAGACTAGGCTGTTCATGTGAAAAGCCTCATACAACATATATACCACTTTTCAACAAAAGTTCACAAAGTGGTCACATAAATAAATAATAAATAAACTCTCCAAAGAGCTCACAATCTAAAAAAATAAACATAAGATCGTTTCTTATTGGGTTACAAGGGACCTTCCTCCACTCCAGAGCAGCCCCCTCAAAGTTCCTAAAAGTCCACTCCTATGGGTCAAAGTATCTTCTGAAGCAGGATAGGATGCAGTAGGGAGGCCCAAGGAACAGGAGATTGGTGAAAATTGCCTTCCTTCCATGTCTGGATAGGGATGCCTTCCATTTGCACAGATCTAGGTAAGATGAAAAACTTATTCATTAGATAGTGCTTTTTCTAAGTATTATTGTCCCTTTGGTTTTGTGTACGTATTTAATTTTATCATGGACCCATATGGTGTTGTGTGGTGTATATTACACCCAGTGACGTAACCTTGCCAAACTTGACCCTGTACTGTTCTTCTCATGTAAATAGGTGACTAATGTAGTCCTGCTATGCTGCCTCATCATGGCGACGGGGTGTTCCTGGGAGGGATGAGCAAAGTATGCTGGGAGGTATACTCTCAAAAGGGTCACCCAAAGTGGAAAGATCATCCCAGCTGCCCAGCTAAAGCAAGCAGGCACCTATATCGGGCAGCAGCAATACAGGAAGGTGCTGGAGGTGGCACTTCAGTGACAATGATAAAGGCATCATTTCATACTGCGCAGGAGAAGGCAATGGTAAACCACTCCTGTATTTTACCAAGAAAACCACATGGGTAGACAAAATAGAATGATTGTCGAGGTAGTGCCAGTTGATGCGCCTGTCAGGTCGGATGGTACTCAACATGCTACTGAGGAAGAGCTGAGGATATCTCAGAGTACCAATGGTGTTTATGATGGGTTAGACTAAAGCCTTTTGGATGTCTAGCAACTGAAGTTGCTGTGCAGGGGGAAAAATCCAAAGCTGCAAAGAAAGAATTAAAATGGGCATGTAGGATGTAAAAAGCATTAATATGGGAAAGCTCGACACAGTGAAAGATGAAATGAATCGACTACAGATTGACATAAGTGAATTAAAATAGACTGGAATGGGACACTTTCAGTCAGAAAATCATAACGTTTACTACTCAGGGCATGAATATCAAAGATGGAACGGTGTGGCTTTAATAGTCAGAAAGGATATAGCAATGACAGTACTTGGGTACAATACAATCAGTGACCGACTAATAACAATTCGATTTCGTGAACAACCCTTTAACATGACATTTCTTCAAGTCTATAACCCAATGACTGATGCAGAAGAAGAGGAAGTTGATGAGTTTTATGCTTAAGTTCAGTCTGAAATTGACAGAACATGCAAGCAAGTTGTGATGCTGGTGCTTGGAAATTGGAATGCTAAAGTTGGGGAAAGTAAGGAGGAAAACACAGTCAGACTATGTGGCCTAGGGAACAGAAATGAAGCAGGAGAACGACTTATTAGTTTCTGCCAAGCCAATGATCTCTTCACTGCTAACACATTATTCAAACAACCAAAGCGGCGCCTATACACATGGATATCACCAGATGGAGTACACAGGAATCGGACTGATGACATTACGGGTGCAGGGAGGTGGAAGAGCTCAGTTACAACAGCAAAGACGTGGCCGGGGGCCGATTGTGGAACAGATCGTGAACTGCTCATGTGCAAGTACCAAGACAAGCTAAAGCAGAAAAACAAAACTATCCAGCTTCCACGATATAATCTTGAGAATGTACCCACCATTTTCAAGGAGAACATCAGGAACCGCTTTTAAGTTCTGAACCTCACTGATAAGGAACCAGAGGAACTGTGGAATGAAATGGAACTGTGGAATGAACTTTAAAAAGGGAATTACAGAAAGCTGTTAGAAGAGACAACAGTACTGCAATGACATCTGTAAAGACCTTGAGATGGAAACTGACACGGAAAAACAAGGCAAGTTTTCCAAAAGATCTCTGAACCCAAAGGTAGGTTCCAACCTCAAAATGGTATGTTAAGAGATGCCAAAGGTCACATAGTAACTGATTCAGAGAAGATCAAACAGAGCTGGAAGGAGTATACTGAAAATCTGTACAGCAGGGATGTCAACATCCAAGATAATCAAGAAGACATTCCCTACTTGCAAGAACCTCTAGTATGGGAAGATGAAGTTAGATCAGCACTCCGGTCATTACAAAGTCAGAAGGCTACAGGAATTGATGGAATACCTACAGAAATATGGCAGGCAACAGAAGAAGAATCAGTCAAGGCTCTAATCAAACTATGCCAGGAAATTTGGAGAACGACACAGTGGCCAACAGACTGGAAGAGGTCAGTCTACATACCCATACCAAAGAAAGGAGACTTAACAGATTGCGCAAACCATCGCACAATATCCTTAATTTCACATGCTAGCAAAATAATGCTCAGGATCATCCAATGCAGATTAGAGCCCTAAGTGGAAAGCAAAATGCCTGATATTGAAGCTGGTTTCAAAAAAGGCCGAGGAACAAGAGACATCATTGCTGATGCACGCTGGATATTTGACAAAGCCAAAGAATACCAGAAAGAAGTCAACATGTGCTTTATTGACTACAGAAAAGCCTTTGATTGCATCAACCATGTCAAGTTGTGGAATATCCTTAGGAAAATGGGCATCCCAGAACACCTCATTGTTCTCATGAGAAACCTATACACAGGACAGGAAGCCACAGTCCAGATGGAACATGGTGAAACAGACTGGTTCCAGATCAGCAAAGGAGTAAGACAAGGCTGTATACTTTCTCATTTATTCAACCTATATGCTGCACTTATACTGAGAGAAGCTGGACTGGAAGAAGATGAGTGCAGTTTTAATGTTGGAGGAAGGAACATCAATAACCTGCACTACACTGATGACACCACTCTGATAGCTGAGAATGCGGACGATCTGCAAGCTCTAGTAATGAAAGTCAAGGAGCAAAGTGGGGAAAAATGGGACTATGACTAAATGTAAAGAAGACTAACCTGATGACAACGGGTACAGCAACCAGCCTCAGAATTGATAATGAAGACATTGAAGTGGTGGATAACATCTGCCTTTTAGGATAGACTGTCAACAGTAAGGGATCCAGCAGTCAAGTTTGACCACAGACTAGCCACAGACTAGCACTTGGTAGGGTTGCAATGAAGGCCTTGGAAAAGATATTCAGATGTCGTGACATGTCTATACCTACAAAGATTAGAATCGCTCAGACAATGGTTTTCCCCATGATACTCTATGGATGCGAAAGCTGGACTTTGAAGAAGCAAGACAGAAAAAGCATTGACGCTATTTAACTTTGGTGCTGGAGAAGACTTTTGAAGTTACCATGGACAGCCAGGAAAACAAACAAATGGATCATAGAACAAATCAATCCAGAATTTTCACTCAAGGCACAAATGACCAGGCTCAAACTATCATACTTTGGATGCATTATGCAAAAACCCAGCTCCCTTGAGAAGTCCATAATGCTGGGGAAAGTTGAAGGAAAGAGAAGAAGAGGATGACCAGCAAGATGGTCAAACTGAAGACAGATCATCCTGGACAGAATCTATCTATGTAGTCTCTAAGAGTCAACACCGACTTGACGGCACTTAATCAATCAATGTAGAAGCATTATGTGGTGCTGCAGTTTATAGAAATTATATTATAATTACGCACCCAAAGTTAAAATCAAATACTCCTGCATATAAATATGTTAAGTATGTGCATGTAATATAGGGAAAATAATACTAGCTTACCTTACAAGCACCCTTTAAGGTAGACTACAATCATTATTCCCACATTACAGATAAAGAAATTGAGTTTGATTGAGCTGAGATATCTATCAGATAGTTGCCAGGTCATGCTTGAAAACTACTAAATTACACCAGATCACAAAGTTAAGGGGTTTCTGGGTTGATGGCTGAATTACATCTGTAACCAAAACCCCTCTGTTATATTACAAACATGTGAGTACATTTAAAACATACTTGCTGGCTGGAATCAATGGAAAATGTATGCTACACAATATGATTGCAGCTAAAATTGTGGAGTTACTGCATGATCAGCATTTTTAAGAAGGCAATGGCATTCTTACATTTTATAGTTCCTTTGTTTTCTGTCAGGAAATATGCACCCACATACTGAAAAGCAAAAAATGCTGAAGACACCATTTTATTGATGCTATTTTCAACGGCATTCAGATATATGTATTTTGGCTGTCACCAGCAACAGGTTCTATTGAACTGTGAAGATGATTAAGTACCCTTTCAGAAATTCAAGGAAGCAGGTTTCATTAATTTTATTATATTTAGAAGTTATTTTGAGCTTCAGCTATGTTTAGCCTCAGCAAAAGTAATGTGGGCATTTTAATTTTCCCCACATTCTTGAGATGACTTTTGGATTAGCATCCTTAGATAAAATAAAAAGGAATGCCAAGTTCTGTAAACCAATTATCCACAAAAGAATTTTGATAGCCATTACTGCAGTAATGGGCAGACACACTTATCAGTAATCTGAGCTAAGGAAAAATATGGTCATCCTCCCAAATCTCTACACAAAAAAGCAGGGAAAGAAGTTTCAAAAATAAGGTGAGAAACCATCCTGATCTTCCCACTTTTTACAAACTGATATATACATAGAATGTTTTCTGTCTTCCCTTCTCCCCACACACAGAGCTTTCCCATTAATTCAATGGAGAGAGCAGCCCTGTACTGCTGATGATTCATGAATCATTCATTCATTCATTCATTCGATTTCTATACTGCCCTTCCAAAAAATGGCTCAGGGCAGTTTACACAGAGAAATAAAAAATAAATAAGATGGCTCCTTGTCCCCAAAAGGCTCACAATCTAAAAAGAAACATAAAATAGACACCAGGAACAGTTACTGGAGGTACTGTGTTGGGGGTGGATAGGGCCAGTTACTCTCCCCCTGCTAAATAAAGAGAATCACCACATTAAAAGGTGCCTCTTTGCCAAGTCAGCAGGGGTACATATAAGTGCTATCTCTTTCATTTAAGTGAATGGGAACAAGCTCTGTGTATACAGAAGTTTATATATTTGATCCTGACACAATCTATTAAAAAACCTTCTCTGTTAGTTTTTTTCAAACTTTCTAAATACTCACTTTCCTACAGGCATCTCTGGTGTCATTTCAGGATTGAACACATGAAGAAAGCAAACACAGGACAGCTTCCGTTATGTAAATGACTTAGCACTTCCTGTTCTTCACACTTCTTTCTAATGTCTGAATTATAATTTGTACATGACCCTGCTGTGAGAGTTGACAATTTTTGCAGTTCATTACAAAGTAAGGGAGATGCATGAGATTTTCAAATGGAGGTTGGGAGACCATCTTTCACTGATGCTGTGGGAGATTCTTTCACGCAGTATTTCTCAACCTTTTTGGAGTCAAGGACCGCTAAATTATTTGCGCTGAGTTTTAAGGACCGCTATGTTCTTCATGCACAGTTTCCCGGACGAGAAGTTAGTAAAGAGGTTTCAAGTTTATCTATTAGTACTATACTACAGGCCTGCACAACTCAAATGACCTGGTGGGCCAAAACTGACCATGACTTGGCTCATGGGGGCCAAGGTCAATTTTTAGGGTGCTGATTATTAAAGTAACACTTAATATCAATCAATTAATTAATTAAATCAAATTAAAGTGAAATCAATTAAAATGAATTTAATCAAAATTTAACTTTTGAAGTTCTTGTAAAGGCAACATTTACAAATAACATTTTAGATGTTATGTTCCTGTTATATTACTGAAGGCTGGCAATTACAATCAGTTTGCTTAAATTCCTGAAGTTATAGTATTTATATTTGTTAACTTGCCATACCCTTGGGTTATGCAAGATGTTTAGCCATATCACTGGGATGCCATAAATATAGCTTGGCTGGTACACATTCTCTTATGAAACACACCTGCATGTAAATTTAATATAACAAGATCTAAACAAATTTTAAGCCATTCCTTTTTGTATGAATAGCATTCTTCATAGAAGTCAGGGCTTTGATGTTTCACAGATCATGAATTCTAAGCCAGATTTGTTCTTTGACTCTTTATGTACTTACTAACATGATTTCTAGGATCACTGGGAATGAAAATCAGCCCACAGAGAGCCTGTAAAACCACTAAAGATGGTCCTGAGTGAGGTTTAAGTGGCGCAAAAGCCTTTGCTACCCAAGTTTGCTATGTGAACATGATGTTGGATACAAGATCTGAATTCCTCTCTGTTCTTTATCGCCATGCAACCAACTGAAGTGTCTTTCTGCCCCTGTGCTAGGTTTGAGAATCCTATAAGTAAGAACTCCAGGACAAATCATGACTGATGGTGCTTAGGGTTTGTGGAAATGACAGTCTATCTGAGCAGGATAGTGAGGACAACATTCATTTAAGCCAGCATTTGTAGCAACTTATGGAAATAAAGACTTGAAGATTTCCACTGTGATATCAAATAATGGGATAATCAAATAAACATCTTACTCACAGAGGAGGCTTAATACAATACAGATAAGTCAGGTTTAAGTCAAGCAAAACTAAAGGAACAGTTAGTCACCCACAAATAACTTGATTCATATTATATCAATGAGACAAGAACAGGGGAGAAGTACTTGTATCAACAGAGAACTTGCAGTGATTCTTCTTGGAGCCTGCCACCTTCATAGTGGAGCAAAGTGCAGTCCTTCAACATGAGTTGAGTGCAGTTAACACCCCACCCCCTGCCCCGAACCTCCATGTTGTGAAGAAAAGTATTCTTCAAATAGCAGCCGCCGCGCGGCCGAGGGAATGGCTGTCGGAGGGTGTGAGCCAGTAGTCCTTCCACACACACACCCGGCAGCAGCTGTGGCGGCGGATACCAGAGCAACGCCATGGCCTGTCATCTGGCCCGGCATCGCTTCCCAACTGCAAGGCGCGCCTGCGCAGTTAACTGCAAGGCGCGCCTGGCATTTGGAAAGCGACTCCGGGCCAGACGGCAAGCCACGGCATCACTCTGGTATCCACCACCGCAGCTGCCGCTGGGGGGGTGTGTGGAAGGACTACTGGCTCACACAACCCCACAGCCATTCCCTTGGCCACGCAGCAGCTGCTATTTGAAGAATATTTTTCTTCACAACATGGAGGTTTGCAGCGGGGAGCGGGGTGTTAACTACCCAAGGCTCGGACCGGTACTCAACTCGTCACGGACCGGCACCGGTCCGCGGACCGGTGGTTGAGAAACCATGGACTAGAAGACCTTAAGTCCTTTTCAGCTAAAAGCATGGGATTTTTATTATTCCCATTGGGAAGATATTACAAGAACAGCAAGTATGACTTGCACATCCTATTCACCCAAAATTTTGTAATGTCTGAAGCTGTTCCAAGAGGCACTGAGTCATCCAGATCACAGACTGTAAACACTTAAGAATTTATCTAGAGATTATTTAGAGGTCAATAAAGTGTTTGTTCCTCTGATTTGTTTACTAGATCAATAAATAGCTTGTTCTAGTCATTAAAAAGATAGCAGTGGGTGAGGCAAAAGCAGTTCCCAGATTAGATAAATCGCCTGATGCATGATCATACCTTCCCTTTAAGGTACTGTTTAACTCATTTCCTGTTTAGCAATATAATCCAATACTGTCTCTAATAAAATCATTAGATGTTAAATTAATAATTCAGCGGATTCAAGATTGTTGACAGGCTATTTTAGCTGGGTCAAATGTTTACTTGAAACTGAACCTTCAATAAAGAAATGTTCACATTTGCATTACATTCTCCAACAATAAACTCTTAGCAGATGAGTAATATTTATCCAGACCTGGAGCTTTCCCAGACAGCAGGCAAGGCTTTACAGCAAGTTTGAAGTTGCCCCCCAAAAAACTGATGCAAAAAGTGGATTTTTAAACCCTGGATACAAATCAGGCTACACTCTAACATGCAATGAAAAATCCAAATTGTGTGTGAAGTGCTCCCTGATCACTCACAGGGGCTTCGGGGTAAATTTGACTGATTTGTGAATGCACATCTCCATTCTGGAGGAGATGCAAACTAAAAGCCAGGTGTGAAAAACTTCCAGGGCTGCACAACCATGGCCCTCTTGCAGCTGTTGGACTACAACTCCCATCATCTCCAGTGAAAGTGATCAATAGCCAGGGATTATGGGAGTTGTAGTCTGCTGCGCTGCAGGAGGGCCAAAGTTGTGCAACACTGATCTAGGCAGAAACACATGGGACATTTCCAACATTATTGCTTCCATATATGTCAGAAAACCTGTCAGATTGAATTATCTTGCATATACACTTTGTAAAATCCATCCTTAATACAAAATGCTGCCCGGGATTTGTTTCCCCCACTCAGCAGCCCGATAATAAAGCATCAACTTCTCTGAATGGCTGGCTACACACTTCCTTCAGTGCCATACAAAAGCAGTTTGATGAACTGCATTCTTCCCCTGGGATGCCATAGTTCACATGCATCATTAGTCTGGGATGCAGTGGCCCTTTTGCAGCCTGTGCAAGAGCACTAGATCCAATCCAATCCCGAAACATCGATGTTTGCCTGTAGCCAAACATCGAGAAATAAGGACTTCGGGGTCGGAGGAAGAGCCAGCACCCTCCAGACCCGGGTCCCAAGCAGTTCTGCATGCCTGACTCAGCCCACCCTGAATGAAAGGGGGGCGGAATAGTTGTGGAGGGAGGAGGGGACAGGACTGTCAGTTTGGCTGTTTGCCCTTGTTAGGGACAATGAGACAGCCTTGTGAAAAGCGTTTGCTTCCCATTCATTCCCGAAGCAATAATCACATGTCAATAAGGAAAAAGGACAACAGCGTCAAACTGATTTTAAAAACTTTTTTAAAAAATCGCAATCAAGTTATCACATGACTGGAGTACAACGAGGAAAGAGTCACACACGAATCTGTAAGACAGCCTCAAGCCGGCTGATTTTCCTCCTCACTTCAAAGCATTCCCCCCGACCGCCCCCCCACCAAAGTTTCAGCTCCCACAAAGCAAGTGGGCGGCCCCTTCATCCTCAACAGCAAAGGCAGCAGAGTCCCCTTCACTGCCAGCAGAGGAGATGAAAGAACAGGCAGGGGAGGAAAAGATGGGGGGGGGGAGCGGAGGCTGTAAATTACAGAGAATCCGGTAAGAAGAGGAGGAGACGAGAGAAACTGAAAAGCCATGTGGGTGGGTGGCTGGGTCAGGAGGAAGGATGAGGAGGAGAGGCCAAGAGGAAGAGAGATCAAGGCGATAGTCGGGGGTAAATCAGAGAACGTTTCTCGACCTTGACTGAACTGAACCCCCAAAGAAAGGGCATAACAAAGCAGCAAGTCATCCGCTTAGTATGTACAGTATCTCTCGATTAGCCTGCGCGATGGGACGATTGGTACTTTCTTCCAGTCAAAATCAGATGCTGCCTTCTAACACGTGGTGACCAAACATGCACGTATTTCATTTTGTATGTTGGTGGCTGGCATTTAAGGCGATTCCCGAAACAGAAGCCGCTCACTCCTCACGCTCAACCCGCCCCAACCCCCCGAAACTTATACCCCATCGCCCGAGGAGGCTGCATTCCCAGGAGCCAGCAGCAGAGGCTGACCACACCTTGCCTGGCTCTGCTCAGGAACAAGGCACCGGGAACGCTTCCTTTCTCAAGCGAGCCGAGAGACCACGCAGCGGGCGGGAGGGAGGGAGGGTGCCTGGGTGTCGCAGCCTCCCGCCCGCCCGCCCGCTCGCTCGCTTGCACACACTCTAGCTCTGCCTTTCTCCAGCTGGAGAAGAGCGGAGGGAGCCCCTTGGCACATGTGCGCGAAGGCGTCTCTTGGCACATGTGCGAGGGCGCAGAGCAGGTCCGGGGCGCGGGTGAAGCCCTGCTCCGAGCTGGGCTGAAGCAGGGCTGCATTCTCACCTCGAAGCTGGCATTCCGCCACAGCGAAGAGCAGCAAAGCCGGGAGCACCCGTGGCCAGGAGGTGGAGCAGCAGCAGCAGCAGCCCATGTCCCCGGGGCTTTTGCACAGCAGCAGCAGCAGCGACAGCGGCACCTCCACAGGTGGAAAAGCGGGAAGCTTGCTTCTGTCTCTGAGGGGAAACTCTCCCGCACCCTTTTTGCTGCTTCCCACGCGACACCAAGGAACTGCCGACCTCTCCCTCTTCCCCCTCCCCTTTCTTTCTCTCCCCCTACTCCCAGCCCCCTTTTTGTCACCCGCCCTTATCTCTGCCGCCCTCTGCAGCAAGTGAGCCTTCCGTCCCTAGAAAGCGGAGAGGGGCTGGCAGAAACCATTCCCCCGAGGATAGGGTTATTCCATCGTGCACGAGGACTTGGGGGCGCGAAACTTTCTGTTTTGTGAGCCCCAACGGGATGGACGGTTCTTTGGAGCTCATTTCAATGCCACTTGGGACAGTATCTCGACTGAAACCATGGCCAGCTATGATGTTGTTTCTAAGTTTCCCCTCATCTCCCCGCTATCTATGGTTCGGTCCAGCAGTAGCTGTGGTAGCCAGAGACGCTGAAATAGGGATGGGGCTAAGTCTCTCTGGAGAGAAACATTCTTGAGCCGCTCAGGGGTATTTTCACACACTCACAGAACAGGAACAATTGCTGTTGATGCATATGTAATTGTATTACATATATGCAATGCCACTTGCATTTAGCCCCGTTGAAAACTTTGCCCTGAGACAAAATGTGGCTTCTAAAATGAATAATATGCAAACCTATTTCCCTTCTTGGGATCACCTATGTTACAGTGGAGAGGTTATTTTGGTTCCTATCTTCTCTATTGCTAAACTGTTCCGATCTTTTACCAATCCCTTTCTCCTTCAGCCCAGCCTGACGGTTTTTCTAAAGATAAAAAAGTGTATCCCATGGACACTGCCCTGAGAAACTTGGAAGGAAAGCAGAATATAAAATCATATAAAAATATGATTATAATTATAATATAATATGGGCATATGAACATATAATTATACTGAATATCTGAGATAATGCCAGCAATAACTGTTCCTATTTCAGGGTTTACACAGAGTCAAAATTCAGCTGCCAGGACTGTTTGAAAGATGCATAGTAATTAAAAAAATAAGTGTGAATGTGCAGAGTGCATTTTTATCAGCACCACAATCTTTCCTTTCCTTTAACCAACATGTTCAGCGACACATCTGAGATAAGAGCAGGGCTTCTGACTGAGATCACAAGCTATAGTTTCAGAAGGCAGTTGAGCCCAGCATCTCTCTTTTTAGAAGTTAAGCTGGTCGTCCACTCCTTCCACCACCACCTCTTTCTCTGATAACTGGCCAAAGGTGCACCTAGGTAATTTTGGAGCCTGGACCTAAAGGCCTTTGGAGGCCGTGCCCCTCAGCGCTGCAAGTTAAGCATCATCCCCCTACACACACACACACACACACACACACACACACACACACAGACACATGCAGTATAATTCATGGGTTCTTGAGGGCACAAACAGCAACTGAACTCAAATAATTTAAAAATACTGTATAAAAATATATATTTCTGCAAGTATGCATTAGCAGAAACATTTCAACATGCAACTAACATATTGCCAACCCCCATATTTCTTCCCCCACTTCCCCGTCTCTAAAGCAGAGGTCATGCTTGGCCATCCGGCACAGGTCACAGTCACACTCAGCCTCCTGGCACAGCACAGGCAGCAGCACAGCACAGCAACCACACTACTCGGGACAGGCTAAAGAGGATTTGGGGGTCCCCAGGGGATGTGGAGACCTTGGACTTCAGCCCAGAAGTCCAGGAGTAAGAGCGCTTCTGCTGCTGGCACCCATTAAATTGCCTCCTCACCAAACTAAGGGTAAATTCACATGACCACAGTGTAGTATTTATTTTTAACCAATGTTGCATTTACCTTGTGGTGGTAGAGATGTACATGGAAACTCAGTCTTGTATGCCCAGTTTTGTCACCACAGGTAGGCTGAAAAACTGGATTGGCTGGACATTGTAGCTTCGCAACTGAATGCATGTTGAATTTATTTGCAACTAGCACTAGGTTCCGTTGAATCATTTTGAGACAGATAGCTGCAAATAGTCAAATTCTAACAGAAGCACAATGACTGACATCAAGACTAATTTTCTGAATAGTAGCACTCAGGAGTTACTTTAAAGGACTACTAAATTTCAATAGGACTTCCTCTAGTAAATTTAGTCACACACAAATAAATACAGCCACCCACACCATGAGATAAAATGTCTCCCTTACAATCAATTGTACAGATTTCAGATAATTAGCCCTTATCTATTGGACTGCCAAAGTAAACGGAGCTACACATTAGGAAACTCCAGCATCTCAATCCAATAGCAGCAAGAGTAATAAATGTAGTCAGAATGTCAGTCATTGGTTATGTAAATCCCTTTTAAAGCATAACTAAAATAAAGGCTGGGCATGAGATATGACTAAAATGAAACTTGGACAAATGAAGCATCTATATATATAATTATCTAAGGTGTACCCATAGCTAATCCCATGAGTGGCAACTCTCGCAAGAGTTCACGAGCAGAAGCACTGTGGTGATTGGGCAGTGGAGATTCCATATGCAGAGAGGGAGGAGGAGCCTGAGAAAAGAAGCACCATGGTGATTGGGCAGTGGGAATTCTATATGCAGATAGGGAGGAGGAGCCTGTGATGGTTAAGGACAGTTGGAATGCAACTTACTGGTCGTAAGATGTTCTTGATGGTAGAGGAGAGGAATCTCTCTATATAAAAGGATAGTGGGCAAGGGTCTGTGAAGAGAAGGGTTGTGAGGGTGGAAAGAGCCCCTTCAGGAGAAGGAGGCTGCCATTGTGTGAATTAATGAAGAAACAAGATCAACAAGCTCTGTTAACTTAGGAAGGGAGAGAGAGAGGAAGAAAGAGAGGAAGAAAGAAGGGAGGGGAAGAAAGACAGAATGGAAGAGCGAGTGGAGGAGAGAGAAAGAGAGAAAGGAGGGAGGGGAAGAGATAAAGAAGGGACGAGCCCAAGCCTGTCAGTGGCCTTTGGGGAATGAGTGGCCATGGCTATGCCTATTGGCAGCAAGGAAGGGCCCAGTCAACCACTGCTGCTGTTTGGGGCTACCGAGGCCATTGGCGGAGGGAGGCAGGCAGGCAGGCAAGGGATGGGTCCAGGCCTGTTAGTGGCCTGAGGGGAATGAGCGGCCGTGGTGGCAGCAAGGAAGAGTCTGGTCAACCACTGCTACTGCTCCTGCTGCTCCTGTGGGGAGGAGCAGGAGTGGGGCTCTGGTGAGGGTGGTGAGATCTCTGGGGATAGGGGGCTGTACTTTGGCCAATAGGTGCCAGCAACACTGCAGCCGCAACCAAGAGGTGTGAGGGGGATGGAGTAAAAGGATGGAGGAGTGACAAAGAGGGGTGAGGCAGATGGAAGCAATGGGATGGAGGAGGAAAAGCAGGAGTGTGACTCAGGTGATGATGGAGAGATCTCTGAGGTGAGGGGGGCTGTGGCAGGGGGTAAGGGGAGCAATCAAGTACTAGCATTCAGATGCGATGCATAGGTTAAGCTAGTATTTTATACAATGCTTTACCTGTTGGCAGAACATGAGGATGAATCACATATAGGGATGCCAACATTCTAATGCCCGAATATACAGGTCACAAGTTGTTTGCAGGGGGGGTCATTGCATGGGCAGCATCAGGTGCAGGTAATGGTGGACAAGGAGGGAGCTGATGGTGGGATCCTGGAGGAGGAGAAGAAGAAGATGATGATGATGATGATGATGGGGCTGGAGTTGCCTATGCATCTCATGGCCCTAAGCACACGAAGGTGCCTGGGCCAACTCTGCTCAATGTGTGGAACTATTGGCTCTGACCTTTCCTCTGGCACTGCTGGCAAGAAAGGAGGATCTTGGAAGGGAAGTCGCTCAGGATTACAAGAGAGCCCTTGCAGGTAGGCAGCCTCCACTGCTGTCTCAGAGGTGAGACCAGGCTGTGGGAACCTGACACAGAGAGGGACGAAGGAGCCCTGGTGGCCTGGCCATGGGCTCCAGCAGTGTGCCATGCCATACTGTGCTCCCGCCTGGCTCTTCCGAGGACGCATTCCATTCTGAGTGAGACCTGAGTCACTCCGCCACTTTCCAAGCTGGGCCACACTTCGGTCACCAGGTTGGGCCACACCAAGCCTGGCCCCCTCTCGGGAGGTTCAGAAGCCCTCTGTTCTCCACCTTCCAAAAAACACTCACCCACACAAAACCGCCCTTACCACGAATTGTAAAAAAGCAAACAAAACACAGAAATACCACTTTAATTAGCCATCTATTCTAGTTTGTAAATTAAGAAAGGCTCCCAAATAGAAATAAATGTTTCATCTGACGTATTCTGTAAGTAAGCAGTAACCTTAGCCATAGAGTCATATTCCCATAATTTTAATAACCACTCATCTACCGTCAGGATTATTTGTTGTCTCCATTTAGCCACATATAAGATCCTGGCTGCAGTAATCATATATGAAAACAGCTCCGAATACTTAGTAGGAATATAGGATTTAGACATGTTTAACCCAAAAAACCTCAGGAGAATAAGGGAAAATTATGTTTAAAATTTCTTGCAGCTTACGTTGAATTTTCCCCCCAGAATTGTTGTACTTTGCTACATGTCCACCACATATGATAAAACGTCCCCACATGGCTTTTACACTTCCAACCATCTCCACAGTAATTACTATCCATCTTTGCAATCATTGTGGGAGTAATATACCATCAAAAATACATTTTGTACTAATTTTCCCTTAAAATTCTATTTGCTGTACATTTAATGTTCACCTTCCATTGATATTCCCATTGTTGCATATCAAGTGTTCTGTTTAAATTTTGCATCCACTTGATCATACAGTCTTTTACCTGTTCTGTTTCTGAATCATATTTCAATAGCAACTTATATATCAATCCCAGTAAATAATCGGTATTTTTAGTAATTAATACTTTGAATTCTGTTAAGTCTCTAAGTTTGCCATCTTGTCTTTGTATTTCTTTTTGCACTATAGTATTAATTTGTAGATATTGAAACCATGTGAGGGTTCATTGGACCATTCTGAAGCAAGAGTCTGGATGGATTTCATTTTTGTTTTTCCTGTAGTTAAACTTTGCAGATTGTATGCCTTCTCTCTCCAGTGGGCAAAATTTCTAGAGTTTTCTTCTCCATGAAAAAAGAAATGTTTATGATAGATGCCAAAGGCGATAGCTCCAGACTTATCCTGTTCTTATATTTGTCCCAAACATGTAATAAACTACTTCTAATTGTATGGGATTTTATGTCATGATCTTTTCTTTTTATATTAGTCCATAAATACTTATGTAACCCTTCTGGAAGGTCAAACCCTTCCATAGCCATCATTGAACCATCATTGAACCATAAAATCATTTTATAGGGGAAAGGCCATGTAAATCCACCCTGAGATAATTCTGTGGTTTGTTCTGAAATGATTTCTCCATTCCTCTTTCTCTTGGGAAATGTTGGGATTATAGTCCTGAAAATATGGAAACATTATTACTCCACATTTTATTCAAGATTCTGTTCATGTAAACAAGTGCCATGAGAACAGTGATAATGTCAATGTGTATAATGTTGTTAATGCATGAAGTAAGAGCGCATGATAATCCTACAAATATATCAACATTGTCACAAGTGTTTAGACACAGTTATGTGCTGCCTCAACAGCATCACAGGTTTAGTATGCATGCAAAGTAGCAAGGCAGGTTAATATTGTTAGACTTCCTGTTGGTTTATGTAACTAAGCTAAGGCAATGGAAATGAAGAGTATCTTCTAGTGAATGCAAAATACCCGTGATTCAGATATATTTGCCCAAATTCATTTTTTCACTAGAGACTTTACCAATATATGCATTATTTATTTTATGTTATATATGGTATAAATGTGCATATTTCCTTTTAATAAAATATCACCAGGATGCAACCCAATCACAAAAACACCATTCAACAATATAACAATTAATAAAACAGCAAGACAAAAGATAGCATTAAAACAATCCAATATTAAAATATTATGCTATATACTTTTCAAGTATCTGTTTCTGGCTTGGTTGTTCACACTCTAAAACACCTACTTCCCCTTGCTTGTTGGGACACAGAATGGTTTACAACATTCAGAACTAGTTGATATTCCATGCCCGTACACAAAACAAGCATTTCAGATGTGCAACTAGCTTTAATTACCTTAAATTAAGTGTCATTGTTTCCATGGAGCCACAGCTCTTGGAACGGTCACATGGCAAATGTTTCTGTGTTTGAACAGCAGCAAAAACACCTGGAAGCTTTTCACACAGGGCTTTTGAAGCCCTTTAAATGCCATCTCCTCTAGAATGAAGGGGGTGCGTTCACATATTGGCTAGATTTACCCCAAAGTCCCTGTGAGTTATCGGGGAGCAGTTCACACACAATTCAGGTTTTTTACTGTGCATTATAGTGTAGCCTGATTTATAACTGGGGTAAAAAAAATCCACTATTTGTGTCTGGTTTTTGGAACAACTTCAAGTTCACTGTAAAGCCTCCCCCTAAACCCACCATAAAACCCACTGTGCATAAAAGTCCCTGGAGAAGGGATGAGGATGGACCCTAATCAGCAGAGTGGGGAAAGAGAAGGTGAGATGGAAAAGTAGGGCACTGGGATGGAGGGCAGGCAAAGGGAATGCAGGCAAGGAAGAAGTGCTGAGAAAGAGGCGCTGGAAGGAAAGAAGGAAATTGTAAGGAAGCTGTAAAAGAAATAGGGCTGGGAAAAGGAGACAGCAGAAGCACTGGAGAGAGAGGGGAGCAGCAGAGAGAGAACCTGGAGAAGGAAAAGAAAGGATGGATGAGCGGGGCTAGAGGAGGAGGAGTGGACTTCTCCAGGAATAAAGAAAGATAAAGAATGGAAGGATGGAGGTATACGAACATAAGCGGAAAGGGAGAAAGGTGATACTTAAAACCAAATCCCCATCATTATATCCACCCACCCACCCTTTTTTAACAGACCTTTGTCTAGTTTAATGATAAATGGGAAACATTAAAATGTAGTTTTCTGGAGCATAAAACCTCCTTTGAAGACAAGGGCAGGAGAGCTGGTCTTGTGGTGGCGAGCATCAACTGTCCCCTTCACTAAGAAGGCCTGCCATGGTTTTCATTCAGATGAGATACTACATGTGAGCACTGTAAGATATTCTCCTTATTGGATAGAGTTATAGCTCAGTGGAAGAGCATGCAGAGGTCCCAGGGTCACTTCCTGGCATCTCCAGTGCTAGGAGAGACTCCTGCCTGTAACCTTAGACAGCCAATGCCAAACAATGTAGACAATATTAAGCCAGATAGACCAATGGTCTGGCTTGGTATGAGGCAGCTTCCTATGTTTCAGTGTTCCCAAGAACACACAGATGGGGTGTTACAATTAAGAAGGCCCTGTTTCCTGTTCATCTCACATGTTCATCTCCTGTTCATCCAGTTCATCTCACATGGTGGGGCACCCAGAAAAGGGCCACAAAATTATCTCAGTTCATGAATAGGTTAATACTGAGTAGTACCTGGGTCCCAAGCAGTGTTCCTTCTAACAGGGATCCCCAGATGTTGTTGACTACAACTCCCAGCATCCTCAGATGCAGTAGCCTTTGCTTAGGAATTATGGGAGTTGTAGTCAACAACATCTGGGAATCCCTGTTAAAGGGAACACTGGTGCCAAGTCATATACTCCTTAAAGGCAAGAACCAGCACATTGGTCACTGTCTGGAAAACAGGGAAGTCCATAGTTCCATAGAATCCATAGTTCTGGTCACCACTGAAATTGCGCTCTTTGTGGTAGAGGTTAACCTCATCTCAAACCATAATGAGATATATTCCCAGTGACCAGTCTCAATAGGTCCAAATAGGTATGCCTAGCAGGGAACAAATAGAGATGTTAAAGTAGCAAAATCCCACAATCGGCCTAATGAATTCTATAATGTGTAAGATTTCAAAATGCTTATATATACAACAGAGTTATTTCCAGCCATAGTAAAGTGTATTGTTCAGCATCTGTATATGTCAAAAGACTGCTACTTCGCAAACTCAGGAGCTTCTTAAATTTCAGTCCTGGCATGAGGGAGGAAAGCAAAACATCCGTAGCAGAAAAAGTCAACAGATTTCCAGAAACAACATGTCAGTGCGTAGACTAAAGAATCTTCTCTGGCAGACATGAAACCCAGATGGGGTGGCAAGAACAAAAGACCAAAGTTGGGAAAGAAAACATAAGGTCCCATATGGCTGTGTAAACAGACATAACTATATCCTGTAAAATGCAAATCAACTCTCCCCCCCCAACTTGCTCTCCTTTTTGTTTATTTATTATAGCATTGTGCCTCAGAATTCTATATGGAAACTCCACAAAAGCAAATCTAAACTGTTATATTGAGCCTACTATTTATTTATATTTCCATTTGTGGGTAGCTTCTCCACATTTATTCATATTTACCACATGGGTCTCAAAGCAACTTACAATAAAAATTATCCATAAAACATAATGAAAACATTTTTTAAAGAATACAATAGCAGCAGTATATTTAACTTGCAAGAAAAAATCCAACCTTTCAGAT
Source organism: Hemicordylus capensis (assembly GCF_027244095.1). Taxonomy (NCBI): domain Eukaryota; kingdom Metazoa; phylum Chordata; class Lepidosauria; order Squamata; family Cordylidae; genus Hemicordylus; species Hemicordylus capensis. The sequence goes on along the minus strand of NC_069660.1, from coordinate 240,329,427 downwards.
GATCTGTCAGAACAATCTTTAAAACAAACAAACAAACAAAAAACCCTCTCTTGTACAAATCTCAGTGAAGTGGGCCTGATGAATTACTCTCTGGAAGGAATCCATAGTCCTGGTCACCACTGGAAAAGCTCTCTTTGCGGTAGAGGTTAACCTCATCTCAGACCATAGCAGAAACCAAAGCAATGTATCTCCAGTGGACCTCCCATGTAGTCATGGGGATGTAAATATAGTCATGGGGATGTAAATATAGGACAGGAGTGCCCTCCAGATATTTTTGAACTACAACTCCCATCATTCCCAGCCACAACTGGGGATGATGGGAGTTGTAGTTCAGCAGCAGCTGGAGGGTCAATTTTGCCCACCCCGATATAAGAGAAGGTGCTCTCCCTATGGTATTCTGGATCCAGACTGTAAGAGCTTTAAATGTGATCAGAATTAATATTCATCCATGTGTAATATATCATGTTCACTTCTGTTCTTCATTGTTACTGGACATTAAAGTCCTGCTTGATATCCTTTGAAGTTCTTTCTAGTCTTATGTTGTTATTATTGCAATCACAATGTAATTTTTTAAAAATAGTCTATTGCACCCTAAGCAATTTAGCATATGGCTATTTCATTTCAAACTGAGGTCAAGATAAATACCTATTTTCACTGCTTATGCACCTATTGGACTGGTGAACGGTTCAATGCAGGCCTAGATTAACCCCCCGCCCCCCATGGGTATTGTGAATTGTAATCTGTGTCCATGCATGTTGACTTAATTATTTATACTATTTATGCATTTTGTTTAAATATTTTTTCAGTATTATATTGGTACCCCATCTTTATATCAAGGGATTCAGAGCAGTGTTTTAGGTTCACATTGATGCTCTTCTCACGATCCATGAGAAGAGCTTCTGTCGGGTCAGCGGGGAGAACGGGCTCAGGCTGGTCTCCCTGCAGATGATCAAAGAGCAGCCCTGGGGCAGCCAGATCGGCCGCCCACACAACTGCTGCCTCCGTCGCAGAGTGGGCGGGGCTGCGGGGATTGGGGGTCGCGTCCCAGGATGCCCCATGCAAGTGTGTGGGGCATCCTGGAGAGACCCCCAAGCCCGGGAGGCTGACTGCAGCCTCCCAGTCAGGGGTGTACTCATGTGTCGCCATGCACCACAGTGACACACGAGCAAAAAAATGAGGTTAACGGAGCGCTCGCTCCGTTAACCTCATTTAAAGGGAGGGGGAATTAGGTGGGCTAGCCGCCTTGGGAGCACCGCCTTGGGAGCCTGGGAGCACCAGGCTCACCTGCAAGCCCGGTGGTTCCCACAATCACAGGGAAGCAGGCTAAGCTCCCTTAGCCCACTTCCCAGTGATCCTGGGAATCGCCTCAATAATTCTGGGCTGAGGGCCAGTGATTTGCTCTAAGCCACCCATGATGAGGCAGGGATTTAGACTGAGTTTCTTGCATTCAAGCTTAAGTACTTTAGCCACTCATCAAATTTTTTTGTTAACTCTCATAGGACTGGCACTGCATGTTCATGTGAATTTGTTCTAAGAGCAATGGCCTCTTCCCAAGCTATTTTTCATAATCAAGTTTTAAAAGATAGGCAGGGAATGTTATAACAACCTGTATTTACTCAAAAGAAAGAGGACTCTGAATTTAATGAACCCCCATTTTTTTGTTGTTGGAGTTCCAATGCATAAACCTTTTGCACCTACTATCCTAATGAGTACTAGGGGCATTGGGAGTAAAGATAGTGAGTAAGGGTCTCCCTAGTTGTTGTCTTCCTAAACCCCAGTCTCTACTCTATGACCCCTGATAGGACTCTCCAGGTATTTCCTGTTGAGTCAGAGTCCCTTCCTTTCCTCTTAGATAGCAGATGGAAACATCTCTCTCCCTACCTATTAATTATGTAGCTCTTTAGATTAAGGATTAGGTCTTTCCTATCCAAAGGTGTATTTCACCAATAAATCTACTTAGTATTTTATTCTGCAAGACTCTCCATGTGTCTTCTCTAAATAGCTGCAACAACTAAACTCTGCAAACTACTCTGTAACTAGAGTGGGTAGCTTCTTTAGTGCTCTGCTAATTAACTGGGGGATAAAAATTACAACCCCCAACATTTTTACAGGAAAGAACCTGGGGTGGGGGGAACTAGTATTGGATTCAGGTAAATACAGTATGCAGTATGTACTTCTCTGTAATGGATGTGTAGTCAATAAAGTTATCTCCATCTACTTAATTCTGGCTGTGTGCCACTCTCAAGAGGAAAATTTTAGACTTGTCTATCTTGCTGTAGGGAAGAAGGCAATTGTTTGCTCCTTGAAAATACAATAGGGACTGGTGGCATAGGAAGATATTTTCTCCTCCCTTAAATGTTTCCCAGTTGCATCCCCTTTCCTCTCCATTAAACAAAGGGATGGTTAACTTTCATTCAATTCACTTATATGGAGTGAAATATAGGGATCTGAAATCAGGAAAACTGGGATAGAAGACTACCATCTTGTCCCGAGGATCTGGGGCAGTGGGAGAGGGGGAAATGTATTCTTCCTTGAGGAGTTCCCTGATAACCTGCCGTGGTCCCTGGAATCCTGCCAGTTTAGGCAGCTGCGTGTATTGCCTTTTGGACAGAGGTTGCCCAGCTGGTGGTACAGTCAAGAACACTCTCTCATGGTGCAATCTTATGTATGTCCATTTGAGATCAGTTGGTTTATGCCCAAGTCAGGGTGCTTTGGATTTTTATGTGCCTCTTTAGGCTGGATAAGGACCAGCCTCAAGAGGCATATAGCAATTTTCACCCAACTGCACTGACTGCTCATTTGCTTCAGATGCAAAGTAAAGAGTAGAAAGGAAAGTTTCCTGAAGCTGACTACAATGTGATGTGCCAGACAGGATCACACTTAGAGTCTTCTTCTGCTGCGTCTTGACAGTGCACAATCTTGTTGAGAAGAAATCTTCTTGTAAGAATGGCACTGGTCAACTTAGTGGGAGTGCACATATATCCTAGGGATGTCCACAAAACGGATTTTGCATTTTGTTTTGAGCTCGGAACAAAATGCAGATGGCCAAAACATTTTGTTGAAACAGCTGTCGAATCAGTTGTTTCGACAGAAAATTAAAAAAAACATTCCTAGTGTTTCAGCCACAGGGAGCCTATTGGGGTTTGAGGGAAAGGTTAAACATGTGTTTAAAATTGCCCGCTTGCCCATTTCTTTTGTGGGTTGGTAGTAGGTAGCACCTATCATGCCCTACCACCCAACCCACTTTGGTGTCCCTAGGAGCTACCCATGGTGTTTTGAGTTTCCCATTGTTCCCCATGACCAAAACACTCAAAACGTTTAGAGTTTTGTTTCATCAAAACAGCTGGTTTGCCTGCTGTTTCAACAAAACATTTTGGCTGTTTGTGTTTTGTTTTTAGCTCAAAACAAAACTCAAAATCCATTTCATGCACATTCCTAGTTCTGCATTGCAATTTGCAACCCTGCCTTGGAAAACGCTGCAGAAGCAGACAGCAACAGCTGCCACAGCAGCACCCTTATCAGCAAGCATAGCCATAAGCTCAACTAGAGCAATTTCCTCCTTTGGACTCCCCCCTCTCTCCTCCATTCCCCAGGCCAATGGGGGCATAGTTGCCCATGACAACACTCAATTGGTATGATAACAAGCCAACCAAGAAACAAGGAGTTTGTAAGCCAATCATAAGGCAGTGCCAATTAGTAAGGGGAAAACAGGCCTCCAAAATGGCACTTGATGGAACCAATTCTGGATACAAAGTTGCCAAGAAAAATGATACAACTCTCAAGCTCCTCCCCCCTCTTCCTGAAAGATGTAAATAACATTTAGTCACTGATATTTCTGACTTCTCACATTTCCTCATCACCATTCCAGTTATAGGCCATCACAGAATAAGGCAAGGAAACATCAGGAAAGTTGGACTAGATGGATAGATAGACAGATAGATAGATGCCATAGGAAAAGGGGGATTTGAAAAAGGGCTGCCATTTTGGCAAATTCCATAAGCTGAGCAGAGGCGTAGCTAGAGGAGAGGAGGCCCGTGTTCTCCCCTCTCCTCAGTGACTCTTCAGAGTGAGGGAGATATGGAGATATGGTGGAGCTGGGGTGCCCTCAGGAGCTGGATGGCCCAGATTCTTTGAACCCATCCACTCAATTATAGCTACACGCCTGAAGCTGAGCACACGAAAACCTCTACTCTCTGTTAATCTCAGGTGGAAAGCAATAGGATGACTGCGTTTGTGAGTTTTTCTGCTTCAAAGAAGTTTTTCTTTAAAATGTTTGGCAACCTAAGGTTGCTAAAGGCTAGCTCAAGGGTTCCCAACGGGGGTACTAGAAGCCCTGGGGTACTTGAAGGTCTCCCACAGGGTACTTAGAGCCTTCCTGCCTCCTCACACTACAGCCACATATTTGTTCCGCAGCTGAGGATCACTAGCTTGAAGTTGATGCCTTCTTAGAAATGTATGTACTATAGAAAGGAAGAGAAGAGGGTGAAGACCTCCTCCTCTGTTCCTGATTGGCTGACTATGTGCTGAAGCTCAGTGTACTCCCCAATCTGACTGTCAGGCTTCAGAAAATTAGCACTGGTACACCCCACTGAAATTAATAGGAAAGTAAATTTATTCCATTACTTTCAATGGGCGTACTCATGAGTCACATAGTCTGGATGTCTCATATCTGTAACTCTTAAACTTTTGTGTACATATGCAGACAAACATACAATCTCTATGGGATACTTGAGCTGCAGCTTTTCAACAGAAGGGGCACCCTTGTTAAAAAAGGGTTGGGAACCCCTGAGCTAGCTTGATTAACAAGACAACTTGCAAATCTGTTTAGCATAAACTGATGGCTGGATAAGATGGATTTACTAATTCATGAAGATAGTGTTTCTGTGTAAACAAGAGCTGATGATTAGATACATGTTGCTGCGTAGGAGAAACACATGAAATCAGAACCTAATTAGATGTCTCAAGAGACTAGATCTCTGTCTAGCTTTTATCATCTAGTGTCTATGCTTGAAAGTGAAAAACTTTTCAGGTGTGTTTGTGTTACTTTCAATAACTTGACAGTAGAGCTGTGTTCACTTATCAGGAAGATACTCCTGTGTCCTTGATCTTTTGTATAGCTGTTTTGAGTATATCTCTGATTAAGTCTTAATTAAAGAATCCTTCAGCTGTAGATGTAGAGAAACCATAATGAAACTTGCCATTAAAATGTCTTCTTTTCTCAACATTTATCCTTCTTTCTGTCATTATTAAAACTGTATAATGCTCAATCAGTAATATAGTCTCCTGTGCTTAGAGCATACCATCAGATTCTGAGTCACATTTCATTTCCGCCAAAAATGTTCTGGCAGAACTAAGAAGATCGTAACCAGCAGTGGAAGTTATTGGCCAAGGGTCAGGGTCAGGCAGCTCCACATACTGACCAGCACAGCATATGTAAAACAAAACAAAACGGCCAAGGCCAAAAGTGATGCAGGATCACGGGCAAGCTGTTGATCACAATTGTTTTGTTTGTTTGTTTGTATTTATCTTATTATTATTATTTCTTGTTTACACAGTCAGACAGGTGTTATTGACTGGTTTGTTTTATCCAGACATCGAGGCTTCCCAAGGACCTGGGATGGCTGAATTTTATTGTCAGTTGTTATAGATATCGTCGCAGAATATAGGCTGTTCCCAGTAAAGCTGCTTTTTGTAAGTGGCTGATGGTGATTTCTGTGGCCCCTATGGTGTTGAGGTGCTCTTCAAGGTCTTTTGGAACTGCACCCAGGGCGCCAATTACCACTGGGATTATTTTGGCCTTTTTCTGCCACAGCCTTTCAATTTCAATTTGTAGATCTTTGTATTTGGTGATTTTTTCTATTTCTTTTTCTTCTATTCTGCTATCCCCTGGTATTGCTATGTTGATTATTTTGACTTGTTTTTCTTTCTTCTCGACTACAGTTATATCCGGTGTATTGTGTGGCAGATTTTTGTCTGTTTGTAGTCGGAAGTCCCATAATATTTTACATCTTCATTTTCTACCACTTTTTCAATTTTATGGTCCCACCAATTTTTGGCTACAGGTAGCTTATATTTTTTGCAGATGTTCCAGTGTATCATCCCTGCATCATCATCATCATCATCATCATCATCATCATCATCATCATCATTATTATTATTATTATTATTAATTCGATTTCTATACTGCCCTTCCAAAAATGTCTCAGGGCAGTTTACAAAGAGAAATAACAAACAAATAAGATGGCTCCCTGTCCCCAAAGGGCTCACATTCTAAAAAGAAACACAAGATAGACACCAGCAGCAGTCACTGGAGGTACTGTGCTGGGGGTGGATAGGGCCAGTTACTCTCCCCCTGCTAAATAAAGAGAATCACCATGGTAAAAGGTGCCTCTTTGCCCAGTTAGCAGGGGTTGTATTTATCTTCTAGCTAATATAGAAATCTCTAAGCAGTTTACAGAATAAAACATAACATAAAATAGAAAACATTTAAAATTTATAAAACAGATAAAAATCACAATAGATAAAAACATATTAAAATTCAAAAATTAGATTTCAGTTAAAAGCCGGGCAAAATAGGTACATCCTTGGGGTCCTCCTAAAAACTAACAGAGAAGGTGATGCTCTTATTTCAGCAGGGAGTGCATTCCAAAACCCTGGGGCAGCCACAAGAAGGCGCAGTCCCAAGCTGCCACCAAACGAGTTGGCAGCAACCATAACTGGACCTCTCCAGACGACATGAATAGGCGACAGGGTTCACGACAGAGAAGGCATTCTCTTAAGTATCCTGGACCAGGCACAGGTCATGAACGCGCCTCCGGGGGGTGGCGGGCAGTTTCTTTAAGCGCTAACTTGGTTAAGTGCTAACCCCTGCTAACTTGGCAAAGAGGTACCTTTTTACATAGTGTTTCTCTTTATTTAGCAGGGGGAGAGTAGCTGGCCCTATCCACCCCCAGCACAGTATCTCCAGTGACTGTTGTTGGTGTCTATCTGATGTTCTGATTTTTTTTTTTTAGATTGTGAGCCCTTTGGGGACAGGGATCCATCTTATTTATTTATTATTTCTCTGTAAACCGCCCTGAGCCATTTTTGGAAGGGCGGTATAGAAATCAAATAAATAAACGGAGAATTGCCTCTGTCACTCACCTGGCTCCCATGGAGGCAAGCCCCTGCCAGTGGCCAGGTGAGTGGTGGAGGCGATTCCCTTGCAGGGACTGCTGGGCGGCACGGAGCACCGGCTCCGTTTACACTTAAAGAAGCTGCCCATCGCCCCCCCCCCCCCCCGGAGGCGCATTCACGGTCTGCGCCTGCCCTGGACCTAAGCCAGTTAATAAACAAAATACTCTTTTGCCATGTACACCCACCCATCTTTTAACGCCAGCCTACTGGAAGATCTTTTGGCTGAAATTCGATCTCAGTGGGGGAAACAACACAGGGGCTTTTAAATAATGATCTAACCTTTTAATGAACCTGCCGAAGGATACCCACTTTTCTATTTGCATACTTTTAAGAAGCAATATAAGACCATCCTTTTCAAAATGACCTTTACAACGTTGTTGATATTGTCTGGTTTTATACCTTTTATTTCTGTTTAACAACTTAGTATTTTACTAGAATGGTACAGGCAGCAGCGATATAGGAAGATGCTGAAAGGCATCATCTCATACTGCGTGGGAGAAGGCAATGGTAAACCCCTCCTGTATTCTACCAAAAGACAACCACAGGGCTCTGTGGTCACCAGGAGTGACCGACTGGATTGCACACTTTACCTTACAGTTGTGCTGTTTGGTGTATCTTAAAGGAAAGGTTGTGCCATCGAGTCAGTGTCGACTCCTGGCGACCACAGTGCCATCTGGTTTTCTTGGTAGGGTACAGTTGGGGTTTACCATTGCCATCTCCCGCTCAGTATGAGATGATGCCTTTCAGCAGCTTTCTATATCGCTGCTGCCTGATATAGGAGTTTCCCATATTCAGGGAAGCACACCAGCAGGGATTCAAACAGTCTCCTGCAGGTTGCTTTTCCACTGTGCTATCAGGTGGCTGCTTGATGTATCTTAGGGGTATCTTAAGTCATATACTTGATGTATCTTGGTGTATCTTAAATCATATACACTTATTCTTGGTTCAATTTGTTTGCATTACATAATCAGCTCTGACAAGACCTAATTCCTTTCTTTAAAATCATTAGAAATACTAATCCATTGTATAAAAAACCAAAATTATTACTTTTTGTTAAAGCAATTCTCCCCCCGCCCGAGAGCTAAAAATGTTAAAAGACTTTTTAAAAGGTCCAAGTGGAAGAGGGGTCAGGTTAAGTTACTTCCAGTGCCTTCTGCTCTTCAGCTATTGCTGAAATCAGTTATATAGAATCTCAAGGGTGTGTATGTGTGGATGGAAGATCTTTATGAAAATAGTTATTATAATTTTATTTAATATTTATTAAATAATCAACAATGTGTGGCAAAGGGCTGAGGTAACAACGTAGGCATGTTTCATCAACAGCAACAGCAACAGCAACAACAACAACAACAACAACAACAACTTTTCTTAAATGTGTCCTGTGAAAGTGGATGAAAATATCCACTCATTCAGTGTGAGGGCAGGAAGCGTTTGGCTATATTTTATTTATTTATTATTATTACATTTATATCTTCTTCTGAGGAGCTTAGAGCAGTGTGCATGGTTATTTTTATCTTCACAACAACCCTGTGAGGTAGATTAGGCCAAGAGATACATGACTGGCCCAGAGTCACCCGGTGAGTTTCATGGTTGAATAGGGATTCGAGTTTTCCCTGTCCTAGTCCAACACACAAGGTGTAATCAGGAAGCCTGTGCAGAGTGAGAACAATGCTTCTTGCTACTGATTTGGTTTTGTGTTAGCATAAGATTGCCAAATTTGATTGACTGCAAAAGTGATGTCATTATTATTATTACATTTATATCCCGCTCTTCCTCCAAGGAGCCCAGAGCAGTGTACTACATATTTAAGTTTCTCTTTCACAACAACCCTGTGAAGTAGGCTAGGCTGAGAGAGAAGTGACTGGCCCAGAGTCACCCAGCTCGTCTCATGGCTGAATGGGGATTTGAACTCGGGTCTCCCCGGTCCTAGTCCAGAACTCTAACCACTACACCACGCTGGCTCACTTTTGAGTGAATTGCACTGCCTAAACACAATCCCTGATTTGCTGGGACCAGGGAAGCAAGCAGCTACAATAAAGTTGCAAACAAGCAAGAAAACTCTTTCCCCTGACTCCAAAACCACCACTTTCACCTGGAAAATTGTTGTGGATGAAAATTCAGCACAGCTGTACTAAGCACAGCATAATAGTGAAGTTTGCAACAAATTTAGCAGTCCTCTGAAGATGTAACCTTAAGCACACTTAAAACATGTCCTGAGTCCTGATCAGACCCAGGATCCATCTAGTCTAGCATTCAGTTTACAACATTAGCAGGCAGATGCTTCTGGGAAGCCCATAGGCAGGACATGAAGAGGCAACAGCTCTTGCCCACTGTGTAGCTCTCAGAAACTGGCATTCAGAGGCACACACTCCCTTCTAAGTCGTTACTTCAGCCTGTCAAAGCAAATTCTATAAGTTAATCATGCATGCATTGTATGGAGAATATTTCCTTTTGTCTGTCTTTAACCTACTGCCAATCAATTTCAAACTGTAGTTGTGGTTTTATGAGAGAGGGCACATTTTTATCTGCTTTCTCCACACTATTCAAAATTTCATAAACTTTACTCTCCCCCTGCCCCCCCCGCCAACAAAGACTTCAGCTTTTCTGCAGAGGAAGGGACTCCAATCCCTGATCATTGTAGATGCCCTTTTTATGCATCCCTTTCATCTCTGCAATATCCTCTCTTAGATGAGGACACCAGAACTGTACATAGGATTCCAAATGCGGCCACACTATATAGGTGTACATACCAGCAGCATCAAACTAATTATTTTATTTTCTGTCCCTTTTTCTGACCATCACTAAATGGCTTTTGCCTTTTTCACTGCTATTGCACACTGACCTGATGTTTTCATTGAAAACCACTACCACCATTCCAAGATCTCTTGCATGGATACTCCAGTTAAGATCCCATCAGTGCATGTATGATTTTGGGGGGGGGGGGCTAGTGGGCACACACTTATACTGAATCTCATTTGACATTTTGTTGCCATTACTACCACTTTGCAAACATCCTTCTGGAGTTCATCACCACCTGCCTGGGTTTTCTCCTTTAGAAACTATTTCGTATCATCTGGAAAACCTACCTACAGCACTGCTCAAGCTCATTTATGAATAAGTGAAACAGTACTGGTCACAACATAGATTATTGTTGAATCCCACTGTTTACTTCCTACCATTGTGAATACAGTCATTTCCCCCCAACTCTCTACTTCCTGAGCTTCTTCTTACTGCCGGTCAATGTAGATAATACTGAGCTAGATAGACCAATAGTCTGACTTGGTAGAAAACAGTCTGCAATGTAACCTATGTCACCAAAGTGCTACGTCTTAGTGAGCCCAACCACATTTAATTCAAAATAAGCAAGAATCACATACTAAATCATGCTTAAGTTGCACTGGTTTTAGGTTCGCTCAGGGGCAGCTCTCTTATGAGGCCACGTGAAGCGATGGCCTCAAGTGGTAAGTGCACCACAGGTTGGTGAGGGCATCACTCACAGGGCAGTGAGTGTGATCACTGTTGGTATCACCCCACTTGTCTGCTACACTACCCTGACTTCCCCTCCACTGCCCGGCCCACCTCTGTGCTTCCCCTCCCCACCTTCACCAACCCTATCCCCACCTCCATCACCACCCCTGCTCCTGCTGCTTCATAGGTCTGCCCTCTACTATACTGGCCCCAATGCTCTCCTTTCTCCCCTACTCTGGCCACATTTTCTGGGGCACACGACCACTGCTTGCTTTTGCAGGCCAGCAAAGCAGCATGCACCTGCAAGTAGCTTTGGGCACAAGCCTCTCCTTGTTGTCTTCTCCACTGCTGTGCCAACTCCCTCCCTCCCTCCCTCTCTCCACCCCCAGCTGTCTCTCCCCTCCAGCACCAAATTTGTCCACTTTGTCTCTGATTAATTAATCAATCAGTTGAAAGCCTTATAACAATATATACAGTATATATTATTTCCATGGAAATCCATTTACCTTAACCTTGATGTTATCGTGACAAGCGGAAATAAACATAGCATGCCTCTGCCTCAGTTTATTGAATTACAGAGTAATAGATTATATAACTGAGACCTGCAGAACAATATTTAGCAAAGGGATGCAATGAATGCATTGCTAGCTTGTGTTCAAATGTTCTCTTCGTTGTTGAGACACAGCTTATTTTTCATTTCTTATCACTGCAGCTTGTGATGCTCTTGCAAGATTTCATGTCTTCTTGCACTCCAGTGATATTTTAAAATTAAGGTTTGTTTTTACTTGATCTTCTTTCACGCTTATTAGAAGAATCCTCCTCACAAAACAGTACAGGTGGGATCCTCCCCGCTGCACAACTGAAATAATTACATGTGTCCACTAGATGTCGCTGTTTGATTGCATCATTAAAACAACCTTGTAAGAGCCTACCTATTATTTAAGCAATCGCAGTTGGTAGTACATAAGTTGCACAGAAAAAATTATACTGAAAAATCTACCATGCGCCCAACATTAAATAATCCGGAACATAATGGTGATATACCTTTATACTTATAACATAATGATGCTAACCCTAGAATACAATAAGAAAATTTTGTCCACAAAGTATGCAAAATATCTAGGTTGCAATGCAACCCCTACAGAATATGTAGGGCTGTGCATGTGTGTATAATGTATAATCAGCATTTTCTTCAGTATAGACAAAAATGCTCAGTTCATAAATGAATGAATAAAGTGAAAAATGCTATGTGTGATACTAAATCAGAGAGTCATGATCTTACTTCTAAATACCTTCTGACCATAATAGCAATAGCAATAGCACTTACATTTATATACCGCTCTATAGCCGGAGCTCTCTAAGCGGTTTACAATGATTTTTAGCATATTGCCCCCAACATTCTGGGTACTCATTTTACCGACCTCGGAAGGATGGAAGGCTGAGTCAACCTTGAGCCCCTGGTCAGGATCGAACTTGTAACCTTCTGGTTACAGGGCGGCAGTTTTACCACTGCACCACCAGGGGCTCCATAAGCATGTCATATCAAAATATGAACAGCCAAAGGGCAAATTCTGCTATGAAAATGGAGAACAGGGCCCTGCAGCTCTCAGTGCTGACCAGTGACAGGGACCATGGCTATCAATACTGTAGATGTTTCAAGTACTGAGCTGAGTAAGGAGATTCAGAACATAGAGCACTGACTCCCACAGGATTTCAGTTTTCCTCCACAGACTGAGCTGCTGAATTGTTTTTGTATAAGAAGATGGGAATAATACAGATGGGAGAAGGGAGTGTGGGTAGATGTAACTCATATACAAATATGACTAAACTGCTCATTAAAACATGGTTTCAAATAATCTGTTCAAGTTGGAGATGCAGTGTTTGAAACCAAGTTCTTCCCACTTGCTGGGCTTCATTTTCTGAAAGTTTCTCATTTCTTTTAATCTATAAATTGGATCTGTGTCAGTGAAGAAAGTACAGAAAAGGATCATAGGGCATTCCATTTATCTGAAAGTTTTGTTCTTTGATTCAGCTCTCTTTGAATGGAAAAGGGGGGGGGGGGGACATTACAGTTAGAGACTATTAAATGTAAAGGTATACTGTTGAGTCAGTGTTGACTTCTGGCGACCACAGAGCCATGTGGTTTTCTTTGGTAGAGTACAGGAGGGGTTGACCATTGCCACCTCCTGCACAGTATGAGATGATGCCTTTCAGGATCTTCCTAAATCACTGCTGCCCAATATAGGTGTTTTCCATAGTCTGGGAAATATACCAGTGGGGATTCGAACCAGCTACCTCTTGCTCCCTAGCCAAGTTACTTCCCTGCTGCTCCATTAGGTGGCTTCTTAGAGACAATTACAAACTAGCATGCTAGACAGAAGATGCATTTTATGCTTCCCTGAACAATGATGCTACAAGGAAGCAAGCATTAGTAATAATGGGTAGGGATGTGCACGGAACCAGCTGGCCCAGTTCGGTTCAAGTCCAGACCGGACTCAAACCAGACTGGCCAGGTCCGGCCCGGCCCCCATCAAACACTCCCCCCCCCCCCGGACAGTTTGCTAAATTTAATTTTTTAAAAAAATGAATGAATGTAAGAGTACCTTTAGCCCCTTCAGGGGACTTCCTGTATGCCATGGGGTGGGGGGTCTGCAAGGGTTCTCTGTTCATAAGTACTCCCTCCCCACACCACGGCATACAGGAATCCCCCCGAAGGGGCTAAAGGTACTTTTACATTCATTAAAAAAAAAAAAATTAAAAAAATCCGCAAACTGTCTGGAGGTTTGATTCTGGTTTGGACAGAACTGGGGGTGGTGGTGATTCGGTTCAATCCTGAACCCTTGAACCACCGGACCAAACCTCTGGACCGCCAGACCTGTCCGCACATCCCTAGTAATGGGGAACTTCAGCTGATATCTGTTGGGAGACAAACTCTACTAAGCACTGACTCGCTAACAAATTTCTGACAAATTCTGTTGATAGCTTTGTCTTTCAGAAATGAAAGAAGGAACAGTGGGATCAGTTATCCTTGACTCAATCCTAACTAATAGGGAAATGAAACTTGGGGGGGGGACGGGACTGACCATTTACTGCTGGAACTCTTGATCTCATGGATAGCTAAAAATGAGCATAGTCAAGCATGTAGCTTAGATTTCAAGAATCTGACTTTAATAACAATACAGAAGTGCTAGGCAGGATTTATGGGCTAGATAAACAAATGAAGAAAGAGTCCAAGATGGCTCCAGGAGTTCCTGAAGAAAGATAGTAAGGGTGCAATTGCAATTGCAATTTCAGCGGGGGCTGGGGGGTGGGAGAGATATCTCTAAAACAGCCAATGTGACTTTATGAAAAGCTTAGCATTGAGCTATACAAGTACATGTATAAGAAATGGAAGGAAGGTCAGATCATCAAGAACAACTATATGAGTAGCCCAGACCAGGGGCGTAACTAGGGGAGAGGGGGCCTGTGTTCACCCCTCTCCCAAGTGGCCCCTTGGAGTGAGGGATGTAATAAAGAAAATAGGGAGGGGTGGAGCTGGGGTGCCCTCAGGAGCTGTGGGTCCCATGTTGAACCTATCTGCTCAATTATAACTATACCCCTGACCCAGGTGTGTAACAACAGTGTCAGGACAGCTCAGAACAAACTGAGGTTGGTGAGGAATGCTAAGAACAACAAAGGGATTTTTCAAGAATGTTAAGAGGGAGACAAGGGCAGGTCTGCTGTAGGGATGTGCAAACTGGCTTGAATTTGAACCGGTTCGAATTTGAAACGGTTCGGTTCGAAGGCTTGAACTCAGACCAAACAGGACATTGCATTGGCAATGCCGGTCCAAGTTTGAACTGATCGAGCCCAGTTCAAGCTGGTTCGAAGGTTCTAGTGGCCATTTTAGATCTTGTGCTCCATTTTGTGTGACTTGTTTTGCTTGATTTCATTGGCTGAGCTCTTGGTTCCTTGATTGGCCAGATGAATCTGGCTCTCTGGTAGGCTTTGCACTGTGCCAGTCCTTGAGAACTGGCACCCTATTGGCCAGGGGGGAGGGCAAAGGTAGGGGCTCCCAAAGGAGGGAGCTTCAAATCCTATTTAAAGCCAAACCTCTGACCTAGCCAATCACTCTGGCTGCAGTTGCTGCTTGGCTTCCTCTGGTCCCTGCTGCTGGTGGTTCTGCTGGTGTGGTGAGGGTCTGCTTGGTAGACTAGTGCTGTGTTTTTGACACTTCTGTGATTATTGATGAATTTCTGAAGATTTTTCCAATTTTTGTATTCCTCCCATAGGGAATACTGGGGATTTGAGGCAGCTCATCCGGCCCATTCTCCCCTTTGGGGGTTGCCCAGGGGACCCAAAAGTGGGTCTGGGGGCACGGCAGGTATGGCCTCAACTGCCCCCAGGCAGCCCCAAGTTTGTAGGATTTACTGTTGTTGCTGTTTTAAAAATTGTTTAAACGAATTTTCCCCCTTCAATGCAATGCATTAGGAGGACTTCTCTGTTCATAAGTACTGCGTGTGTGCCCTTAATAAGAGCACACACACACACACAGTACTTATGAATGGAGAAGTCCTCCTAATGCACTGCAATGAAGGGGAAAATTCGTTTAAACAATTATTTAAAAAACAACAACAATAAATCCTACAACCTTGGGACTGCCTGGAAGGAGTTGATGCCATACCTGACATGCTCCCAGACCCACTTTGGGGTGCCCTGGCACCTCCCAAAGGGAAGAATGGGGCTGCCTCAAATCCCCATTATTCCCTATGGGAGAACTACAAAAATTGAGAAAAAAAAAATCTTCAGCAATTCATTAATAATCACAGAAGTGTGTGATTGCTTTGGGGTTTGGTGGGTGGGTGGCACCCCTGGGTGCCACCCACCCACACCAGTTTTGCGCCCCTAGGTGCTCTACATAGGGAATAATGGGCCCATTCAAGTCCCCATTATACCCTATGTAAAATATATTTCAGAACCGGTTCAAATCGGGTTCAAATTCACACCAAATCATGTCTGTGTGTGTGAGCAAAACCGAACCTACCCACCCCTGTTTGAAGCTGGTTTGAATTCGGAACAAACAGGCCAAGCTGGTTTTGTATACATCCCTAGTCTGCTGTTCAGTGAGGACAGTAAAATGTTAATGGATGACAGCAAGTGAAACTGCTCAGCTCCTGCTTTGCCCCCATCTTCTTCCAAAAAGGGAACTTTATGCACAAAGGCAGCATGAACAGTGAGAAGTCAGGATTTCAGTCAAGAATGATAAGGATCAGGAAACACATATCAACCTTAAATGAGTTCAAGTCTTCAGGGTCAAATGAATTGCTAAAAGAACTTGTTGATGTAAGAATCTCTGGTTATCATCTTCAATAAATCCTGGGAAATGGGTGAGATGCCATAGGATGGAGGTGACTCATGTTGTCCAAAAAGGGAGAACGGGAGAATCCTGGAAGATACAGAGTGATCAAACAGGCCTGGATACAAGGAAGGATACTAGAACAGAACATAAATCATTGAAACTGTATGCATCTTCATAACAGTGAGTGATTAGTAGAAGCCAGCATGGCTTTTGTCAAGAATAACAGTAACAATCTGCCAGACTAACTTTGTCACTTTTTAAAAATAGGTTACTAGCTTAGTGCATAATGGAGATGCTGTGGACATAATTTATCTTGATTTCACCAAAGCATTTGACAAAGTTCCTCATATGATTTAGGTTAGCTAGCTGGTCAGATGTGTATTAGACGACAATATCTTCATGTGGACTCAGAACTGGCTATAAAATCATCCTCATCAATGTCTTCTAATCAAACTGGAGGGAGGTTTTGGGTAGAGTGCTGGGACTTTTCAAAATTTTCATCAGTGACATAGATGAAGAGGTAGAGGGATTGCTCATCAGATTTGCAGATGACACAAAACTGGGAGGGATAGCTAACTCTGCAGAAGATAGGGACGCAATTTAAAATGACCTTGATAGAATGAAAATTAACAAAATGAAATTTAACAGAGACATATTCAAAGTTCTACATTTGGTCAAAAAAAAAATCAATTGCAAAAATAAGCCCCTCGAGGAAAGGTTGAAAGAACTGCGTAGGTTAGCCTGCAGAAAAGACTGAATGGGGGAATTGATAGCACTTTTCAAAAACCTGTTGGGCTTTTACACAGGTTTTACCCTCTCCTGTGGAAAAGGAGAGGGCAAGGACCTGTTCTCTGCTGCCTCAGAAGTCAGGACTAGATCTAAATTATTTAAATTACAGGAGGACAGATTTCAATTGAACGTTAGGAGAAATTGAACATTTCAATATTGATAACAACAGTTTGATAACAGAACCAATTGCCTGGGAAGGACTCCCCCATCCTGGAGATCTTCAGGTTTTGGCTGGACTCCCATCTGCTGGGGATAATCCAACTCTGAATTTCCTGCATTGAGCAGGCTTGGATTAGATGGACTACAAAGCCGCCACCAGTCACTATGACCTGATTATTTCTTTTTTAGTTATTAGGCAAATGGCACCCATACATGTGCGGATGCCATGTCCGCGCTGCCGCCATGTGGGATGTCTTGGGACGCACATTGCCTGAGCAGGAAGCAGGTAAGGACCTGCTCTTCTCTTTCTTAAAGTTCCACCACGTCACTCTCGAAATGTGCTCAAACCATGGTTTGTGCACATCCCTACCATGAGGTACAATGAAGCCATCACCTCAGGCATCTTCATGAACAGGAGTGCAGAGGAAAGCAAGCATCAGCCCACCTCCACCATGAGTGTCTCCTCACACTCTTCCCTGTTGCCCTCTTCTACCACTCTTTCTCACCCTGCTTGGGCATATTGTTAATTTTTCCTTCCTTGCCTCATTCTTCATGCTTCTTTCTTCCCTCTTCCCCCATGAAGCAAGCTAGGAACACCCCTGCCACCACTGTCTGTCTTGGTGGCATAGTTTGAAAGTGGTCAAATGCTGCCACTCTCAGCAGCATGGCCTGAGAATACTGAACACCGCCTACAGTTGGGGGGAACGTCCTACTGTCCGTTGCCTCAGGCAGCAAAATGTCTTGGGCTGTCCCTGAGCACCCCTTGTACCCTCGAATGGAGAATGAAACTGAATGAAACTGAATGAAACTGAATTTTTATGCCCCTCGAATGGAGAATGAAACTGAATATATGTAGTACATTCTGAGAAGTAGGCCTTTTTGAAAACCAGTTTCATCTTGCTTCGGCTGGACCAGTGGCGGAGGGAGGCCAGCAGCGGCCCATGTTCAGCCACTGTCGCGGACCCCCGAGCCCCATCCCCTGCATCTGATATCAGATGCCGGGAGCATTTAGCCATGCCCCTTGCATCTGGTGTCAGCTGTCTTAAGCCGAAGTTTCTCAGTGCTTTAAATATCAAAGAATTGTGAACTGTTAGTACTTCCTCGTCAAGTCAAAAGATGCAAGTTTTGGGTGGTATAGAAATGTAATAAATAAATAAATAAATAAGACAAAAACAAGATATGTTTACTTTCTCATCTGGTGGTACCTCTGATAAATCTGTTACTAAGGACAAGGCACGTAATGTAGGAAAATCTAACTGGATTGTGATTTATTATTTATCAGGTATACCAAAACTTCTTTTAATATCGGTATAATTTGTACAGCAGTCATGAATCTGAGATTAAACCTCTGAAGCAGCTTTGATTGAATTAGCTCCCTGGCTGTGTGTGTGTGTGTTTTCCATTCATTATTGTAATGGACTTGCGATGCAACTTGCTGAACCCCCTTTCCCTTTAGGTCAAATTTATCTGCGGCACTGCTTTTCAGAGTTTGATGAGGAATGAGCATCAAGTCTTGGTGCTTTCAATTTAAGGAAAATGCAATGGATTTAAATTTAATAACAGCTAGAATGAGATTTTATTTGCTCAATTAATTTCCAGCTTCCCTTTTCATTCTGTCCGCCCTCAAGACATCGTGGTCTAAAGTAATGGAATGGAAACTGAACTGGAAGCTAGAAGTGGCTGCTGCTGAGCTGAGAGAAAAAGAAAGGAGGCATACCATTCTAAGGAGTTACCATTTTAAAGCAATAATAGGCAATTGAATTTTTACCTACTACAATGAATAGAAAGTGTAAATGAAGAGCAAGATAAACTATCATTTGGTCTAAATATAAGGATTATCAGACTCATCCTGAAAATAACAAACTGTATTACTTTGAGATCGTTGTGGCCACCCTGGCCACCACATTGGGCCCGGAGTTACAAATCCAAAATTATGTGAAATCAAGGCCTGTGTCTGATTCTACTTTATTAAGAAATCAATTGATGCCTGAACTCTAAGTGAACTAACTCCTATGGGACTAGCCAAATTGTTCTCAGGTGATGGCTTTGGGAAAGCTGGAAACTAATCCCACATTTCCTCTGGCAGAATATTTACAAAGTTGATGTCACCTACATGTTTTGCCTTAATCAGATGCATTTATTACTAGTCTCACACATGTATCCTCTTGCTGTTACATTGGAATGTTTTGGAATTGCACACTAGGTAGATTTACACAAGAAGGGATTTATGTCTATGTCTCACACACATAGCTTAGGCTCTTCCTTCTTAATACCTTTGACTTTTAACACTCTTTGAGGCAAAGGTGCCAGAAGTCTGTGGACCAGAGAGGATGCCCATCTGCAAAGCTCAGAAATGCAAATTGTTTTAAGAACATAAAAATACAATGTTTCCTGATAACACTGACTGACACTAAGCAGGAGATGGGCCTCCTCAGCCTTCCTCTGACATTTATTTATTTGTTTGTTTGTTTGTTTGTTTGTTTAACAAATTTTTATACTGCCCCAAACTTATGTCTCTGGGCAGTTTACAATAATACGTCACAATAATAGACATTGCCATGAGCAATTAACACTTTGAGATTCAGGAAGGATGCTGAGATCTTGAAAAAACGCTTACATTGAGATCAAATGATCGAACAAATATTAAAAAGTGAGCTCTCCGGACAGGACTTCAGCAATCTTTGCCTAACAAGCAAAACTTGTTCATATGCACACCCCAAGTACCGGCTGTCTAGCTGCGGACCTAGCAGAGGCCTGGGACCTGCAGACAAGATCCTGCTCAGTGATATTTGCCGCAGGGTGAAGAATCAAGGCCTAACTCTGTCTGTGAACCCCAGCACCAGCAATCCACCAGAAGCCCTGTTTGCAATGCTCTCCAGTAATGGACCCTAGCCTTGCATCCATCTGGCCACGACAAGATCTGGTAAAATGCCTCTTTCAAGAACCAGCCTTTGCCCCCAACTTCCATCCCCTTCACTAACCCTGGTGCTCTGCCATACCTCCTTCCAAGCAACTCCCTCCCCGTTCTCCTTTCCAGAATCTCTATCTCTTGCTAGTTAGAAGTAATTACTGAGATGACCAGCATCCACACACAGATGATCGTTAAGAATACTGCTTTGCTATTACTAGTAGCTATGATTGAGTGTTTTGTTTCCTGCTCAGTTAGATTGATGCTGTTGCTCTGGTAAGCTTTTACACTCAGTAAAGCCCATTGAATTATGTGAGAGTGTTTGGTCTTCTTTCTGGTGAAACAAGCCCAATTTCCTGTGCTAGCTCCAGAGCATACCTAGTATACAAATCAGGCTTGGCTCACAACAAGATGATATGACTCTGGATATTGCATGTACTGTATCAATAACATGCCATTTCTGATGGAGATGCAGACTGCGCTCACAATAATCAATTGGGTAGGAGAACCTTCCCTCATACCCAAGTTTAGGGGCTCCTATTTTCCAGTCATCTGTGAGTAAAAAGCAAGATAGTAGGGGAGGAAGTCAGCTGGATTGGAGAACTTTTTGTCCTATCTTGTTAAAGAGCTGCTAGGTAGGACAGAGCCCTCTAACCCAGGCAATCCCTACCTCCCATTCCTACCTTGCTTTTTACTTACAGACTGTCAGAAAACAGGAGTACACACAGCTTCTGGACATGGGTAGGAGGCGTATCCTCCCCTGTTAATGATTGTGAGAACTGGCCTACTGTGTGTGATTTACACTCTGCATATAATTATAGACTATTCCTGATTAAAAGGCCCTATATAATGGAGTACAGTGTCACAAAAGAGTAATTGTTAGCAGTTGCAGTTACTGTCACTACATGCAAAGCTCTTCCATGAAAGGGAGCGGATGTTGCTTGCAGATTGCTCTGAAGGCTCACTTATTCATTTTGTGGCATGTGGCTATATCCCCCAGTTCGTCTAGGGGCATGTGCGTGCGAGAGAAGCTGCTTTGTACCTATTTCTAGCTAGAAGAAAACAACATATACACAACAGGTGTTGTATGTGTGGTGTGGCTTCCCTTGGTACAAAACCTGATCCAGCAGCTGGAGCTGTGTGTGCACAGCCCCATTCAGCTACATAGTGATAATACAGATCATCTGTTTGGGCATGTCTTTGAGGCACACCTGTCCAAGGGAAGACATGTCCTTGCTGGGCCAAAAGGTCTCCAGTTCATTGATTTATTATGTATTCATTAAATGTATTTTTATTCTGCCTTTTCTATATAAAACATCCCAGGCAGCTTGGAGTATGTAACTGCTGACTGTCCAGTGCACAAGGTCATTTCTCTTACTGAGCTCTCATCGTGTTTCTGCATCTATCTATCTATCTACTGTATCTATCTATCTTTGCCCAGCTAGGTAGAAGAGTGTACCTTTTGAATCTGCATGACCTGCTTTGGAACCTCTCTACTGTAACTCATAAATCTGTACATTACCTGCCTAATATAAGGTAGGGTTTATCCTTATCATTTACATAATCTCTGTATTATTCAAATTGCTTGTCACCCCACAAAACAAACTGCTCAGGGCTGGGCTTTTCTTCCCAGTTTAATGCTGCAAGAATTTAAAAGTGGCTGGGAAGTACCAAAAGGAGCTTCAGCCAAGGTACTGTATCTTCGTGGTAGAGATGTAATAGTGACATTCAGAATGGGGGGGAAAGTTTCAGAAATGCATTTCTCCAACAATAATGAGCCATTACAACCACCAAAAGCTCTCTAAAGTTTGGGCATGGCTCATAATAACAGTTTGGACTAGCTAGGCCTCCATATTTGCCCGGGTAAGTTTTCATCCTTTCCTACTGCCATGACCCACTTTCCTAAAACCCTTGGTTGGTTGGTTGGTTGGTTGGTTGGTTGGTTGGTTGGTTACCAAAACCCTAGTTAAGAGGCGGGCTATGGCAGGGAGAACATGTGAGAGGGCTTCAGCTGTGGCAAGGCTGAAGGTCAGACCTAGATGCTCCTGTAGGCATCCATTGCTGCTAGGAAACTGGGAAAGAAAGCATTCCACAACTCTTCTCTCGATAGATTGGACTAGGAAGTGTTAGGGATTTCATTTTCCAGGGCACCCAGCAGCAGTGGATACTCTGCAGGAGAGCTCTGCCTACTTCCCCTCTCCTTTGACTAGCATAACCTTTGGAAAAGGGGAGACCAGAGTGGGGGGAAGCTTCCTCTTTCCAAATTTCCTGGATCTCTCTTAGAAAGACCCAGAGCTTTTTATTAGAGCAAATGAGCTAATGGTGCTTCATTAAGCAGAGCTCATCCATCATTAATATTTCACACTGATATATCAAATTCAATTCTCTTTCCCTTTTTGAGTTAGAATGGTGAGTATGGCAATGCAAAGTATTTGGCAGTATCGGTGGTTGTCAGTAGCTGAAAAAGACAAAAAGGTCATCCACATGGCCAAGGTGACTAGGAATGGGGAAACGCAGGAGCCTACCTTACTTTCCCCACATGATGAGAGCCTGAACAAAGCTCTGCTGTCCGCATGCCCAGCAGCACAGTGAACAGGAGCAACGGGGGATGAAACCGGGCCACCAGGAATCCCACAATGCAGTGCATTGTGTATTGCATTTCAGTGCAGTGCATTGAAAGTTCCTGCTGCCAGGCTGCAACTTCTTCAATGGCTCTATGGCAAAGATGGTTGCCGGCAGCCCAGGAGGAACTGCCAACAATCTGAACACCCACACGACCCAGGAGTGAGGTAGGAGGCACATGCTCATTCTGGTGAGAAAAGCAGGGCTATCCAGAAGAGGAGCAGTGGGATTGGGAGTGATCCCAGTGCTTTTCACAACCAGCCTTGGGCTAGCTCTGTCCTATGCAGGTAGGGCTGGTCATGAGAATGAGCTCAAAGAGTCTTTCTTATATCTGTCAGCTCTACTTTTCCATTTGTTCTGCCATCATGTCCAGTTGGGCACTCAACCTGTATGTAGTTAGGAGACAAAACTCTAAAATTGGCTTCTATTAGTTAAGGGGTGCAGTTCAAAGATAAGAGTTAGCCATGCTTTCCTAAACAAACAGAAATCATAAGTAGCCATGTTAATCCATTGCAGAGGCCCCAAAGCTAAAGTAAGGGTAATACCTCTATTAGGACCAACTGAAATATCACAAAGTAGTGAGCAAGTTTTCAAGTTCTCCAGAACTCTTCATTGGGCAGGATGTTTAGGAAATCAAGGGCAGAGAGGCAAACGGGCTTTTCCATCATGTCCCACTTTGTCTCCCTTCCCCAACCCCTGCCACCTTGTTTCAGACTGATGAAGAGGTCTGGAGTACTTGAAAACTTGCTCACTACTTTGTGATATTTCAGTTGGTCCTGAAATATCCTGGAGAACAAGAAAGCTTGCACACTAATTTGTAATATTTTAATTGGTCCTAACAAAGGTATTATGTACTTTGGCTATATTTCAGTAAAATATTCCCAACAGGCATTTTCACTCAACAGGCAGTTTCATTTCAACACTGAAAAATTTTCATAATATTTTTCCCCATGTAGCCCGAAAATATAGTTGATGTGAAGAATGAAAGCTCTTTCAGATTTGGGACTGCAGGGATTGAACTTAATGTGAAAGTTGCTCCTCAGCTGAATAAACAGTACTGAGAGAGGGGAGGAGGGTCATCCTCTTTCCATGTTTTTTTATAGTTACTCTTCCTAATTGTCCTACTGCTACCTCATGCACTAGATATCCAAGAAAGCTGACATGGTAAAGTTATATACAGCATTGCGGTGACCTCTTTGCAATGAGGATGCGTATCTATCCAATAAAGCCCAGACAAAATGACAGTGACAGCTGCCTTGTGGTATTCAGTTTGAATGGAACAGGTTTGCTCAGAAGTGTCAGTAGCAAGTGTGTCATTACAGCATACAGCACCAAGGAAAACATCTTAAAGCCCCATCCTGGAAAAGTGAAACTTTCTCTCAGCAGCTGCAGAGGCTGTTTCGGGGAGGACCGGAGAAAGGTGCTCTTCAAAGTCTTTGCACATCTTCTCAGGCTGATCCAGTTGTATGGTTCTTCTGAAAGCTGAAACCCTTTGCCAGGTGCATTAGTTGTAGAAGGCAACAAAATAGAACGTCACTCAACAGAAGTAGCAAAACTGGAGGTTTATGGGGGGAGAGAGCTCAAAGGGCCAGGGGAAGAAAAGCATGATGCTGCTGAAGAGAAGTCAGAAGTTACCTCCATGGGAAGAAGCTCTTCTTTCTGGAAAAGACCCACAAGCACTTCTAAAGCGGGGACTCCGGTATGTCAGCTTGAGCCTCATAATGAAGGGGATGACGAGGGCTCCTGACTTTTTGTGGGGATTGCCAGAGGTCCAGAAACTGAACCTCTCACACAACCAACTGATCGTCCTTCCTCCTGCTTTGTCCAAACTTGACAGACTGGTGGTGCTGAACCTGTGCGGGAATCGCTTGAAGTCACTGCCTAAAGAGATTGGGCTGCTCAGGAACCTGAAGGTTTTATTTGTCAATATGAATTCCTTGACAGAAGTACCAACAGAACTTGGGCACTGCAAGAAGTTGGAAGTGTTGAGTCTCTCCCACAACTGTATCTCTCATCTCCCGACAAGCATCACAGACCTGATAAACCTAAGAAAGCTGAATCTTAGCAACAACCGGTTCACTTACATTCCCCTAAGTGTTTTTGCATTGAGGAATTTAGACTTTTTGCATGTAGGCTGCAACAGACTTGAAAACATTGGAGACAGTATCCAGTTTCTAGTCAACTTGCAAATCTTTATTGCTGATTATAACAACATGCGCACATTGCCAAGGGCTATCTGCTCCGTCACTGCTCTTGAACTACTAAACGTTGATTACAATTCTATTCAGACTCTCCCAGATGAACTCTATCTGCTGCGCCAATTGTCAAAAATTGCTTGGAATCCAATGGATAAGGGGCTCCATATTTTACATAACCCTTTGTCCAAGCCATTGCCACAGATTATAGAGGGAGGACTGGATGCGCTATTCAGCTATCTCAAAGATAAAAATCAACTCCCCTAAACTTGTACTGCACTTGGGATCAATTCTAAGGTTGCGCCACTGCATTTTTCTAGCCAGTGGTTTTCACTGCACAAATCAGGATTTGGAAGAGAGTTGCAATAAAGTTTTCTGAAAGCAAGTACATTGTCTTTATAGTGGCTGTGCCATGAATATAATATATTTTCCATATAATATATATCCCATAAATGTTGAGGGGAAAATAATTCTGTGACTGAAGGAAGAAAAACTGTGATGGAAATATGTAGTTGAAAACAATCCAGAGCAAACTGCATGTTGAGGCTATATATTTTTCCATTTGTCAAGACTACAATAATGTTAAAATAAATGGTATTGACTTTGTGTGATGTTCTTGTGAACTTCAATAGCACTTTAACTCTCATCCAGTACTTTACCAAGAAAAACTGTTACTAAAAATAGAAGAAGAAGAAGAAGAAGAAGAAGAAGAAGAAGAGGAGGAGGAGGAGGAGGAGGAGGAGGTGATTAGTAACAAGGCTTGATCTGTTTGGCAAGTGATTTGTTATTATGCTATAACTGGTATTGGCCATCAAATATGACATTATTGCTGTGGTTCAATACAATTAAATTTCCAGTGTAGGTGATCCTAGAAAGGCAACCTTGCTACCTAAACACTATTGTAGCTGCAATTATCAAGTTTGTAACCACTGTGGGGGATATTCTAAAGGTTTGGAATGAAACTATGAAACCCTTGAAGACTGCAGTCCTATATACACTTACATAGGGGTAAGTCTCATTGAACTCAGTAGGATTTGCATCAGAGTAGGCATGTATTGGACTGCACTGTAAAAAACCAAAACCCTAGTACCACCACCACCACTCCAAAAAACAAAAAGTGTGAGTTGTCAGAAATGTACAACACAGAAATTGGACCTGTAGCAAGTACTAGATGGAATTTACACTTAGTTGCTGGAGATGTAAGAAGTGGGATCGTGCTTCTAAATAACGATTGTATGATTATGATGCAGCTAATGTTACTAGAAAAACTGTACTCATTTCACATAACCCTTTCACACTTCTCGGCAATCAAAAGCACAAGTTATTTTTCACAGGAGATCTAAAGGCACAAGCCCCACGCCTGTATTCTTGCTAGCTCCCAGTCATATCAACAGGACTTGTGCACGAGAACTTTCCATTGCCAAAAGTGCATATGAAAGTTGATTCGGAAACATATTTATATCAGAAAAGGCCACATTAGTCTAGAGCTAGAACTCATTACTTCACAATCAAATACTGGCATATATCATAAGAGTCCTGCCCCTTATGAAGCCATATAGTGTATAAATGTCCAAAAATATTTTCTCTTGCTATGCAAAGAGGCAGTAAGTAACACAAGTTAGTCTGCCTCAAGCTTTCCTAAAGTACTTTTTTTGGTATAACTCCAAACTCACACCTATTTGAATAGGAAGACACTAAGAAGCACACATCTGGATCTGCTCTTCATACACTGAAATTGATCCATCTCAGGAAGTTAGGGAAAGTAAATAAAAGCTTCAGATAACTGCAGTAGGTAACAGAGTGAAAAAATTAAAAAGTAAGTAGTATTCAGGTTCACAATATAAAATTATTATCAAGAATAATGTGATATGCCTTTAAGAGTGTAAGATGTAAATCTTACACCACTTCCTCAAAATTACTTATTTGGGGTTTTTTTTTAACATTTAACTTTTAGTTATTGTGGAAAAACTCTGCAAGCACTGAAATTAATGTTAAAATCTTGACAGCTATTGAAAATAAAATCTTCATTTCAAAAACAGGAATTTATAACTGTGAGTTGCAGCTTTAAAACTGTAGTCAGCAGCCTCAGCAGTTTCTGGACGTGAGATGTAACGATGCAGAACTGAGAATATTGCCTCGGAATTCTGTGCTAATGGAATACCTAAAAAATGAGCAGACTGCCCAGATTGTAGGAGACATAAACTTGATTTGCATCTCACTTGGAACTATTTATGAAGGGAAATTCAGCAGTCCTAAATACACTTTTTCGGCAGTTTCATATTCCTGTTGTACATTTAAGAAAAAGTAGAAGGCATATCAACTGGGCATATTCCTAGGACTAGTGCTGTGAATAAAAATATGTCTCACATAATTAATGAACTTAGGCTACAACTCTATGCACAGGTACTTGGAAGTAAGTTAAATTGTACTTAGAGGGTCTTAGTTTATGCATAGAATTGCCCTATGAGTATTTGATTAATGTAAGACCGAAATAAAATCCACTAGGCATCTTGCTGTATATCTGGGGCAAAAGTCACTGATTTAATCATGTTTCAATCCTATTGGATTCAATGGCAAATAAGTAAGTGTGCATCAGCTTTCCGATTGAAATCAATGGGACTAAATAGTACTTACCTTTGCCTGGTCCTGCTTTCATTTCTCCTTTACAACTTTTGTTACAATGCAGTCAAGGTATGATGCATTTGTATACTGAAATAAATGTCCAATGGGTTAGTCTGTTAGATAATAAAATGTAAAGCATATTGGGTAAGCTTTGGATAAATAAGTATACAAATAGCTCCTACTTTCAAGGGTGATTATTAAATACCTATATTAAATACCTTATAGTTGAACCTTGCGTCCAATTATTGATTATCATAGGGTTTTTTGCCTAGGGAAGAGGCAATTTTGAACAGGCAGGATGAGAAGAACTGAGGTGCAAGCCTGTTTGCGGTGGCCTATGCCTCCTTAATTTTGCTCACCTAAATCCAAGCAGGGATGCTCACATAGGTCAGGTTCTCACAACTCGCACGATGCCACCAAACTGGAAAATTGGAGGTTCATGTGGCATGTACGCTTCCCATTCCAGTCATAACAACTCAGACATTTTCAATTATGTCAGGCTGACACCACACCAACCTGATATTTATTTGGGATTGCCAACCCTAGATCAAATCCTAAATTACTGATCCTGGTTAAATGGCATGGTGCCAACCCAACATGGCTGAAAATTTCTGGTTTTTTATGACTGGATATTGGGAGCACACACTCCTCGTGAATGTCCAATTTCCCAGATTGCTGGCATTGCACAGGTCATAAGTGTTGGAGCTTGGACCCTGGCAGCATCAGCTACAATGTCTCAGCTACAATGTCTCATAGTGATCATGGGCGGGTGTTTGTTTGCTTGTTTACATTTAAAATATTTCTATACTGCCCAAAACTTGCATCTCTGGGAGGATTACAATTAAAATAATTTAAAACATTGTCAATTAACAATTAAAATCATTTAAAATATTAAAAACACTTAAAACCCAATATTAAAAATTTAAAACTATACATCTAATTAAAAGCCTGGGTGAATAAATGTGTCTTCAGTGCCTTTTTAAACGTTACCAGAGATGGGGAGGTTCAGTTTAGAGTCATGGATAAAAGTGCTGGACTCCTCCCCTCTTTGTTCTTCCAGTGTTAGCGTCCATTTTGTCTCTCCAGAGATGGCTGTTTGTTTTGGTCTCTCTCTTCAGCCATGAGCTACAGCTGAAATTAATCTGCAGGCTTTTTCACATCTGTTTGTAACCTTTTCTTTAAATAAATCCTTGTAGTTCTTCAATCCTTTAGTATTAGTCTCGAGACCTCTTGCTTTTCTACTTTCTCACCAAACTGGTTTTGCTTTGCTTTTTGGGGACTGAACTGCCATTCTTCCACTACAATAAGATGCAGCCCTTAGTTAGGCATGCCAACATCCAATTCTTTCTCATCCTGTCCCTAAGGCATATTTAACTTACAAAACAACTGTGATTCAGTACATATAGTGGGAAATGTTTGTACCTCTCTAGAGTGTATAGTTTACAGAAAGGTTTCTCATTTTCCAAAATTATAATAACAATAATTTACTCTCAAACATGCAAAACACAGGATGGTTTATTTAATTATATATTTTTTCTTATGTTTGTAATGTCCAGTTTTGCTCAGTTCAGTTTAAACTCCTTGATTCCATTTGGTTTAATCAGCATAGCTATGTGCAGGCAAGATCAGTGTTTATGGCATGAAAACAACCAATATGTTTCAGAATTTGTGGTTTAACTAATATCTAGTGGGTATTGAAATTCCATTTCTTGATGAATCCTTCTTTACACAGGCAAGATAAGTCCAATGTGTTATGTCAATATTTACTCATTCTAATAAGAGAAGCAGAAGAATAAGTAAGAGAGAATGAATGACTGAAGGCATGATGAGCATTTACAGGTGTCTGACTTAGAAATGGCCACTTCGCATTTAAACGGGGGAGAAAAGTTCAGTCTTTTAACTCCATCATAATTCTATATTTCCCAAACTTAGTCCCATAGTTTAAGAAATTTTGGGTTTTTTAAATTGTGATTAAATAATTATGACAATTGTATTTGCTGTGCTTAAAACCAGGCGCGTAACAATGATAGGGCAAGGGGAGACAGTTGTCTGGGGGCCCCACTGCCTGGAGGGGCACCCCAGAGGCACCTCATGTGACTCCCCATTGCCCCCTGCCCAGCCCCATAGCCTCTCAGCCACTTGCCCTCTTCGCCGTCTCTCCAGCTTGTTCTCCTGGCCCGCAATAGAAGCAGCAGGCAAGCTGCCAAGAGCTCCTTTTCTCCCGCCTCTCAGCTGATCGGCGGGTGGGCGGGGCTTCCACGGAGGCCTCCGTGTAGGCCGCAGTGAAGCCTGAACTCGAGTAGGGCCCAAGCCAGCCAGGAAGGAGGAGGCAGCCAGAGTGTTCTCTGCAGCAGAAGACCCCCTGCTGCACTGCTTAACCCAGACCAGCATTTGCCAGGTAGAGTGTGAACTCCTTTTTGTGGTTACCTTTCCCGCCCCCCCCCCCCCCATATATAGGGATCTGCTTGCCATAGGGCTTGGATATGGGGGGGGGAGGGACTGAGAAGTCTCTGAATATTTATTTTGAAACAGCTTGGAAAATTTGCTGACTTAAAAAAAACTATCTAAAAAGTCCTATAAGTGGCTTGTTTCATGGCAGAAAATTGCAAAAACTTCTGGAACAGTATTTTATTAATTTTATTTATTCATTCATTCATTTATAAATGCACTTATGTTCAAGTTGTTTTGCAACCCAGAAGGTCTGAGTGAGAACTGTGAAGCATGTCTTGTGCTTTTATTTTATTTTATTTTTCTTGTGTGTGAACTGCTCCCCAATAACTTGCAGGGACTTCAGGGTCAATCTGGCCAACATGTGAATGCAGCACCTCCATTCCAGAGGAGATGTGTCTTAAAGGGCTTTAAAAGCCTCCTGTGAAAAACCTCCTGCAATCAAACTTGACTGAATTTGTTCAGAATTCTGAGAAAACAAACATAGGTTCACCCTGCATGGTTGAAAGTCTCCTTTGCTAATCTGCAGCGAGGGGCCCATTTTAATAATTCATCTTTCTAGTGTGTTCTAGGCATTAAAAGTAATACAAATGTATAGTACTCAATGTATATCACTATATATTGTGACGTGTGTGTGTATTCAGTGAAATGTATTTGCAGGCAGCATACTTATTTTGGAATATCAGACTTAAATCCTTGGGGGCCTGGGGTGTGCGGAGGCCCTGGACTTTGGGGGGGGGACGGGCCCATTTTAAAATCTTGTCTCTGGGCCCACTCCAACCTTGCTACGCCCCTGCTTAAAACTCTAAACTCAGCCTCTATTAGTGTAAATATTGGCTGACTAAATTATTCAATGGAAGGTCTATTGAAATGGAATAGTCCTTTAGAATATTTCCTGAGTATTAGTATAGCCTGTCTGGAGGTCAGCCAGTGTTTCTTAGCAATTAAATAATAAGATAAAAGGATCTGAAATATGTTATTGTAGACATGAAATACTTCCAGTAATAGAATGAACCTTGGTGTCAGAGTAGAAAGCTAAGAGTTTCCTTTTTGCAACTGTGTGAAATTCCCATTTATAGCTGTGACAGTATACGCTGTGATAGTACAGTATGCTTATCACAGGTACAAGATTAAATGTTCTAAGAATGGTTGGGTTTTTAGATCAAGGAAGCATAGAATGTATAAATGAAAGAAAGGAAGGTATATTTACCTTCAAGCTTTCTTACGGATGTGAATATATGTTTGGTTGTTAGAAATGGATCAGAATAATTGGAGTATTTGCAATATTCTTGCAAATCCTGAGGGCCAATGCTTAGACTTAGGAAAGTCTAAGCAATAAAAAGTTTCCTAATGCATCCCATGAGTGGAATTTGTACAACCACACTGCTGATTTGCCTCCTTTGACACCACTGTTGTTTTTTACCCCAAACCCAGGATGGGAGAATGCAGTGATCTCAACTTTATTTAAGCTGTGCAATATAAATTCAACACAAAATAGGAAAGGCTCAGTGAACAACTATAATCCCAGACTCTCAGGTGGGCTTGCCACTCAGTTCAATGTGATGTCAAATACTAGTGGGGTCAAAGACCTGTTGATCAGTTGAACAGTTGATCAGTTGAACAACAAAGACCTGTTGATCAGTTCCCAAACTACATTCCCTAAGGTGATGATGAGGAAGCTGAGGAAGCAATATCCAGTACCCACCCTCAACCTCCTAGTCCTGAGTGGAATGTCCCGCCAAATCTGGATGTTAGTCAAGAACAAGCAATTCTAGCATTTATGGGAGTCAGTATAGATTGGGAGTCAATCATCCCCTGCAGGGAAGCTTTAGAATATGACCCTCCAAGACCAATAGGCTGCATGATGATGGCACACACAGTAATGAGACACATACAGGGGCCATTCACAGACTGGGCGGGCAGGCAGGGGAGCGGGAGGGGGCGAAGGCTGGTCCAACTCCACCACCACCCCACAATGATCAATGAAATGTTGCTTGGAGTGCACTCCTGGACAACCAGTGCAGAGCTCCAGAGGCCAGGACGACGCATAACCTATAATGCACCACATGACATGCATGGTGCACTGGGGGATTCCTCCAAGAGATGGGTGATCTAGATGCATATCTCTGTGTCTAGTGGGACTGAATGCAGCCCCAGCGCACACACGATCCCGGAGCCTGGGTTGAGGGCTCACTCAAGCCTTTAACCCCATCTAAAAGCTGGGCTAGGTGGTGCTGCCCTGCTGGGATCAGACCCGATCCTGGCAGTTCTCATGCGCAGCCTAACCCAGGCTGGGCTTCCCTAGCCTGGGTTAGGGTGCACTTGAGAACAGCCTCACAGAATGTCTCATACTTCAGTAGAATATATTATTCTGTAGTCAAGTAGCCCCTAGAGATCATGCACACTTATTTTAGAAGGTCTTTAAAGTATTTGCAAGTAAACAAACTCCCCTTTTGAGAGTAGGCTGATAAATAGCCCTATAAATAGTGTCAGACCATCCCTGATCAAGCTGAAAGCAAAGACAGAAAAATAATCTCCTCACAACTACAAATTAATTCAGCTTTGATTAAACTAGGTTTCTTCACTATGAACACTCCTCAGCATATAGCACGCCTGTCCATCTTTCAGTACACACTTAATCCTTTTGCGTCTGGGAAATAAAAATGTGAAGGATATATTTTAATGTGGTCTTAATATGTTCTACCCATAAACAAATGAAGCTACAAAATATTTTTAAAACCCTGGAGTAAATTCATCTTTAAAAATCCCTATGAATCTGTATATGTGTATGTATATTAATATTGGAGCCTGTTTAGAGGACTGTTCAGTAGTTTGTAATGCTTTCTCTCATGAATGTAATTGAATAGACTAACAATCTTTTACTGCTATTAAAGGATTGGAAATTTGTACATTCAGACTAATCCTCAACATTTTGCACTGCTGAATTATAATACTATCGATTGTCTTGCATATATTGATAATTCTTCTTGACTGGGCTTGTATTTTTCCTTGTCAAAAGTACAAAATTGGACCTGGCAAATTCTCTCTGGTTGACATTGAGATAAGTTAAACTGGCTTTCGCCTTTCTAAAAGTCCTGATCTGAATAAACACAGATTGGCAGGTCATCTGGCTCTTAACTGATACACATTTTATTATCCAGTTCCTGTAATATATTTTTCTGGAACCATATGTCTTTAGATTATAAATAAAAAAACATTAAAATGTTGTAACTAAATTTAGCCATGGGTTTATCACAAAGGTTTCTGCCATGTGCCAATTTTAGCAGCAGTTTGCCCTCTCTTTCAGACTCGCAAGCTTCTACATACAGTGAATGCTGTGGCACAGGTCATTAGGTCAGGAAGTCAGAGACAAAGAACACTGTATTGATAAAGTTTGACAATAGAGATTTCAAAATAGAAATTTCTGGGTACTTCTCTCATTTAAACTGACAAAATAGATGTGAGAGCTGTCGGACATAGTAGTTCCACAGTGAAACAAAACTATGTAGTCATCTGAAGGGGTGTTCTTTTGTTTTTGTTGTTTGCCTTGTGTTCTTTCTTTTTCTTGCCAATCTGGACCAGTTATGCCATTTTTGTACAGTCAAACACACATCTGCACAGGGGCACACCTAGGTAATTGGGGTGCCCAGACCGCCCCCACCATGAGCCCCCCCTCACCATGAGCATCCCCAAAACCTGCTTTCGGGGGGGGGTCTATGCAACCACCCTGCACCCGCCGTGCTGCACCAAACCTGCATTCTGTGATAGGCTTGTAACAATCTATTTCAACTGTGCAGGTACACTGAAGTGTCTCACAGTTATCAAGAGCCGCTGGGTCGGATGGATAGACCCAACGGTCACTCCATTCATCGACGCTGCCGGGAGAGGCCTGCTTTGCTCACCCTATGGCCACCACCCCTCGGCCACGCACATGGAGGCTGAAATTATGGGGGAACAGAGGTTCAGCATGGCAGGGCAGTGGCGAGGCTGTTGCAGGGTCACTGCAGGAGCCCCCCTGGCCATTTGGAGGAGGCCCTGTTCCTTGGATGTCAAGGACTGCGTCCCCAAGGTCCAAGAGTAAGAGCGCCTCTGCATCTGCAAAAGAGGTTATGGTAAATATACCAGAATGCTACTAGGCCAAGAGTTGAAGCTAGCTTCCATATTGTGGAAGCTATCTTCAGTTCTCACCCTACTAGTCTACTGCCATGTCCACCATGACACTGTAGTCATGTGTGTTTCAAAAACCAAGAATACAGTGCTATAACATAATCACCTTGTCCAGCTTGTATGCTCTGCAGGAACTATGCTCCTGCACAGGAACCTATGCTCGCAGGAACTGTGAGCCAGACAGTTCCTGCTTGGCTCACACACATACCCTCCCACAAGCAACTCACATCATACAGATCGCACTATGATGAGTAATTGCAAGCAAGGTGATTTAGAAAAGTAACCCAACTGATTTCAAGGCAAGCCACATGTTAAGAAAACATGTTAACTGGGCTGAGAGTCAGTCTTGAGAGCATTCCTTCTCTATCCTAAATAAAATAATCAAATGATTATAATGAAGCCCAGAATATAAAGAAAAATCTATCCATTAAATCTTCCAAAGATACTTTTTTTTTTAGCCCTTGAGATTAAATCAGTAACTAGCTGAGGCAGTCATTGATACCTCACCAGTGTTGGGATGGGGAAGAGAGACACAACAAAACAGCCAGACTGAATTAATAGTAAATATCTTGCCCATTAAAAAAAAAAAAAGCAAATGTCAACTTCTAATATCACCAACAGCTTTAAAAGAGGGCAATGAACTTTAACTTAAATCAACAGTACCAACAATAAAGCTCAGTAGTATAATAAGTCAGGTCATGTTTTGAGTTGAAACTTTACTTCAGACAGAAATAAAAAGGTTAAAATAATAACAATCATTATTGCCAAGTTTCTTGAGTTTTACATTTGCCCTAGGAAGCTGTGTGAAGGATCAGGCTGGCAGCAGGCTTAAGGCCCTTAACTGGCCTCAGCCTGTGCACTACCCAAGATCTTTTTCTCCAAATGAACAAAACAAAGAGGCTGTTCTCATGTGCAGCCTAGCCCAGGCTAGGGAAACCCAGCCTAAGTTAGGCTGCGTGTGAACTCCTGGGATCGGGCCTGATCCCGGCAGGGTAGCGAGTGTTCCCTTAACCCAGGCTCCATGGTCGTGTGAACGTGTGGGCTGCTTGCAGCCCATGTGGTCACAGAGATGGGCTCCCAGAGCACCATGTCCTGGGGCAATCCCCCAATGTCAGGGGCGTAACTATAATAGGGCAAGGGGAGACAGTTGTCTGTGGGCCCACTGCCTTGGCGCCCCCCCCGAGGCAAGTCACATGACTGACTCCCCCAGCTGCACCCCCGCCCAGGCTTCCTTCAGTTGTATTCATCCTCCAAAATTGATGTGAGTGTTAAGACTTGGAGCTACCAGAACAGCATGTCTTTCTCTAGTACCATTAAATGGCCTGCATCGTCCACAATTTACAATGCATTTTGTTACCACTATTCAGCCTCATTTAAGATTTCTTTACTTCATGAGCTGAGCTTCAGTGGGGCGGGGGGGGGCATTTTAAAATCTTGTCTCTGGGCCCACTCCAACCTTGCTACGCACCTGCCCAATGCACATGCTTGAACACGGGCTGTTTATTGCCAGGGGCTGCTTGCATGCTGCATCTCCCCCCTGGACCTCCTCTCACCTGCCACCTTACCTCCCCTGCCCGTAGGCTACTGCAGCCAGAGCTCCTAATCTTTCAGGAGCTGCAGCAGCTCACTAAGGTTTGCCTGGTTGTTGTGTGGTATGTTGTGTGGTATGGTCCAGTGCCAGTCCCAGGCCAAACTTAAAGAACTGATGCAGCTTCTGGAGGCTTAGGAGAAGGAGAAAGAGGTGGAGGCCTGCAGGTGGGGGAGGCAGCAAGTGAGCCGTTGCGGAGGCTTCTGGTGAGGAGATGGCAGAGATGCACCTAGGTAATTTTGGAGCCTGGACCTAAAGGCCTTTGGAGGCCCCCTTCCCCTGCAAATTAAGCATCATCATGCTCTGCTGGGCAGCCACACCACCCAGGACAGACTAAAGAAGATTTGGTGGCCCCCAGGGACTGTGGAGGCCCTGGACTTCAGCCCCAAAGTCCAAGGGTAAGTGCACCTCTGGGAGCTGGCCATGGGGCCTGTGGGAGGCATAAAGGCATCAGGTGATCTGAGGGTGTGGTAGTGGGTATGGCCACCAAATTTTGAATACAGGCCTGCCACCAACATAATTATGCCACTGTTAGTGCTCTTACAACACTTCCACAGTGATTCTTCCAGAAATTTATACCCTAGGATGATTTAGCATCTCCAGTTTTGAGCCTGAAGATAATTTCAGTTGTCTCACAATTCATTTTACAATGTGAACATAGCTTAGTCAATCTGAAGGAAAAAGAAGGCTCCAGAACTAGGCCCAACATACTCTTCAGTTCCAGTAGGTTTGGAGAAAAATGGAAACTCTTTCTGATCTCCAACCTAAATGTATTAAGCATCAGTCTCACACAGATTTTTCTATCTTATCTTTACTGTAACCTAAATAACTGTAACTGTGTTGTCCATTCTAATGGAGTATTATAGACTGCAATTATATATTTTATTTCACTTTGCAAGAAAATGAACAAAAGCCTCAGTTATTTTGAGATTTATAAGAACTGGCTCTTCCGACAAGGTTCATGGCCCCCAAATACAAAGAAAATTATAGTGCAAATTATGGTTTGACATAGTAGGAGTCTATCCTAGGCAAAGCATTAAAAACAAAAAGCTGCAAAACAGTATGTCCAGAAGCATACTTAAATGCATGATCTACATTACAACAGAAATCTGGTAATATAATGTCAAATAAATGAAATGCTCAGGAACATGCAGTAATCCTTCCAGTAATGTAATAGGCAACACATTCTCTGTCAGTCTGAAGATATTCACTATAAGGCATCAAGATGGCTCAACACTTGACACAACGTTAGCTCTTTTTGTTCTTCTTGTGTTAAAATACCCAAAGGCCATTCCATATGTTACAAACTTCCAAAATGGAAGGCATGTCTATGTAGGTATTAGAAACCCATGTAGAGATTATTCAGTGTGACAACTGCACATAGATTTACATACAGGCATTGTATGCCCCCCCCCAAAAAAACCCACCTAGTTTGTGACATAAACCGAAGTGGACCAGATGGGAAAAGTTCCCCCTCTGATCCATTCTGAGTCACGCTTTCCACCAGGCTGGCACAAGAGCAGTCATCTGGGAGGTCATGCAGGCAATGGATGCAGCTGGCCTATCAGAGGCCTGCAATGTTCCTCTCCTCACATCCCACCTCTCCTCACCTACTGTTCGGAGCCCCTTACCTCACAAACATGGTGAGTCAGGCTTCTTAGAGGAATTACAAGATACAACTGAAGATGCCTCTCTGTAATTCTGATACCTTTTCCATCATTAAACTATGCAAATGGGCAATATTATAGCAAAGAGATCCACCAGCAGGAGTCAGAATAAACAGAGGGTCACAGGATTCATTCAAAATATTGTCTTTGGAGGAAAAACAACAACAAAACTAACTAGGGTTGCCAGCCCTCTAGGATTGCCCGGGAGTCTCCAGGAATTTTCACCAATCTCCAGATTTTCAGATTTCTACTGGGAGCAATCCTGGAGATTTTAATGGTTTGATATTGTGAAAAACATTAGGAAAGAAATATTGGGGAGGGAGGAATCTCTGAAAATCACTTCTATCAGAGTTGGCAACCCTATAACTAACTCTTGGAAATATAGGAAGGAATTCTTGTTGTTCCTATGTGACATTTATTTTCACAATTCCAGCAGTGTCTATCAGCCATTTCAGCACTATTGCTACCTAATATAGCAAATAATACATTTAGGGATTCCTGGAAAACATATAATCTCTCCTCTAATATAGCATTAGCTCAGTATATAACCTCTGGCATTAAATCCATGCAGTGCTTTTGATGAAGTCTCCCACTGATTAAATACAGTATATTCTGGATGTCCATTTCAGATTTCCACAGCACAGTTTCATCTCTTCACAGGAACGGAAGCTGCATACAATGAAAACCATTCCCAGGTTCCTGGAGTTTTATGGACTTTCATAACTGCAGGATCACAGTGGGCCATTTTGTCATCATTTCTGTGTGATGGGTCTAAAAGAGAAAACACACCTCCATCTTCTGACAGAAGGAAGCTCTTATCTCAGGTTTAAACACCCTCCAGTATCTGGAACCCTCCTGAGGTGGTTTTTCTTCTTCTTGCACACCTGTGTTGATACCTTAATCTTCAAGCCATGTGGACGCCACTATGGTGCTGCTCAGGATAGCTACAGAAAGTAAAACAAAGGAGAAAGCTGCTTTTAAAGGACCTCCTGTTGGGAAGGAGCTGCTCATTAATACACTTTCAAACTGCCCTACTTTGAGTTACTGTTCAAAAGGTGTTTGCTATGGTGGCAAAATCAACTATATTTTCACCAATGAAGCTTTCCAGGACTAGAAGATGTTAACCATGGCAGCTCAAGTCCTCTGTGCGTCTAAAGAAGGCCATCGAATGCTGCTTCCACTCAATTGTGTGTCCCTTCTCACCCCCCCTTTCCCCTTTTTTAAAAAACAGGGGCAGGAGGGCATCTTAACTGCCTCACTGACACCCTAATAAAAATTGCTGCCTGAGGCAGTAATCTCACCTTGCCTCCTGGAAGGGTTGCACCTTATTTTTATGAGAAATATCAACATCTGGTGTTTCTGATTCAGAACCAGCTTTGATAATGGATTAAGTAGAGGGCCGGAAAGGGGTGATCGAGGCTTATCTTCATGAACTATGTAGGAATGTTTCAGTTAGGTATAAGCGTATACTTTTTCATGACAAACCATTAATTATGTGAGATAAAGTCAATTAGTTCTAAATAATAGATATAATTAATTAACCCAACAAAGGTTTCACCTGCATATGAGAACAATTATTCTATAGATAAGGCACACTTTCTTTGTTTTTTGATGATGCATCTAAGTGTCACTGTGGGCATTATCTAAGAAGAGGAATTCTGTAGCAGAATGCCCCTCCCATGGCCTTGTGCTATAGGGAGGGTGATTTGTCCCAGCCCCATCCCTAGCATAGGCCCTAGAAGACGCCGTATTGGCCAGGGGCCTTGATGGGGGCAGGGCTAGCATGGCAGCTCCAGCAGCTCCCCGCCCCAAACATTCAGTCCAGAGTTTGCTTTCCCCTCCCTCCCTTCCCTAGGGGCAGAACGGGTCTATGGGCTGGTCGTCCTTTGGTGGGCCGAGTAGGAATTTTTGGCTTCCAATGCATTGGCCTTGTTGGGGTTTTTTCCCCCACCTACTCTGTTCTGCTATCCTAGTCCTTGTAGATAGTTAGGTCACAGCTTGGCAAGT
The DNA here is from genome assembly GCF_027244095.1 of Hemicordylus capensis. Lineage (NCBI taxonomy): Eukaryota > Metazoa > Chordata > Lepidosauria > Squamata > Cordylidae > Hemicordylus > Hemicordylus capensis. The sequence continues at coordinate 240,290,273 of NC_069660.1, read as the reverse complement.
ACAACTGTACATTGATTTTCTAGAATCCTTCCAGATTAGTTAGCCAGGCCATATATTTGTCAGCAGTTCGCCTCCTCCATAACATCACACGCTCTCTGACTGCTAGTTCAAGCATGTTGTTGTTCTTCCAGTGCAGATGGTCTTTTGAATTTTCTGATACTTTCTAAGTTTTTACTCCACAGGGTTCTGTGAAGCCACCATAGTTCCTTCTTATTCAAACTGCAAATAGCTGGAATGTCATCCAAAACAGCAGCTGATGTGGCAACTCCTGGGATTTTGATCACAGAACTCACTATATGCTCTACTTCTTGCCAAAATGGAACTACAATTGGATAACTCCAAAGCATGAAGTTATGCTTCATGTACGTATAATGTGGGGTACATATGTGAGAGATTAGAATTTTATAAAAATGTTTGCAGTACACATTTGTCTTCACTCCTTCTGGCTTTTGGCTCTATTATTGGATTGATTGGTTCTTTCACTTTCTCTCACTAGCTGATGTTATATCATAAAACACTTAGACCCCAATGCAGAAAATTGTCTGCACCAACTTTCTATGGTTTAGGACCAGCAGCCACTTATGCTACCAGAAAAACAAGACATGCCGCAGTAGTGAATGTAGCCCACTACCCGTAGTGATGTCAGAATAACCAGGAGATTTCAGAAACATCTTTCTGTAGATTGGGAACTCTCAGCTCATTACAAGCCAAACTTCCTTACAAGGCCAGCTTTAATGTGCTCAGCCAGACTCCAGCCCTCCCTGATGGATATTCTTCCTGCCTTTCCTCATCCAAATCTATAGTTGCAGCAGAGCAGCCTCTACCAAGCCTGTGGTGTTGTCACAACAGTGTCCTAAGTTTGATTCATGGGAGATAAAGTTCCCAGGGATTCTCACATCCTAATAGGGTTTTTAGGATCAATGGGAATGACATCTTCTTTGGCTCCCTGTGCCAGGAATGCAGCATCCCAGATGCAATCTAGGAACCTAAATGACTGAAGATCTAATCGAGATCCCACAATGAGGCCTTTTTTGTGAGGACTCGTCACCACCAGGAGCAACAAGAATCACCAGGGATTAGGCTGATGAGGCCTCCAGGCCCTGTCACAGTTCCAATGTCATCATCAGACATCATCTTGCCTGGGCTTTAGCTTAAAATGAGCCAAATCTGAGCCCAAATTAACTACTTTGAAGAGAGCTTACAGTATTCCAAATCAAGACTGTTGGGTATGTCCGTAACTATGCTGCTGTGTATAGACTCCTGTTTTCTTTCTTGACTGGAGGAATAATTGTTGGCACATTTCTAATAAGACAGACATGCTGAGCCAAATGTAGCCCTAGAATAATTTGATTTACTTTTGAAACTGTCAAACGCAGAGACTTTGAACATAACCAACACATTTGGTGATATTGCACTCTAGCTTATAATGGCACAGTATAATTGGCTTTAGTGGGACCAGCTTAGGGGCAAGCACACCATCTAATGCCCTAAGTTAGTGGACAAATGCTATATAAATATAGAGAATAACACCAGCAATATTTGCTATATACTTTCATAGAAATGTATATTCATTCAGAGAAATAAATTGGTAAATAAACCATAATTTTAACAGATACATAGCAATAGTTCATGGCTGATAACCACACTGTTTCAGAACACTCTCTCTTACAGTTATTAATGAGAATATTAGTATAAAAGAGATATTTGGGTGTGTATTGTTGTCATTTCCTTCCAGTTGTTTGTATAGTGTTATAAGCTCTGCTAATCACTATTTTTGTGTTGGCTGTATAGTCAGTTCCAACAGGAATTAATAACACTGATGATATATAGATTTTTATCTGTCAACAATAAGATTTTAGCATTAATTTTACAGTTACGGTCTCCACAGGCATAGACTGTTTTTAACACCATTGTTGTCATGTTTTATCTTATGCTGGTCAAAGACCCAAATAAAGGTATTGGTTAATTAGCTGATTGAATAACACTGATAGTATGCAAGCAGTGTTAGAAATGGTGTCACAAAATGTGGATAAGAGGCCAAAGTGGTAAGATTTCCATCACTGATATATCATGGGTGGTAATACATAACACTGCTTGTGCACATGCTCCCTTACAGAAGCTCATAATGACAGCATAATAGCAGGGGCTATCAGACATTTCTGCGGTGCTATTCCCTTATCTTTCATACTCTACAGCAGCTACAACAACTACTAATTATAACTTGTGTGCTTTATTATATACCCACCACCACCGTTACCACCAATGTCAAAAATGTCTGTGAATGCAAGGGCTGAAATAGCTTTGTCCCACTGCAAAAAAACCTTTTTTGCATGGCTTTAACACCCTGTTCTCATACCGCAGACATTGCTTTTCCAATTTAATGGCAAATGTTTGCTTTGGTAATAGCACAAAGGCTTGACTGTAAGCATTCGAAGGCCCCTAAAATGACCTTGGAAATGGTTAGAGTATAGACTGAGATAGGTTTTCCATCTAATTTAATTATTTCAGGACAAATGGGAGGGAACTAAAAGGATTTCCCTTGTATCCTTGCAAATGTCTCACCTCTATTGTGCATACACACACACACACACACACACACACACACACAACTTAACAGAATCTGCTTAGTGGTAGCTACACTGGATATAATCTTTAGAGAGACAACACAGATCTGTCCCCACTCACCCCACAAATTTCAAATGACCTAAGATTGTTTCAAGTCCTATCCTCATGTCAGGAACAACATAGAACAAGTCCACTCTTTCTTCTCACCTCCTTAATCATTCCTCATGTGACGTTTCCAAACCCTTCACCATCTTCGTTGCCCTTCCTGGACCCATTCCAGTTTATCAACGTACTTCTTAAAATGTGGGGTCCAGTTTTGGACGCAGTACTCCAAGTGAGGTCTGACCATATATGAACCGAGGGTTGTATCAAAACCTTTAAAGTATGGGATGATGCATGTCATTTCAAAGGCCTTTTAAAATCCCACCCCAATCACATTTTTCCTCATTTTAACCAATGGGCAATCCCTCCTGCATCACAATTTTGCATTTCTCTCCTTGCACCTAGATGTCAGAAGTATATTATGATAGTCTGCCTCTGTTGGTAATCTAAGTTACTTCAAACCTACCTGAAACACCGAAGTGAAACTGGTGATCATAACACATTTTGTCCTCATTCAACCTAGTAAAGCATCCCTCTAGTCTCCCTTCTGTGCTCCTTTGGGCAAGCAATCATCTTCTCATCCTTCTGCTCATTCTTTTTTTCTATGTCAATCATTTTGTTGAAAAGCAGTATATTCTTAATAATAAAGATTTTTGAAAGATATTTATATGCCCGTCCTTCTGTTAAAAGTATCCATATGGCTAAAAAATAGCTTAAACCAATAAAAGTAATGTTCAAATACTTAAATTATCAAATATCGAACTACAGATTGAAAAGAATTAGATTGGACTTTCATCTAATATGTGTATCTATGCTGTACAATATACATTTTAAACTATTTTGATGTGATGATAGCAAGGTATATATGTTACCATTTCTGGCAGAAGAAAATGTTCCAAAATATCTTAAGATTGTGGTTCTCTACATCCAGATTTAACTTACATTTTGAAAGTTTTTCCAGGAGAAGGTAAATCATAATTATTAAAATGGGCAGCAGATGGTGCTATTGTTTAGGATACAAACAATATTTTTTAAAAAATTCCTTTCTAAGAAGCATTTGTAAATTTGCTATCATTTTATGATGCCAGAATTCTCCTGTTATTTATCAGTCTGGTGTATTTGGTTTTTGCTATGCTGCTATAATCTAGGCTTGTCTGTTTATGTGTTTGTGCATCTGTATAGGGAACACAACAGGACTAGTGGGTGGTGATACACCAGAGTGTTGACTCAAAGCAGTTGTTTTATGTAGGGGGGGAAATTCACTGTGTTTTGCATAACAACATATTCCCATTGGTTCCTATATAGGCCTGGTTTAATGAGCTTCTAACATCCAAGAAACATTTTCTTTGAATGTTAGTAACAGTCTGGGGAAGTTGGGGATGTTTAATGCACTTACTGAATTGTAGAAGACATTTTATCTGTGTTCATAAATATATTCCATCAAATCTTTCTATTTGTATCTTTCTGTCTGGTGCCTTGATATTTATCAGCTGTATTTTGCATGAGAAAATACTAACGGTGAGTTAAAATTGCATTCTTCTTAGATGTGTTTATTTATTCTTCTAGTGATAATTACATATATGCATCAATGTCTTGTTTTTCCAGATGCTTAATGATAGTGAAGTACTGAATATTGCAAGTTAACATCAGTTTGAAAAAAAAAGCCTTTGTAGGGAGCAAAAATATCCCCAACCCCTCACACCTCCTCCTTACACGCACCCTAACATCCATGCCCTATAGCCATGCCAACCCCAATGGCCACACCTCCCACCTTTAGAAAGATGCAATAATCAGGGAGGCGGTGTAGGTTCCTATTACAAGAAGTTAAGGGTAGTTTCCTAATCCTGCAAAGGTTGAACCTCATGTGGTTATTCACCCAGCAGGATTGTCAGCCACAAAGCGTAGAGGACACTCTTGGAACAGAAGACCAGAACAATGGTGATAAAATCAATTGTAGTCCAATATTCAGTTATGTAACAAACTAATGGAATATCAAAAGCAGCATATTATTTCTATTTGAAAAACAAAGGGTTTTGTGTCCCTGCTGAGACTCTGGAGGGGAAAAAGTATCAGGGCTGTGGCCCTGCCCAGCACTGCAGCACTGCACCACTCCTGATTTTGTTACTCTTGACTGTCACTATTGTTTTTAACCTGCTCCCTCTTCTTGCTGGCTATGTAATTTAGTCCATCAGACACCACACTGCCACCATGATGACATCATAGTATCTTAAAAGCCAACCAAATTTGGTTATATAGCTTATATCACCAAATACAAACAAAGCTCACTCATTGCTCTCACTTTAAATGGGGGAAAGAAGGAATATGTCCCTCCAGCCAAGGCAACTGAGAGGATGTTCTCTCTTGCTGCACCAGTTGGTTGCCTGTACTGCAGTGCTGCGAAATAGAAAGGGCTGGCCTGTTTCAGCAATTGAGATGCATCCCCTCCTGCCTATTCTGAATGAAAGTATCCTGTTTTAGACTGAGCTAGGGTTTGCATTGGGACAGAGATCCAGGAGTGACACAGACTTCAGACAGCAAAGGAGGGAAGAGAGCTGATCTTATGGTAGCAAGCATGAATTGTCCCTTTTGCTAACCAGGGTCTGCCCTAGTATGCATTTGAATGGGAGACCACATGTGACCACTGTAAGATATTCTCCTCAGTGGATGGGGACATTCTGTGAAGATCACCTGCATGCTTGCGTGCAGAAGGTTCCAAGTTCCCTCCCTGACAACTCCAAGATAGAGCTGAGAGAGACTCCTGCCTGCAACCTTGGAGAAGCTGCTGCCAGTCTCTGTAGACAATACTGAGCTAGTTGGACAGATGGTTTGACTTGGTATAAGGCAGCTTCCTATGTTCACAATCTCAACTTGCCTCAAGTATGAACAAAAGAACTGGGTATGACAACACAGAAGACATTACTCCATTGGCTTCCTGGACCAGACTGCCTACTTTTATGGTTGCTGCCCAGGCAGTGAATTGGCCCCATCCTTTCCCTATGGAACGCTCTGTTCTTTAAAAGAAGCTTGCCAGTTCCTTAGGTTCTGGATCCAGCTATTCTACTAGCTCTGGCATGTCCTGAGGGGACTCAAAAACAGGGCAGTATTCTTGGGTCATGATTGAGGAGCTTTCTCAGGTTCCATTGGTTCTCCTGGTGGAGGGGGTCTTGTCAGCAGGGGGTCACCCTATCTCATCCCCTGAATCATCTGCCTTGTCCTCCAGTAAAGTCCAACAGAGGGCAATGAAAGTGTCAACAGTCAGATTTAACTATGAATCTTCCTCATTCTGAATTTAACTATGATTTAACTATGAATCTTCCTCATTAATTATTCCTGCTGTAATCCCTTCACACCCACCCAGCCCTACATATGCGAAAATCACCAGAAGGGGACACTTTTTGATTGGTACAAAAATGTTTGCAAAAAGATACACCCCCTCCCCTTAAGTATTTAACAAACACACTCTGTTGCAGTTCATAATACTGAGTCTAGGTTCTCATAATTTCATAGTACTTGGCCTTATCATACTATATCCAGTATGGTTGTTTCCCCATGAGTGTTTGTGATATGGTCAACAAGCACTTACATGCAGAAGACGACTATGTGCACAGGCAGAGATGCTTGGCTTTTCAGATAAAGACCATATTTACAGGACTTTCCTGGGTTGCCAAATCATGCAACTTCCCTTTTACAATATTGCAAATCTATGATCCTTCCCAACTGCCCCTTCAAGAAAAATTCTAGCTCATGTCTTGATCATTTCTTGCCATGACTACTTCAGCCTTCATCTTTCAGCTTAGTCATCATTCAGCATTCTACTGCTGAAATCATTCACCTCTCTTGTCTCACCAACCATGTTATTCTCCCCTAAAATCCCTTCATTGGTTTTCTGTCCACTCCTAGATCCAGCACAAGCTTCTTGTTCTTACTTTCAAAGTGCTGGTTAGTTTCTTTCCCTCCATGGCCTTTGCCCTGCCTGTCTCACTTTTTTGTTCCATTTTTAAATTGCCTGTACCTGTTGATGAGATTTCTGTTTGTGTTCTGTCAATTTTTTTTTTAAAGGAACACATCAGACATTATGTGGGAGGTAGTGTTGGTTTCAGCATATCTGCCAGACCTGCCAAACTATACAACTGTTTGGGGACAGAGGTCTGCCAATTGACCTTTGGACTGTATTATTAGGGCAACTCAGTGATGTTGCTCCAAAGTAATGTTGTAAACTTGTTTGGAAAGTGCTTCTTGTGCCATATGCAATAGTTTTAAGCCTCTAGAAACAGCAATACCTCCCCACAAAGAAAGAGTAGCAGAAGCAATTAATGCAAAAGTCACTTACATGTAAATTAACACATTATAAAGGATCACAAGGTAAAGTGTGCCGTCAAGTCAATTTCTACTCCTGGCCCCCACAGAGCCCTGTGGTTTTATCTGGTGGAATACAGGAGGGGTTTATCATTGTCTCCTCCTGCGCAGAATGGAATGATCTCTTTCGAATCCCAATATAGTACCAGTTGGGATTCGAACTGGCAATCTTCTGCTTGTTAATCAAGCATTTCCCCTCTGCGCCACTTAAGGTGACTCAAAGGATCACTGGGACGGCTTTTTACTGGAACTGGATCAACTGCTTTAGAATGATAGCTGAGAGAAATACTGAATATTGTCTAAGGTGGTTTTTTGGGTTGTTTTTTTTTAAATGAAATAAACAATTTATGATTTAGCACCAGTGACAGATGAAAAACAATAGGTTCTGTATTGGAATTATACTGAAATGTTTTTATATTTTTCTTTTTAAAATTGTTACAATATATTAAATAAATATATCCTTTAAGGATCTAAACTGGTGTAACTCTGCAAATTCAAACAGAAATGTTTGTGCCTGGATGCTTGAGTAATGTTACTGGTCTAAAGAGGACTGGTTCCTAGGTAAGGATGGGGAAACTTCTCTCAGTCTGAATGCCTAGACTTCTCCCATCATCCTTTCCTAAAACTTAACTGGTGAGGGTCAGTAGTGGCAGCAAGGTCCTATTCACCTCTTTCCCTTTGTTGAAGCACCAAGAACAACAATGGCATGATCTATGGGAGGAGAGCTGGTCTTATTTATTTATTTATTTATTTATTTATTATTAAAACTTTCATACCGCCCTTCCAAAAGGCTCAGGGCAGTTTACATTAAAACACCATTAAAATCAGTTAATAATTAAAACATTAAAAATTATAAAGCATAAAACAATGATTAACCATTAAAAACATCATAAAACAACAATTAAATAATCAGAACAATTTAAAAACAAGTATTAAAAAGCCGAGAAAGCTGGTGGTAGCAAGCAAGAATTGCCCACCTTTACTAAGCATGGTCTGCCCAGGTTTGCATTTGAATGGGAACTACATGTGTGAACACCAGAAGATACTTCCCTTAGGGGATGGGGACACTCTGGGAAGATCAGCTGCATGCTTGTATGCAAGAGGTTCCAAGTTCCCTCCCTGGCATCTCTAAGACAGGGCTGAGAGAGACTCCTGCCTGCCACCTTAGATAAGCCAATGTCAGTCTGTGTAGACAATGCTGAGCTGTATGGACCAATGATCTGACTTGGTATAAGGCAGTTTCCTATATTTCTAAGAACCAGGCACAGAGGGAGGCCAGCAGCAGCCCAGGTTCAGTCCACCTCTACGGTCCCCTAGCCTCCACCCCCTGCCTCTGACATCAGATGCACGGGGAATAGTTTAGCTTGTAAACGGGGCCACATGGCCCTGTCTGGGAGCAAAATCGACCAGTGCCGCATTTGCAGCATGGCAGGAGCATCTCTCCCTGCCTTTTAATGCATGGCTAGTGGCCATGCTGCAGACGCAGTGCTGGCTGTATTTCGCTCACAAATGGGGCCACATGGTGCTGGTCGATTTTTCATGCAAACAGGGCTCCATGGCCCTATTTGTGAGCTCAACTATGCCCCCTCATTTGATGTCAGACGCAGGGGTCATGACTGGGTTGCAAGGTGCGGCCCCTGAAGGGTGCATCCCGAGTTTTTTGAACCCGTCCGTGCAATGGTGGCTCGGTCCCTGTTAAGAACCCTGGGGGACTATGTTCCGCAGGCCTTCTTGTGCCTCAAACACAATGTTGCAGCATTTGGCACTCCAAATAGAGGGAGAAGGGGAGAGAAAGGGGTGAGAGGAGACAGAGCAGGGCAGCTGCTGTTGCTTCATTATCGCCATGCCCTGTCTCACTTTCAGGTAATATTGGGAGATAGGATGGAGTAGCAGGGATAGAAGGAAAAAATGGTGGTGAGGTATGAATCTTAACATGAACCATGGAAATATGGAGGAGTCAGTGCTTGCCTTTTAGTGGAATGAAAAGTTCAGGAACTGGAGGACTGTGCATTCTGAACTCCTCCAATTCAGAATTTGCCCCATCACTCATACCGGGTAGGTGTAATAGACCTTGGACCTAGTGTATCAGTTGTCAAGGACAAACTCCTGCTTTGGGGGAGAAATCACCATTTAGAGGTCTGATGGCAGTTAACCCCTGTTGGAGATCTTGGCAAAGGAGATTGTTGTCAGAAGCCATAAGCCCCTAATTAAAAGGGATTGAACAAACTCAGACCACCAATTTCTTGACAGCAGCCTGGGATAGACCCCTGGGCTGCTGCCAATCAGATCACAGTGCTGGGATAATTGGATGCCATATGATCTGAGTCTACATGGGTATGGCTAAAGTACTGCTTACTCTAATATATTGATCCTGGAAGGAGTTCAAAGGTGGGTAGGATGAAACAAGACAGTTTCATGGGGAGCCCATAAAAACATTAAAGTCATAGGGGCCATGGGAGGCTTACCAGTTGATGTGTTCTTGCTTGACAAAATCATGCCTTTGTGTAATGGTAATGCTGCATGTGCTGATGCTTATTGCATTGAGCAGATCCTGCCAGGTACCATTTTTGGTTCCTGAAAATACATTGGCTCAATGTCATGATGTGACATCTACCATTTCTGGTACATTTTCAGGGAGCAAAAATGATGCCTGGCAAGAGCTGGCTGCCACGGAGCAGCAGTGCCTGAAGCTGCCCGTAGAGCTGCAACTTTGTCTAGCAAGAATGCACCTGTTGGTAAGTCCCCCAACACCTTGACCATTTTGAAATGGTTTCCTGGACTTCCCATGCAGGATTGAAATTTCCTTCCCATTTTCACTACCCAGCAAATTATCAGCAAAAATGTGAACAGGTAGTTTTGGATCAGCATAAGTCTGAAGCAGGGATGTGCCCGAAACACAGTTCGAAGAATGGTCCAAGCACTTGCAGGGAAATGCAAAAGGAGACTTAAAAAGAAAAGAGAGCAGGTGCTTACCTGCTCTCTGCCACCCCTTCCAACTTCCTGTTGGGATGGCAGGCATCCCAAAAAGCCCTCTGAACCAGAATAAACATGGTGTATGTGCATGAGCCGGTGCCATATGTGTGGTCAGCAACACCATGTGCAAATGGCGCCCACACATGCGTGGAGGCCATGAGAGGACTGATGACACACTGGGCTTTGGGGGATGTGAGTCGTCCCATCAGGAAACGAAGGGACGGCAGACAGCAGCTAGACACCTGCTCTCCATACTTTCTTCTTGTAGTACCCTGCCCCATCTTCCCAAGGGCTACTTGGAGGCTACAGATAGCCTAAGACAATTCTATTGTTTGATATTTTCTAGCTTTTAATATGTTTTAATATTTTAAATTATATATTTCATATTCATAGCAACTGAAAACTAGCACTATAGTTGCAGGAATAGCTGCTACAGTCTGTATCCATGTTCACCATAAGTTTATCTAATCCTGTATACTGAAGAAATAAGCAGTCGGCTTACATATGTGAGCCAGGCATCCAATCCCAAACACCTTTTCAGTATTTCTTCCTATGTCTTTAGCTCTGCAGAGTGTTCTGCTAATGAACTATCATAGTTTCTGACTTCTTGCTGGTGGTACTACTCTGCTTTGTAAACCCTATCCTGAGCTGGCATAATAGCATCAGGCTGGGAGCTCATGGGCACTCTGTGAACTGTCTTATAGTTACCAATGCTCACCTTTTAGAAGAATAAACCTTCCATACCATTGCCCACAAAGGCATGATTTTGTCAAGCAAGAACACATCAACTGGTTGGTAAGCTTCCCAAGACTTACTTGTTTTTTGTGGATCTATAACAGACCAGACAATGATTGACTGCTTTGAAAAACACATAAAATAAAATATAGTCTAGAGGCAAGAAAAACAAAAGCCAACAGAATATTCTAATATCTAAAGTGATTAGATTGGATACCTGTACACTGTTGATGAGAATAGAAGCAATTTTCAAAACAGTATGGTATGTTCATCATAGTCAACGTACAAGATGTTATATATAATCTCTCTCTCTCTCTCTCTCTCTCTCTCTCTCTCTCTCTCTCTCTCTCTCACACACACACACACACACACTATCTTGTATGTAGCTCCATCATGTATGATAAAGGCACACAGAGAGGTTACTGTACATACAAATAGGAAATAGCCATCAATTCAGTTCAGTAAGCCTATACTATACCATTTTCATTTTTACACATTTTACAAATGAGAAATTGATTGATATGTAATTGTTCTGTCAACAAATTTATTTAATAAAAAGGATTTGTTTTATAGAAAAGGAAATGGACTTTTATAAAGAAATTTCTCTTGAAGGGTATTCACATTACTTAATATTAGCCCTCTATGTGGTTAGTGGGTTTTTTAAAAGACACACTTGTACTAAAAAGACACAAGAGTGTCTAACACAAAGGGACAATATAAATTGCATCAATAGTTCTCTGAGCACTCTGGATTAAATAACCTGAAATAAGAGAAAACTTTCAGAACCCTCTTCTCCCTAGACTTCCATGTTGGCTAGCTGCAGTCATCAATACAGAACCCTGCTCTGTATTCCCTCATTAAGGGAAGTGAAATTGCCAGCAGGTAGAAGCAGGGCTTTTACTACAACCTGAGGCTCTGGAATGATCTCCCTAACAAGTTCTGAACTTGTGTGTCCCTGATGGCATTCCAGAAGGATTGCAAAACTAATCTGTTGAGCATGGTTTTGGGCAATTATATTCATTTTAATGGCCATGAGATGTAGCTTTTAGTCGTATGTAGTGGATTTCTTTTGAATTTTGGTGAAACTGAATTATAAATGATTGTGTTGTTATATAATTAATGGGTTGGAGTCTAACCTTTGGCAGAGTGCTGTGTGAAGCAGGGAAGTGTCATGATTGGTCCACTCCCAATTAACTTCCATTAGAAGTTACTGGTATTCTGAGTCCAACTGCAGAGCAGTGGTATTCCTGTACCTAACCGTTACGTAACTTTGAGAGCGGAGCTGTATGTGTTCTTAGTATGTGTTTCTGGAAAGTATCCAGTGCATAAATGTTCTCTTTAAACCAGTTTGGGACTGGTTCCTTTATCATGAGGTAAGCGATATGCAATTCAGTTGCCAAGTACCAAGTACCAAGTAATGCCAACTATTACATGGCAGGAATTTTGTTCAATCGCAAATTTTCCATTTAGGCAAACTTTTCAATCTTAGATCCCTTTTCTTTTCCAATTGTATTAGAATACATCACATCCTTTATCCTAGATTTTCACTGAGTCACTAACATTGTAACTTAGAATAACTGGAAAGCATCCAGACTAATTAGTCCTGACTAAGCAACGTTGATATCAAAGAGAAGGGTCCCTTGCATGAGTGTGACTCTCCTTTTGTTTGCAGAAGAAGCTTCTATTGATGCAACACTGTTCCCACAAAGGTTAGGATCCAGCACATTGCAATTTAATGGTTTCTTTAAAATGTAAAACATTTTGGACTTAGAAAAAATTGTATACAAATGTCTTAAACAAATAATAATAAATACCAAAAATGAGTGGGGGGTGCTCTGAGCAAAGATATGGTTGAACCACACACTTGCAAGTGTTGACAGGATCTGACTATCTAAGGCTTTGCATTGTGGGGCAGTAAATCAGTTTGATAAAGGAGAACTTAGGTTTCCATTCAGAGGAATGTTAATGATGAGGTAGGTGCAGATTTTTAAATTCTTCTGCAAGTACTGGAAAAGCCAGCTTGAGAGGGAAAATTATTACTACTGTCATGGCTTGCACTGTAGGAAGGGATACGCTTCTGCAAGGGAGGCAGCTTGTAAACCCTACTCTGGAGAAAAAAGACCTCTTGCAAGAGCATCAGACTGAGGGTTAATCAACAGAGAAAGTGTGTCCTGCTTCCAACATTTCTTGGATTGCCCCCAAAGTCCTTATTACATGTTGACTTATCATGCCTGGATGGATAGGAGAGAGAGTTAAATTTTGTTGTGACTCTTTATTCCTCTAAAGTCCCACCCAGTTCTTTACATCACTCAGTTAATAAGGTGTTCATGGTAATTTCTTACTTAGTGTTGTACATAAGACCACAACTTATTTCAAATTAAATCCAGAATAACTATTCTCCTGGGTGGGTAGTAGGAGAATAGTTAAGGATCCCAGCTACCCCATCAAACATGCACTCGAGCAGCAAAGCAGGTCCTTTTGCACCTCAATCCTATACAACTTTACTGAGAAATAATCCCCACTGTATTTAGTGAAGGTTACTCCCAGGAAAGTGTGCCTTGTCCACTGTGGGAACATCAGAGTATTTATAGAGGTAACTAGCCTGTGTAAGTGATCATGCGTAGGCTGCATTTCCTGGATATACGTAAAAGAATCTTTTAAGAATAAACTAAAATGTTTTAAAATAGCCATCTTTTATTTTTCTTCTAAGCATACATAAACAGACTGATTTCTAAGTCTGAAATTAGAATTGTCTTGAGAGACTACCATGTGTACTTAGATTTTTTTTTAACACGTTCTACTAGTTTAGCAAAAAGATGTTCAGAAGTCTGCCTCGCCCCTGGAAAATGCCATGTAATAATGAATGGTTATTGTGCCCTTGATGTACACTTAAAAAAAAGAAGACAAACATGAAGTGATGAGACCTGTTATGTGCTTGTGTTTATAGCTTCCAGGTTTAAAGTGAGTTCTACAGATTGTAATAACTAAGAATCTGATGTTGATGTTTCAATAAACACAGCTTTATTCTGGTGACGTTTAACAGTACCTGTGCTGAGAGATTTCCAGATTTCTGCTGAACCCTATTATTATTGTTGTTGTTATTCTTTATTCACACAGTCAATCAGATGTTATTGACTGGTTTGTTTTATCCAGACATCGAGCCCTTCCCAAGGACCTGAGATGCCTGAATTTTATTGTCAATATTGTTGTTGTTATAAATATCGTCACAAAATGTAAGCTGTTCCCAGTAAAGTTGCTTTTTGTAAATGAATGATGGTATTTTCTGTGACCTCTATGCTATTGAGGTGCTCTTCAAGGTGTTTTGGAATTGCACCTAGGGCGCCAATTACTACTGGGATTATTTTGGTCTTCTTCTGCCACAACCTTTCAATTTCGATTTGAAGATCTTTATATTTTGTTCTTTTTCTTCTATTCTGCAGTCACCTGGTATTGCTATTGTCAATTATTCTGACTTGTTTTTCTTATTTATTTATTTATTTTATTTATTTTATTTTTAGACGACCTTTACAAAATAGCTCAGGGTGATTCACAAACATCAAAGACCCTTTAAAACAATTTAAGAGCACTGGAAGGCCAGGCCGAACAGGTAGGTCTTTAGAGCTCTCCTAAATTCCAAAAAAGAATTCAAATTACAGATGTCTGCAGGGAGCGCATTCCACAGTCCAGGAGCGGCTACAGAGAAGGCCCGTCTCTGGGTCGCCACCAGACGAGCTGGTGGCAACGGGAGCCAGACCTCCTCAGATGATCTTAGTGTGCGGTGGGGATCAGACTGAAGAAGGCGCTCTGTAAGGTAACCTGGACCTAAGCCGTTCAGGGCTTTAAAGGTAATAACCAGCACTTTGTATTTTGCTCGGAAACATATTGACAGCCAGTGCAGCTGTTTCAAAACAGGTATAATATGGTCTCTTCTCAACTACAGTTATATCTGGTGTATTGTGTGGCAGATGTTTATCTGTAATTGAAAGTCCCATAATATTTTTGCATCTTCATTTTCTACAACTTTTTCAATTTTGTGATCCCACCGATTTTTGGCCGCAGGCAGCTTGTATTTTTTGCAGGTGTTCCAGTGTATCATTGCTGCTACCTTGTCATGCCTTTGTTTGTAGTCAGTCTGTGCGATCTTTTTACAACAGCTGATTAGGTGGTCCACTGTTTCATCTGCTTCTTTACAGAGATGGCACTTGCTATTTGTTGTTGATTTTTCTACTTTTGCTTTTATTGCATTTGTTCTTGGTGCCTGTTCTTGTGCAGCCAGTATTGAACCCTCCGTTTCTTTCTTCAAGTTGCCTGTCCTGAGCCACTGCCAGGTCTTGGTGATGTTTGATTATCCGATTATATCATGTAAATATTGACCAACTATGCAGTGGCTTGTTTTTCCATTTTTCTGCTTGGTTCTTGACTTGTTCTTTCTTGTAGGCCTGCTTTGTTTCATTGGTGTTTAATAATTTCTCATTGTTGACCATTTTAAGTGCATCTTCTTCACTGTCCTTTATATATTCTTCAAGACCTCTTTTCTCCTCCTCTACTGTTTGATGGACTTGCAGAATTCCTCTTCCATCTGAGCTGCGAGGGAGGTATAGCCTATCTACATCACTGCGGGGGTGCAGAGCATGATTGATGGTCATGATTTTCCTGGTCTTATGATCTAGCATCTCCAGTTCTGCCTGGGTCCAGTCTATTATTCCTGCAGTGTATCTAATGATGGGTATAACCCAGGTGTTTATGGCTTGTATGGTGTTCCCACCATTGAGTTTGGACTTTAGAATTTTTCTAGCTTTCCTGATGTATTCACTTGCAATTTTTCTTTTAACTTCAGTGTGTGCAATGTTATCAGCCTGAAGAATGCCCATTTGTAATGTTCTTTTTCTTGCACGTTCTTAATGTTGTTTCCATTGGGCAGTTCTATTCCTTCTGTTTTTTGTTGTTTTTCCTCTGTTCATTATTAATACGGCACACTTATCTAGTCCAAACTCCATTGCTATATCGCTACTGAATATACGGACAGTATTTAGCAGTGATTCGATTTCTGATTGGGACATTTCATACAACTTCAGATTGTCCATGTAGAGCAGGTGGTTTATTTTACTTGATTTTTAGATGTTTGGTATCCAAGGCCTGTTTTGTTTAGTATTTGTGAAAGTGGAGTCATGGCGATTACAAACAACAGGGGAGATAATAAGACCCCTTGGAAAATACCTCTTCTAATGCTAACCTGTCCAAGTGTCTTGCCATTGATTGTTAACTGTGTACTCCACATGCTCATTGCTTTTTAAAATAATATCTGAATGTTGCTGACACCAGTTGTTTCTAAACATCATCATCATCATCTTCCTTATTATTATTATTATTAATAAATAAATTATTGTTTTAATCACAATTCTATAGATCAGTATTAGTTCAATCACTGAATTGCTAGAGTCAGTATGAGAAATTTCTGCTCTTTGATTACCAAAATTATTTGTAGATGAAACCAACAGTTCATTTATTTATTTTCTGTCAAACAGACATTTGGAGTGACTAGGCACCTTATGTATTTAAAATCATTGTGATAAAACCAAGTATTTAGCATTATTTACTGCACTTATATACTGCTATTCTAACCAGACACTCAAAGTGATTTATAATTTAAAGTATGAAAATATATTAAAGATTAGAAAAGACAAAACAATAGAATTGTCTTCAGCTATCCATACAGAACCCATTTTACTCAGGAAATAGGTGCTTTGGTTCAAGTCTCTCATACACATACACACACACACACACACACACACATATATATATATTCTCATGACCATGTGGAACCAGGCTAAGGGAGGTCAGCCCAGTTCCACGTGGCTGTGTGCTGCAGTGAGAGAGAGAGTGAGGCTACTCTCACAACCTTGCGGAACCGGGCTAAGGGAGGCCAGCCCAGTTCCACGTGGTTGTGTGCTGCAACAGGAGCCTCACAGATCCCAGCAGCAAACTTTCAAAAATATTTTTAAGACAACTGCTCTTTGCCCTCTGTGATAAAGACCTTGCAAATGGTGGATTCTTGACTACCAACTTATGAAATTCATTCCTATAGCTGACAGTCCCCCTGTATGTATAACTATAGTTTTTTCCTTAGCGTAAAGTTTTAAAGTTCACTAATTATATTTAATGGATTCACCTTAGAAGTCACAAGAAAATAGCCACTGTTCTTAAGGTTTCCAGACATATCAATATTTAACCGTCTCACTAAACTTTGATTATTCCAGTATAAAAGTCCTGACTTTACAATATAATTGTCAATATTCCTTACAATGAAGAGCTATATTAATGCAGGGCACTCTGGGCCTGTTGTGCTCCTGCTCTGGGCATGTCTGAACATGCCTGGGCCTGTTCTGTGGGGGTGTAGCCATTTCCATACACGTATGGTGCCATCACCCATCCCCTCCTCCTCCCTAACTCAGCCCATGAAGGTGACGTCATCTAGGTGGACCAAGGGGAAGCTTGGCTCTGCCCAGGTATGTCTATAATATTACTCACAATATTCTATCATTCCTTCAATAAAGAACAGGCCACAACTGAACAGGGTGACTTTTGCAGAAACCCAAGGCTTTTTGAGTGTTTATTCAATGTAGCACTAAACTAAAGCAGCATTGATCAGCTGGTGATAATGAGCCAGATGTGGTCCCAAAGCAATCTTATATGGCCCCTGGTACTAAACCCTGCGTACTTTTAATCAAGATGTGATAAAACGTTTGCACACAGTTTCATTTGTAAGGGGGGTAGGAGAGATGAAAAGGTTGTTAGTCATATTCCACAATAGTGCTATACATTCCTTTGATGTGTACATGCTAAGGCACCACTACTATATGGTGGGGTTGACATTTATTATAGAGCCTAATTACCAAGAGGTGATTGCTTTCTGCAGCAAAATAAACCTTCAGCCTCTAGATCATTCTTTGAAGAATAGGAAGAGGTTGTTGGCCAAGTTGGCCTCAAGAGGTTGGCCAACTCTGCTCTGAAGAATAGGAAACTCAGGAAAATCCTTTCTTTCCATACAGTTTTAGCCAGCATATAATTGAGTTATGGCAGAGGGGGATGTTCTGTTTTGTTATTTTCCACTTAATTCTGGCCACTCATGTTCCTAACTAGTATCCTAGTTTTTTGTTGTTGTTTTTAAAAAAATCAATCTCAGGTTAAATTAAGATTGTTGGAGGCTAAAGATATTTCTTTCATTCAGTGTTTCAGACAACATGACAGCAATGCCTCAGAACTATGTGCATATTTTGTGAACATTTCCAGAAGAATAATGCTGAAATGTTAATTATCAGTTACATTAAACTGACATTTTTATTGGATTCTAGATGTGCATAAATTAGTTACAATTATTCCACTGAGGTGATTCATTTGAATAAAAACCTCACAAGCAGCTCGGTCTAGCCTTGGTAGATGGCCTTGAGGAAGCTGCAGTATTTCACTTGCAGTTCCTTCCTAGTAATATGTGCATAATGCTGAGCCATCTTTCAGAGTTACTGTATGCAAAATGAATGTGGTAAGGAAATTGTGGTCTATCCAGTAGCTTTTATGTTTTGTTCTTTAGAAGTTTGTCCTGTAGATAGTGCGGGGGTGGGGATAGAAAGGAAATAGGAGAGAAAGGAGAATGAGAAAATGGAGTTGTTTCTGAATAAACTCTTAGTTAAATCTATATAAGATTACTTTGTGTTTGTGAGGGAAGCAGCTATAAAACATTTTGCAAGGCGATTTTGAACCAGCTAAGTATGTGAGCCTGCACAGCTTATGAATGCTCCTGCAACTTCATTGCATTGCATTACTGGCACTCCATTCCTGAACTGCTTTCTACTATTGCTGCTGCTGATTGTTTTTCCAGCTTCCTGACCTGCACAACCCGACGGTACTTTTCTTCTTATCAGTCTTGGACTCTGTTGTTCACAGGATGCCCACTGCAACTTGACTCAGTTCCCACCACCACCTTTTTTTCTTGTCTACCCCAGGATAACTTGCTCTTACCTGGAAACAATGGAGGGCCTGTTTCCGCAATTACCTTCTTACCATACAGACCCCTGATTTTACTCCAGCAAAGCAGAAGGCTATATTCCTAAACTGACTGGGCCCTGAAGGCAAAAGAATATATAATCATTTGCCCTTTCGGCCAACTTGGAAGGGGGTGCCAATTCTTATGACACTGCTCTTTAAGCCTTAGGTGATCATTTCAACTCTACTTTGAATGAGATTGCTGAATGTAACAAGTTCTAGACTAGATTCCAAATGTCTGGTGAATCTATCACTCAGTATGTCACAGCATTGCATGCCTTAAGTGTAACCTGTGAGCTTGCCATATTTAATGATGAAATGATCAGGCATCAGACTGTTATGAAAACAAATTGCTCCAAACTCCATGAAAAACTGTTATTGGAGCAGAAACCTACCTTGGATAACGTTATAGAGATGGCTAGAAGGGTGGAAAATGCTCTTCACTTTGCCAAATCACTCTTTGGTACCCCCAAACCCACTTCCTGAAATCAAGACTTTTCAGTCTAAATCCTTCAAAATCCATCCTTCTCATATGACACTGCCCCAGAAAGTGGCACTGCAAGAAAGGAGAAGCTACCAATGCTACCTATGTGGAGACTCTTAAGGATGTGTGAATTGGATTGAGGGTTTGGTTCGGGGGGTTGAGGGTTTGGTTCGGGGGTTTGATGGTTTTGACCCCCCAGTTTTGACCCCCCCCCCAGTTTGGACCTCCCCCCGGTTCCATCCAGACTGGGACAGAACCCCACCACCAGTTTGCAATTTTCCCCCCAATCTTTTTTTTTTTTTAACCTTTTCTCCTGTCCAGGGGAGTTCCTAGAGATGGCGGAGGTGTGTGTGAGGAAGTTCTCCTCCTCCCACCAGACTTCAAAATGCCCCCCTCAGGCCTTTTTGGCCTGTTTTTTGGCCCATTCAGGCCTTCCTAAATTGGCACAGAGGCCAAAATGGCGGCTGCTGCACATGCAGAAATGGCCTCTGCAAGGCCTGGAATGGCCCGAGCCTTGCAGAGGCTATTTGTACATGTGTGGTGGCCATTTTGAAAAAAATTTAATGGCCTCTGTGCATGCACAAATGGCCTCTGAGAGGCGCTGGGCCATGCCAGGCCTCACAGAGGCCATTTGTGCATGTGCGGCAGCTGCCATTTTGGCCACTGCACCAATTTAGGAGGCCTAAAAGGCCCAAGGGGGCATTTTGAAGGCTGGTGGGGGGGGTTTATGGAGGTTCTCCCCGCAGAGGGGAGAAAAGGTAAAAGAAAATTTCCAAAAAATAAAAATAAAAAATTCACGAACCCACCCGAACCGGACCAAACTGGGGGCGGGGGTCAAGGGGTGCCGGATCAAACTGGTCCAGTCAGGTTTGAGTCCAGTTTGGACTCGAACCGAACCAGGCCAGCTGGTACCATGTACACCCTTAAAGACTCTGCCCACAAAGCCAATTTTGCTCACTGTCCTGCATAGAAGGTCACTTGCAACAGGTAC
The DNA here is from genome assembly GCF_027244095.1 of Hemicordylus capensis. Taxonomy (NCBI): domain Eukaryota; kingdom Metazoa; phylum Chordata; class Lepidosauria; order Squamata; family Cordylidae; genus Hemicordylus; species Hemicordylus capensis. The sequence continues at coordinate 240,270,027 of NC_069660.1, read as the reverse complement.
AAGAAAAGCGGACATTTTGCTAAGGTTTTCAAGTCTGCTGTCCACTCCATTACTGATTCACTATATGAGAAGGATGAGGCAGATGAACCACTTCCTGACAGTGTGACAGAATCAGGTTCTGCTTCTGCACATTGTCAGGTTAAACTGAATGGCTTTGGAGTGCAGATGCTGGCTGATTCTGGTTCTCTGTACACTATCATTTCCCACATAATTTACAAGAAACTAATTACTACATCAGATCTGCACTTACAGCTTTCAGATATCTCCCCTTGGGGATATGGAGGTTCCCCTTTTGCCATAAATGGATATTTCACAGCTGTTCTGGAATATAAAGGATGTATTGCAGAGGAGAAAGTATATATGTTTAAAAAAGGAGTCTCAATATTGGGCTGAAAACATCAGAAAGATCTATGGATCGTGTTAGACCCAAATTGCATTGAACCTATATTACAGATGATGGAGCATCCATGTGCTGCTGTCATTGCTGATTTCTAAGGCATTTTTGCTGATACTCCTGGCACTGCCATACATTTCAAACATAAAATTCAGATGAAGGCAAATGCAATACCTGCACAACACAAAGTGAGGAATGTACCCATAGCTTTGCTCCAACCACTTAAAGAAGAGCTCTTAATACTGCCGCATGCTGGCATCATAGAGCTTGTTGATTAATCAGAATGGGTCTCTCCCATTGTTCTTGTACGGAAATCAAATGGTACACTTTGAATGTGATTAACAGGAGACCACCTAAAAGACTTCAAGACTTTGTCACTGAATTTTAAATAAATTCAATTCTGGTTGTTATAAAGGGGAAGGGATGTGTTGTATTCTATCTATGTTGTATTCTTGTGGTTCTTTAGAAGTTTGTCTCAGTGGGGATCCTGGAGAGAGTATAGGGGGAGTGGAGTCAGAAGGGGGAAAGAGGGAAAGGAGAAGGAGGAAATGGAATTGTTTATTAATAAACTCTTAGTTGAATCTATATAAGATTACTTTGTGTTTGTGAGGGAAGCAGCTGTAAAACAAATGTGTATGCAATTCACCTTGAGTCTTGTGGTTCAGTGCTGTGAGCAACTGAACAGAGGCAGCAATTCACAGAATCCAGTGTAATGATTCTAGCACTGGCAGAAGAGGAAAACCTTTCTTTTCTTTGTTTTTTCTCTAGGACAGCACCTGCCTTTAGCAGTTTCCCTGCTCAGGACTGTGTTGTACAATTGCTTTTGCACTGTTCTGGCAGAAGCAGGAAAATGACAGTCTCCTGCTCTTTCCTTAGGCAGTGTCAAGTAGCTGAGCCATGGGCAGCAGTCTCTAATGGGCACAAATCCAAAGCCAGGGCTGGGAGAATCAGCAGCTTACTAGAGGTTAAGCCAGGCAGGCAGTCAGAAGCCAGTAGTCAAAAGATGCCAAGGGCCAGAGGCAAGTTTATTCACCAGGAGCCAGAGGGTCAGATAGAAGCCAGGAAGAAACCAAGGATCACACTGAGCAAGAACAAGACCACTTAAGAGGAACGTGATACTGAGGCAAAGCCTGCCTCAGCCTGGAAGCCTTTTATACTTTCTAGTACAAGGATAGGCCACAGAGTGATTTCCTAGGGCGGAGCTTGCTGAAGGCTAAAGAGTCAAGGATGTTAGCAGGCTTCCATAAGAGGCAGTGAGGTGCAGGATTACAAAGCAGGCAGGCTGTGACAGGCAGCTGGCAATTCAAAATGGCAATGCTAAAAACAAAGGAATCGGCAAGACAGCCCAACACATTAATTCATATGGAGGATTGGTTCCATTTTCCAGGGGCGCCTCAGCATAATGCCCTCCATGGGCCCCCTTTTACCTTAGTGGGGTCTCCTAAAGTCCATGATGGATAGGAGCGGGGAGAGAAGGAGATGAAGATCATCATCATTTTGGCACCTCTGAATGAAGGCCATGAGCACAGAGGTAGTCTCAGGAATTGGCAGTGGGCATTTCTGAGGCCCCAGGACAGCAGCCTGGCAGCCCCTACGCTGTTCATAAGATTCCACTTACCTGTCTGCCCAACCTTTCCAATCCAATTCTCAGCTAACCCTGCCTGTTCACCTCCTTTACTCTTTGCCCTGCCTTACTACGCTCAACCCTCTGCCGCCCCACAGTATTTTTCCCCAGCTGGGTAGTGCACTATAGGATTATACTGGTGCCATCTCCTGGCTGCAGGAGGCACAGTTGGTAGACTGCAGTGGTATACATTACTTGTGCTGCTACATCTTAAGTCGAGCGCCAAGAATGGGGTGCCACAGTGCTGCAGTGAACAATAAATCTGAACATTAAAATCAATCATTCTTTTACCATGTTCCCTGCATCAAGGCAGCTGAAAAACATATGCTAATGGGAAAAATATATTGTCTGTGAATCTAATACTTGCAAAATTAGCACATCAATCATGAAAATTAGACAATAACGTCTTCCTCCAAAAAAAATCCTGCAAAAATATATTACAAAAATAATTAAGAGATAATGTCATTTGGATAAAGCTTCATCACAAGACAATGAGCTCCATTTGCAAGATTAAAAAAATGACAAATCACAGACATTTATCAAAAACTATCAAGTCACAGGCATGTTTCTTCAAAGCAAGAGACACATATTCGTTGACAACATTTCATTACAATGACACTATTTCTATTAAAGTGTATGATTGATGGATGCTTAGGGCAACTGAGTGACAATTTGTTCATCGTACATTTTTTGAAGCACTGGATTCTGATTAGCTTTAGGAACAAAGCTTCTCTCTTACCCAATTGGTGTGAATAAAAAATAGATTTAAAAGCATGAAACAGTTGATACTCATTAATAAAATGGCTATTGGCTTCTATTAAGCAATTAAATGTGACACAACATGATCTGACCACAAAATCTCCCACTCATATTTCTCCAAAAATGACTGTTAGAGCGAAGCCAACGGCTGAATCATTTCCAACTTTTAAAAAGAGACTGGCAGTTTTTGATTGCAGGATATATTCCAGATTATTTTCAAAGGCATTTTGGCCATTCCTTTTGGCAAGAAATGTGGCTGTTTTCAAAGGTCCCAGGTAGTGTTCCTACCTAGGCTGGGACATTTGGCTGGATCAGCTGGCCTGTCCTCCAGCACCAAGTCATTAGTGCTCTGAATAAAAGACAACGAGGTGGTTCTCACATGCAGCCTTACCCAGGCTAGGGAGGCCCAGTAGGGTTAGGCAGACTGAGAACTGCTAGGACCAGTGCTGCCGAGCCCAGCTTTTTGCCAAGGTGAAAGGCACGAGCACGCCATTAACTCCAGCTCTGGGATTGCGTGTTCGCTCAGGTTGTGTTCAGCCTGAGCAGACACAGAGATGGGTGCCTAGAGCGCCTGTCTCCCAGGAGATCCCATCAATGCACCACACTCAAGGCACAATGAATTGTGGGATATCCAGAGGCCAGAGTGCATCGTCCTGGCCTCAGGAACTCCACACTGCATGATGCAGTGCAGATTGTCTGGGAGCACAGTACATGCTCCCAGCAACGTAGCTGCTGTCGTCTGGGGAGAAGATGAGTTGGACTAGGCTTCTCAGCTGCCTGCCCTCCACCTGCCCCGCCCCCCACAGCCTGGTCATGCGAATGGCCCCAATGTGTTAGTTTAGGAAAATTGCACTGAACTGGAATCTAGCAAGGTAATGTAATTTCTGTTCTATACCTCAATGTGAGACACAGACCACATTTGTGACCTTTTTTCCATTCCACAAACGTCAAATATCAACTACCCAACAATCACAATTTTTATCACTTAAAGCATTTCTTTTCAACTCATATCACACGAGTGCCCCAGCCACCTTGTCACCACCTTGTGCTTCATCATAAGTCTATTTGTCACCCCACCACTGCCTCACAAGTCCATTTCTGTCAAGAATGCCCACATGCTTGTCAGAAGCCTGACATCCCTGCCCTGCCCTCCCCTCCAACCTAAAATTACCTAGGATTGGGTGGGGACCAGAAGAAAGCCTACACAATGTACTCAGCCTCATCACTCACCTTTGGGAATGGCTTCTGTGTAAAAGGTATGAGTTTTTTCTTTAAATCCCTTTTAGGTTCCCAAGTAGCACCCAGGATAGTGGGGCCTGTATTTTTTTAAGTGATGTAGCCATAATTCCTAGCGCTGCTTGGAGACCTAAAAGGAACAACAGCAACAACAACAACAACCACCCCCATACACAAAACACTTCTTTTACACAGAAGTTGTGCCAGAATTCAAATGGCAAGCCTGCTGTGTTAGTGCTCCAGATAGAGTGAAGAGGACCAGGGGTGTAACAAGGCTGGAGTGGGCCCAGAGACCAAATTTTAAAATGGGCCCCTCGCTAATACACACATACTTCACAATATATAGCCATGTGACTTGCTTCTGGGGGTCCCCTCGAGGCGTGGGGGCCCCCAGGCAGCCACCTCCCCTTGCCTAATAGTAGTTACGCCCCTGAAGAGGACATCACTTATGCTGTCTTCTGGGCCTGGCCCCAAGAAAGGGAAGGGAGAGAGGGTGTGGGGAATCAAACAAAAATGTCACAATTATGATCAAATCGAACGGGGCACACTTGACAGCTGGGAGGGGCAAACTCACCCACCCCAATTTTGTCATTTTAGGACTGACAAAAGGAAGTACCTCTTCACATAGTGCATAGTCAGTCTATGGAATTCTCTGCCACCAGATGTGTTGACAGCCACCAGCCTGGATGGCTTTAAAAGGGGCTAAGACAAATTCATGGAGAGCAGGTTTATCAGTGGCTACTAGTCTGGTGTCTGTGTCACTTGAATCACCCCGACGAGCTCTAATTGATTCAACTCAAATTGATTTGCACATCTCTACTATCCAAGGTGCAGCAACACCAACTGGACCATGATTTTGGAGTGACCTGCATCTGAGAATCATCAAATCAGATATTCTAATAGCCTGATTTGGTAGAGAGGAAAGCCTTTCTGTTATTGCCATTATTAACTGGGAGTCAGAAACTCTTGCTGATCTAATGCAAAATATCCAGAGATCTACTGTTAGATCCCAAACTATCTTCTGCTCACCCCACTCTAAACTATTCTGCATTGTTTATTCATATAGTGTGAGCTTTAATACTATTTAAAAATGTGAATTAATTCCGTGCATTGTGGCCTAGATTGTCATGAAACATGTTATAATAATACACTGTGAACATGTGATTAGGACATCATTTATGCTCACTCTTGCTGAAGGTCAAGGAAAACCAGAGGATTTTATGTTAACATGGGCATCATTTTTTAACTTTGCCAAAAACAGCACATAAATTGTGAATACGTCATTTCAATACAAAGCAAGGGTGTGTGGCCAAGATGGCTTCGGGTGAGCAGCTCCCTTGAAAAACTCCTGGAATTTTAAGAATATTTTAATAGTTTCAATGGGAGATTTTAACAAGGGTTTTAAGCTGGGGATGATTGCACCGAGATGGGCTTGAGTATGAACTTTCTGTGTTATAAAACAAATTATTTGCATTAGTTCAGCATAAGGGAGAATTTGAATTAATACTTTGTCTATTCTTACTGGGTAATTTAAAAGAGGGAAGCGTTAGGCTGTTTTCATTTTCATTTTTCTTTGCTTATTTAAAATTTTATGTAGATGATATAAGTACTTGATTTGAACAATGCATACTTCCTTGCATACTTGGATGTATACTTGATAATTTTTCTTGTTAATTCCTTATAGAAAATCAACAAAGATTACATAAAGATCTGGATCCCTGCCACTAAGTTCTTCATTTATTAATGTTCAAGGTCTTGGAAATAACTAAGTGACCTGAATCTGGAAATCCAAGTGATGTTTCTTTTTACAAACAGATGTAGTTAGAGCATGTGCAATATTTTCTTGGCATGGTTACAAAATTTTCAGTTAGTTCTTAGAATCCTGGAAAATCTTGGTTGATTCTGCAATCCTATATAGATTTACCTGGGAGTAAGCCCCATAATAAGCAGTGAGACTTGCTTTGAATCATACTGTAAGCCAGATAATACCAGTCATCAAACTGACAAGAAAGGCTATCCTTCTTGCTCCAAGTGACCCGATAATCGGTCCAGATGCATTCAACAAAGCGTGAAATGTACACATTTATGAAAGTATACCTTTGCCTCTTGGTTTCTGGAAGAACCATTTATATACTTCAAAAGGCAACATGATAGGTACAGAACTCCTCCAAGGTGAAGGGCTGATCCTATTCAAAAAGGTTGCACCGGTATTGTAATGAACAAGGAAGCTTGGTTTATTTTTAAAATAAACATCACAATAGACAACAGTGCAACTTTTTTTCTTTCTCTGGTAAACAAGGTTTAGCTAATAGAAAAGCAGCTTTTCTAGATTTTTTTTTTTTAATTATAAAGGAACAGCTGCATTAACTTTATAATGTATAAGATAATCCAAATGAGCTAAGGTGAAATCACAGTTTTAATTTTTAGTTCTAATTAGAATCTGGAAACACATTTTCCACAAAACAAGGCATATGGTTTAACCTACACAGACTACATTATTTGTATATTGCAGTAATTATGCCTACTTTAAGAGTCAGTATACAAAGAATAGCTAAATGTAGTCCTCTATCACATACTGAATATATGTTATGGTTTTAAAAGAGTTACAAATGCATACTTAATTGCACTTTGCCTTATAAACAGAGTTTTTAGTCCAGGTAAAGTATTTATTAATATAATTCACACATAATTCAGCAACCATGGATGATCAGTCTCTTCATTTCTAATTATATCATAAGGATTTTGGTGGCAATTATTTTAAGGTAGTTTTGACTCTTGGGGTTTCTATAAGTTTTGATCTGTTGTGTTCAGTCCTTTGGTAGTGATTTTACGGGTGTGTGATTTGTCTGTGCGCTGCTCTTTTACAAGGAAGTTTGAGGTGTTTGAGAATGCCATGTCTGTGGCATTCAGTTTCTCACGTTTTCATGGGGAATGTCTTACTGATTTGCTTGTTTTTGTTTTGGTGAGGTTCATAGAGTGGTCCTCTGTGGGAAGGGCTAGGGTAGTGGAGGTAGAACCTCAACCATATTTCTTATTGCTCCCAAGAACCACTGGATCAGTGAACTTGCCCACCAAAATCAACAACTGTATTATAAGAGTTCATCCACTCAGTGCTGAATAAATGAATGTATGAATGAATGAATGAATGAATGAATGAATGAATAGATTAAAGACAAATTATATTTAAATATAAAACTTGATTTTTATTCTCTAGACTTTCCTACCAAGGGCTATATGCACACTATGAGCCCTTTCTCATGATTATGTGAGAGGGCTACCTGGCAGGCACAGGCAGCAGGGAAGGCTAATTAAACTTACCTTTCCTGCAGATGATTGGTTAGTCCTTACTGGTTACACAAATCGTATGCCCAGACAGTCACCGGCATTCTCTGGCAGCACAGAGGGTCGGGGGCTGGGACGTGTCATCTTAGCTCCCTGGAAATCCCATAATAAACTCTGTGAGAGCATGGTGCATTTTGGGGATCTCCCCAGCGCTGACCAGGAGCCTGCTCCTTTGTTGGCGCCACATGGTACCAACACACAATCATTTAGTCCAGGTTAACATCAGTTAATGGGTAGGCCTCTTTGCAGGGTTTTCCGCCAAGGCACCACCGGCAGTTGCATGGCTGCTGACGGTTTTTATGAGCAGGCAAGAACAGGCTTGATTTCCGTAGCCCGGTCTTGGCTGCACATGAGAACAGTCTCTATGAATACTTATTTAGGCTGCCTCCACTCCCATATGGCTGAGTCACATTGGCTGGCACAGGGTACAGGGAAGAATTACTCAGGACTTGGAATCACTGCTTGGGTTTGAGACTTTCCTTTTCTCATGTACTTGTGTTCAGTGCTGCTGTCATTGTCAACAGTAGATTTCTGATATTAAACTTAAAATCTGCTTTAAGCAGAGTATAGCTTCTTAGAATGAAAACAGTGAGCAGCTAGCCTATATCCAGGGTCAGGTATGCGACTCAAATTAAATTCCTTTATTTACCATTTGATTGTATTGACTAATTATTGATTGTGACTGCTTGCATAGATAAAATCATCAACTGCCCAACAAGAGCAACCAAGGACAGCCTTCCATTTGGCATTCCTGCTGTGGCCACTTGATGTTATTAATTGCCAGTAGCAGATGGATGACCTAGCCCTCAAATTTCTATCAGGTTATTATGACATGCTATCAAATGATCCCTTTTTTATTCCTATATCATTTTCTGTTGATCTGATAGAAGTGTTCTGCACAACATTGATTTGTCAGCTGCCTTGAGCATTCCAAAAGAAAGAAAAGGTCTTTTTAAAACAAACAAGCACCAAACTTGCATATTGGATTATTTGAGCTATTGGGGTCCTGAACTATTGTGATTGGATTTGAAGTTTTTTTAGTGTCCCTGGAGTGAAGCTCCAGAAATCCACATAAATGTCCCAGGGGTGTAGCAAGGTTGTAGGGGCCCTTGGACAAGATTTGAAAATGGGCACCCCACACCTGCCTTTACCACCTCCTCCCCCATCCCCACTGCTATCTCTGCTTATCTATCCCCTGCCTTGCCCACCCAGTGGCCTGCCTTCACTACCATCTGCCTTGGCTGGGATGGCCACACTCCAGTTAAGCCACCACAGCCTGATGATGTCACCAAGCCAGCACAACAGTGCCAGCTTGATGAGGCAGGGCAGCCGCAGTGCCAATGAGAACGGCCTGCCTTAAAGGGGTCACCTGGCCTCCCTGGGATCAGAACATCTATGACCATACTGGCTCAGAGAGCAGCCAGCACAGGTTAGGCTGAATGCCCAGTGCAGGAGTGGAAGGAAGGCAGCAAGAAGCTCATGGGCACCCACAGCCCCTGGACATCTGCCCACCTGGGCTGCCTGTTTAATGGTGGCTATGCTCCTGGATCTTTGATAGCATCCCAGAACAATTTTGTTTCCTTTGTGCAATCTCTCCCTCAAAGCATCATATTGCTTAATTGCCGGGTGTATTTTTGCTATGTTTTTGCCGAATATATTTGCAGTTAGGATGGGTTCGATGGAAATGACAAGGCCTGTGCCCTTCCCAGATTTTAACAGCAAGTGAAACTGACCAGTTCTGATGAGGTGTGCTGAAGCCCAGGAATTTGGGACTGCACAACCTGAAAGCTTTCATTTTTCTTTCAAGAAAGTGACAATTCCTGGGGCCACTGGTGGGGGGAAAGATATCTGGTCTGTATCTGTAGCACTCCATATGGCCAGAGCACTTAATTGTGGGTGGAGCTGAGGATGGATCATCACAAAGATGCCATTTTTCAGCAGTATAACCATGAAACCCTGATATGTATACTGGCTGTGAGACGGTGTCAAAGCAAAGCACACTGTTGAGATGGAGGCAATGAGGCTGTTCTCACATGCAGCCAAGATCGGGCTAGGGCAGCCAAGCCCAGGCTTGGATGCAAGGACCCCCGGGATCATCTTGACAACAAACCCGCCTGTGGAGCCAGCCTTTTAAATGAGGTTCAGGGAGTGAGCATTCCCTTAGCCCCATTTTCTTGCTTGTGTACAGCGCCAGCTGCTTTCAACTGATGCTGCAACATTGACAGGTGCCTGCCCATCACTGGGGGTATCGTGCGGTGCACTGTGGGAGTTCCAGAGGCTGGGACAATGCATCTGAACCTCCACACCTCTGTGCTGCCAGAGGTAGCAGGTGGCCATCTGGTCACGCTATCCACATGCCCAGCAAGGACAAAAAAGTTCATCTGTGGGGAAGGTCAATTTGAGCAGCCTTCCCCACTGCCTGCCCAGTAGCCCTCTCACGGGCTCTATAGGTGAGAAAGGGCTCTATAAGTATCCATTGCCCTAAGACTCTAAGGACCAATGGCCAAATTTAGCTCCCACTTCCATTATTTCTTCTCCTACACTGCAGTCTCGCTTTGCTGCCTTCTTTGTCATCAAGCTTTCCAGTTTCATGAAAAGATGGGAAAGGGAAGTGGCAAATGTTCGACACTGCTGACAGTACCACTGAAATAAATGTGGTGTTTTAAAATAAACCATGTTTGGCGAGTGTTTTCATAGTTGCCATAAGAGATCATAATCATGCAGAGATCATCCCCTGCTAACTGGGCAAAGAGGCACCTTTTCAAGTGGTGATTCTCTTTATTTAGCAGGGGGAGAGTAACTGGCCCTATCTACCCCCAGCACAGTACTTCCAGTGACTGTTGCTGGTGTCTATCTTGTGTTTCTTTTTAGAATGTGAGCCCTTTGGGGACAGGGAGCCATCTTATTTGTTTGTTATTTCTCTGTGTAAACTGCCCTGAGCCATTTTTGGAAGGGCGGTATAGAAATCAAATTATTATTAATCATCATCATCATCATAGGTTCTTCTCTAGGAGCCCTGGCTTCTGAGAATAGTCAAACAGTACTGGACACAAGTATTGGTAATTATGGATCACCTCTTCAAGGGATGTACACCTTGCATCCATCTTGGTAACCTTTTCAGTGTTGGGTGAAGTCTGTCCTGTTGAACAAATCTTATGGTGGCTGATAATCTTTATGGTGCTCTCAAGTAGAAGGAGGCCCATGTAGGATAATTTGCTGAGGTCTTCTGAAACCTGCAGCTAACACTGCCCTCCAACTTTTATTTTATTATAAGTAAGTTATACAGATTCTATGAGTTATCTTGTTCATTGTTTCATTTTTAGACCTTGCTGTCAAGTTATCCTAGTATGATAGTAAGGATTGTTCCTAGGGAAATCTTGTGGTTTTATTGATAGCACTAGTGCCCTTCAAAGTGTGTGAGTGGGTGAGTGAAGTATTATTTTTATGCATTGTTCATCAAGACAACTCTTGAAGTGGGGAACGCCAATGGCGTATTGATTCCATTTCAAAAATATGAGATTCAGTACTGTTCTTAAACTGGTGTGCATTTATGATATACATTTCTGAGGGCATTTGTAGTCTGCTCTCAGAAATATATAGCTCTAAATCAATTCCAGAATTCTCTGAGAAATTTGTCCATTGACTTTATTAGATACCTTTTTGCTGACATACTTGACCTTTCAAATGAATGGTTGGCTGTTGGCATGGTGACTCCTAATCAGATCTGTTCATGTTGCATACATGTTTCTCCATGGTATACTGGAGAGAATTAAGATATCCAAAGCAAGTACAAGGATAGCTAGAGAATGGTCACATTTGCACATAACATGGAACCGCAGTTGAATGGGCCATTGATTCCATAACCGTTGCATATGAATGCAGGCAAATGGGGTTCGGCATTGCAACAAACCCAAGGGTTCGGATTTGTGACTCCAATCTGAACCCCTGTGTTTTAGTGGCTTTCATCACCACAACCCAAGCTTGGATGTAGCCTGCAATGTGTCCAAATGTGGAACTGCAGGCTGTGTTCCTTGGAACCAGAGTTGAGGGAAGAATCTGACTGTAGAGAGGGAGCTCTCAGTGATATCCAAATTCAGACAGGGAAGCAGGGGGAGTGGAACCATGGGTCCATTTGACCAGTGGTTCTGTGTTACATGTGAATGCATATGAGGCTGAAATATGAGGCTGAAACATTCTACCAATTCATTCATTCATTCTACCAATTCTCATTCATATGAGGCTGAAACATTCTACCAACAGAACATCTCCTGGAACCCATCTAAGGGCCATGCCATAGCAGTGATGGTGGCAAAGCCAGATTCATAATGAAGCAAACTGAAGCGATCCACTCAGGTGGTGGATTTCTGGGGAGGGTGGCAGCTGCTGTCTCTGTTCTGCCTGTTGCAACTTCACCTCATCAGCCACCTTCCTCTTCCATCACTGCCTCACTTGGCAGCACTGTTTGCAAAGGGCCACTCTGTCATCACCTAAAGTTTGTGGTGAGCTTTACCTTGGTGGATAGGAAGGGACAGAGGGAATGACAAAACAGAGTTACTGTCTTCAGAGGAGAGACACTCCGCTATCACTGCACAAGGGCCATAGGCACAGAGGCTGTCTCAGGGATTGGCAGTGAGGGTAATGAGAGTCTTGGGCCCTAGACAGTTGCCAATGATTCTGACCCCTAATTTCAGCTTAATTTAAAAGGGAAATTGGCATGGTATTAATACCGCAGGGAACATTTTAGTGTAAATGATTATGTTTTTTAAAAAACACATGTGCTGGAAGAAATGCATGCCTTACTTCTCAACAACACTCTGCTATTCATATACCTATCCCACTATCTATTAGACCTCTAAATGCTTCAGGGTCATTTGCAAACTGAGATGTTCATGGTTCTTGTCCTGATTTTGTTTCCCTCCTTTATTTCCCTGCAGGTGTCCTCGTGTATGTTACTTTTAAGCTGATTAATTTCCTTCACTTTTGCTTTAAGCCACTTTCAATCCTATTAGCTTTCATATTCTACCTCAAGCTCCTGCATTTCTGGATAGGGAAGGATTCTGTATTCTCTTTCTTTTTAAAAATATTGTTGCATTTTTATGATGAGCTTTTATACATATAATCATACACAGAAAATGACTTGCTTTCTTAATAAGGTAAAAACCTCTGTGATTTTATATAATTCCCCCCTCCATGCAAACCCATTGCCTTTAACTTTTGTCTTTTCCCTCACAAAGGATAAGGATTTGAAAAGCAAATGCTATCCCTGGCTGATGCCTTTTACTCGGCATTTTGTTTTCAATAGCTTTCTTTCTTCCAAACATTTTACATTCTCCGCTTGCAGCATCTTTATCCCCTGCTCTTCAGAGAGGCTCTTCATGATATCTCTGGAGGTTTCCCCCTAATTTTTCAGCATAAGAATTGAAGCGTCTATCATTAACAATACTATACACATTTCTTTTCTGAACAATCAATGGAAAAGCTACACAGGTTCTAAAGGGCTAGATGCTCAGAGCCAGACCTCTGATATCCCGGTAGGATATTGGGAGACTACTGAGTGTGGGAGACATTCAAAGAGTTTCTAAGAACAGTCTTCTAAAAATATTTTGCAAAGGAGAAATGGTTTACTTCTTTGCAGAAGCAATACTGCAATATTAGACTAGCTGTTACAAACAACCAATGATATCCCCAAAGCAAACAGTCAAACCAGAACCGCAGCTTTAGATTCATTATAGGAAAATAAATCTAAGATTAGAAGTAAGACTGGGGTTGTGATCTAAACCTATTCTCTGGATAAGAGGGGTTTGGATGACTTCATGGAGGAGAGGTCTATCAATGGCTACTAGTCAGAGGGCTGTGAGCCACCTCCAGCCTCGGGGGCGGGGTGCCTCTGAGTACCAGTTGCGGGGGAGTAATGGCAGGGGAGAGGGCACGCCCTCAACTCCTGTCTGAGGCTTCCAGCGGCATCTGGTGGGTCACTGTGCGAAACAGGATGCTGGACTAGATGGGCCTTGGGCCTGATCCAGCAGGGCTGTTCTTATGTTCTTATGATTAGTCCTATTCAAAATGGCAGATGATTCAAAGGTATGAGTGTTCTATAGAATGGAGGCCCCGCTATTGACTGGTCTAGTCGGATTACTGCTTGGGAATTCTTGTGAAGATCTCACAAGCATTGATTGCATACCTCTACACATAGTCTCTACATCAGATCTATGAGCAAATTTGCATGTACTCTTAGACACCAAAGGGCTGTTTCAGAGGTTTGCCAGTTTCCCAGGTTCTAAGCAGCCCCTGATATGCAGCCCCAAATGTTTGTAGAAGTAGTAATTCCTGAGCTACTTTCCCATGATTGGAAGAATTGCTTATGTCAAGCAGTGACTAGGATATCCTATGTTAGATGTTATTTTAACCATGCAGCTTTACCTTTAGAGGCACATGGGATTCTATTAATAATAATAACAGTGATAACAATGACGACAACAACAACGTACCAAATTTGGAAAGAGAAGCATCCAGATACAGAAATAACAGAACAAAGGCTAGCAGACCAGAGAAGATTCATAATAAGAAATAAAGTATTCACAGGAGTTGAGCTGGAAGAACTGCAAAGAGCAACACAGGCTCAAGATATGGAAGAAGAATTACCACCAACTGAAGAAGTTGCTCAGGCGCAGGTGGAGGAGGTGTTGGAAATAGAGGATGCCACTGTTGCTGAACTGTTTCAAAATCAAAACCAGGCAACCTCCCCTTTGCCTTCACCTCAAAAACCCGAATGCCGTTTAACAGAAAAGCAACAAGAACTAAAGCAAAAAACTGAGCACATGAACCAAACAACCACCAGGGTTCGACTTCCAGCTCTAAAAACAGTTGCCAAAAAACATCAAGAACCTGGAAGAAAAAGAACATTACAAATACTTGGGCATTCTCCAGGCTGATAACATTGCACACACTGAAGTTAAAAGAAAAATGGGAAGTGAATACATCAGAAGAGTTAGAAAGATCCTCAAGTCCAAACTCAATGGTGGGAACACCATACAAGCCATCAATACCTGGGCTATACCTGTTATCAGATACACTGTAGGAATAATAGACTGGACCCAGGCAGAGCTAGAGATGCTAGATCGTAAGACCAGGAAAATCATGACCATCAATCATGCTGTGAACCCCTGCAGTGATGTCAATAGGCTATACCTCCCTCGCAGTTCAGGTGGAAGAGGAATGCTGCAAGTCCATCAAACAGTAGAGGAGGAGAAAAGAGGCCTTGAAGAATATATCAGGGACAGTGAAGAAGATGCACTTCAGATGGTCAATAACGCAAAACTATTCAACACCAATGAAACAAAGCAGGCCTACAAGAAAGAACAAGTCAAGAACCGAGCAGAAAAATGGAAAAATAAGCCCCTGCATGGTCAATATTTGCACAATATAAGTGGAAAATCAGACATCACCAAGACCTGGCAGTGGCTTAAGAATGGCAACTTGAAGAAAGAAACAGAGGGTTTAATACTGGCTGCACAAGAGCAGGCACTAAGAACAAAAGCAATAAGAGCAAAAGTCAAAAAATCAACAACAAACAGAAAGTGCTGCCTTTGTCAAGAAGCAGATGAAACAGTGGACCACCTAATCAGCTGTTGTAAAAAGATCGCACAGACTGACTACAAACAAAGGCACGACAAGGTAGCAGGGATGATACACTGGAACATCTGCAAAAAATACAAGCTACCTGTAGCCAAATATTGGTGGCACCATAAAATTGGAAAAGTTGAAGAAAATGAAGATGCAAAAATATTATGGGATGACTGACTACAAACAGACAAACATCTGCCACACAATACACCAGATAACTGTAGTCGAGAAGAAAGAAAAACAAGTCAAAATATCAACATAGCAATACCAGGGGATAGCAGAATAGAAGAAAAAGAAATAGAAAAAAAATCACCAAATACAAAGATCTACAAATTGAAATGGAAAGGCTGTGGCAGAAAAAGACCAAAATAATCCCAGTGGTAATTGGCGCCCTGGGTGCAGTTCCAAAAGACCTTGAAGAGCACCTCAACACCATAGGGGCCACAGAAATCACCATCAGCCAATTACAAAAAGCACCTTTACTGGGAACAGCCTATATTCTGCAACGATATCCATAACAACAACAACATTGACAATAAAATCCAGCCATCCTTGGTCCTTGGGAAGGCCTCGATGTCTGGATAAAACAAACCAGTCAATAACACCTGTCTGACTGTTAACAAGTTAACAAGAGTTAACAAGAGATAACAACAACTAGCTGGGCCGGGCGCAGAACATCTGCGCATCCGACAGGCCCACCCACTGCCACTGCTTTTCCCCCCCCGCCCCAGCCCACCCGCTTTCTGGCCAGCGGGCTGGCCCACTTTCCCCCCCTCCTGCTTCTCGGGACCCCCCCCATGCTTTCAGGCTGGCGGGAAGCATGGCCAGCCCACTTCTTTTCTCTCCCCCACCATCTCTGCCTCCCCCCAGGGTTTCTGGCTGGTGGGCCAGCCTGCCACCTCCTCCTGCCCACCTGCCAATTCCCAGCAGCGGCTGCCTCCTCCTGCCGGCCGGGCTGGAGCGGGCCAGTCCACCACCACCTCCTGCTCCCGCCGGCCAGGCTAGGCCATCCCACCACTGCCTCTTGCTCCTGCTGGCCAGCCTGCCACCACCTCCTGCTCCTGTTGGCTGGGCCGGCCCGCCACCACCTCCTGCTCCTGTTGGCTGGGCCAACCCACCGCGGCCTCCTGCTCCTGCTGGCCGGGCCAGCCTGCTGCCAGCTGACATCCCTATTTTCTCCCCATCTCCGTCACTATCCTATCCAGCAGCTGCTCATGAACTCTCACCACACATGGGATTAGTGACGGGTACGTTTAAGAGAATTATATATAAAGATACTAATTACTAGATTAAACTATGCAGAGCATCTGCACGCTAGTACTTTATTGCTCCTCACCCCCTGCCACAGCCCCCCTCAACCCTCACCTGAGCCGTACTCCTGCTGCTCCTCCTCCATCTTGTTGCTTCCATTCCCCTCATCCCTCCATCCCTTTACTCTATCCCCTTCACCCTGGTCGCAGCTGCAGTGTTGTTGGCACCTATTTGCCAAGCTGCAGCTTTCTATCCACAGAGACTTCCCTCATTTGAGCCCCGCTCCTGCTCCTCCCCACAGGAGCAGCAGCGATTGACCGGGCCCTTCCTCGCTGCTGCCACCATCATGGCTGCTTGTTCCCCTCAAGCCACTGACAGGCCTGGGCCCATCCCTTGCCCTTCCTTCTTTCTCTCTTCTCCTCCCTTCTTCTTCTCTCTTTCTCTCTTCTCCACTCACTCTTCCCCCCTCCCTTCCTGAGTTAACAGATCTTGTTTCCTCATCTAATTCACACAACAGCAGCCTCCTTCTCTTAAAGGGGCTCATTCCTTCCTCACAACCACTCTCTTCACAGACCCCTGTCCACTATCCTTTTATATATAGAGATTCCTTTCCTCTACAATCAAGAACATCTTTCAACCAGTAACAGTTGCATTCCAACTGACCTTAACCATCACAGGCTCCTCCTCCCTATCTGCATATGGAATCCCCACTGCCCAATCACCATGGTGCTTCTGCTCTCACAGGCTCCTCCCCCCTATCTGCATATGGCGTCTCCACTGCCTAATCACCACAGTGCTTCTACTAGTGAACTCTCACAAGAACTGCCACACACAGGATAAAATAAAAAACCAATTTAAAACAGATTAAATTACAATTAAAACAATAGATAACATTACAACTAAAAATGACGTATGGACTGGCTCCAGACTAGGTTTTGGGATGTAAATCCATGCCTTGATCCAGGCCAGGTTTCTATGGGCTAGGCCCCTGGACTTTGCAAAATTTTCTCAGCTCCTACAGTCAACCTCTTTGCCCCCCTACTAAAATGACATTCCCACACAACGTGCCTTCACAGCAGGCCATACTTCGGCACAGTGCAGGCCAAAGCTAAGGTGGGAAGGAATGCTGGACTCTAGGATTTCCCCCTTCATCAACCAAACATAGCCTAAGGCTGGGAGAGGTGGCATTTGAGGTGGCAACCAGGAACAGTCCAATAATAGGATAATCCCCAAATGATGATTTCCAGTGTTATTCAGAAATGCAACCATGCCTTCACAATGCAAAAATCAAATTACTCCGTTCTGCTAGCATCATGAATGGCTTACAATGGTAAATGGAACAGAACAGCATAACTCTAGTAAAACTATGTCCATGTTATTGAACCCTAAATGCCAGAACAACATTAAAAGCACTGGGGAAACCAATAATGTAGTTTCTCTGGGCTCCTTGGAGGAAGACCGGGATATAAATGTAAAAAATAAAATAAAATAAATATACCTATACTCATTTTTAGCTGGATCTAGCCCGTTCAAGCTGGACCCATCTTGAAACAGTTTTGCATCCTGTCTCAAGTGTAGTTCAAATGATTTTTATACCTATTTTTACTACTATAGCTCAGCCATACATCATTGGAACTTTTGTTTGGGAATGTTCTTGGATCTTGGTCTCACCGTGAGGTCTCAGGTTGAAGGTATGACCAAGAGTGCTTCTCATCCATGTCAGCTGATACGACAGCTCCTCCCATTCCAAGAGAATGATTGTAATACAGTGATGCATGAGCTGGTAACATCCATGTGCTCTATGTAGGGCTGCCTTTGTACATAGTCTGAAAACTTCAGTCAGCCCAAAATGTTGCAGCCAGATTGGTCTCCAGGGTAGCTTGGCGAGACCATATAATGCCAGCTGTACTGTCTGCCAGTATATTTTTGGGCAAAATATTAAGTGCTGGTTACTATCAGAGCCTGTCTGTCTGGTGTCCAAGTCAATGTTGCTGTCAAGGTCAAGAGCAGCTCCTTAAAGTCCTCCCCAGTCTGCAAGAAAACACAAGAGAACACTTTACTGGAAGTATCAGGTTCAGACAGTCTCCCCCCCAGTCTGCTCACCAGATAGCATGGTTCCAGAGCAAAAGGAATGCAAGGCATTCCAGCTAGGGCAGCAGTCAGGACTCAGTCAGGTCAGCAGAGTAGCAGCAGTAAAAGCCTGGGTCTCTAAAGGCCAACACAAAGCAGGGGTTTCCTCTGAGTCAGAGGCTCACCTGTAGCAGGCTCAAAGAGACCTATTGCTTCCAGCATCTAGCTGCAGCCTTTAGATTTGATTTATAGCCAGACTTAATTGTTCTCCACCTTTGACCAGCTGACACAATTTCAGGATTTATCTGGTTTGTAAAGCAGCCATCTGCTTCTCCTGAGTTCTTCCACCTGTTGTCTGAGTCTAATCAGTCTCCTCTCGCGAGGATACAAAGGTTCCTCAGTGTTCTGCTCTCCATTCCCTGTCTCTGCTACCTCTGATGGTTCCAGTTATCCTGAAGCTTTGGATATGCCTCGGGTATCTGCTGTGGGCTGACAGCTAGTCTCTTCCCTTCAGGTTCCCCTGCAGCTGCTGGCAGATTGCCAGCTTCCCCTTCGCCATCTGAGGACGGGGGCATGACAGTTATTATCTTTAAAGTCCTGAACGGCTTAGGTCTGGGTTAACCTGAGAGAGCACCTGTCTCTGCAAGATCTCCACTGCTTATTAAGATCATCAGGAGACGTCTGTCTTTGAGTGCCACCAGTTCATCTGGTGGCAATTTGTGATTGGGCCTTCTCAGTAGTTGCTCCCTAGGTTGCTCCCTAGGTTGTATTCCCCATGGGTATAAGAGGTTTATCATTGCTGGAGGCCTTCAAGAAAGCCATAAAGATCCACCTCTACAGCTTGACTTTCAATAATATTTACATGATTTTAATGGTATTTAAATGTGAAGCACCCGGAACCATTTTTGGATGGGTGGCGTATATATGAAATAAATATAAAAATAATTTTTCTGGAAAATATCACCCATAGATTTTCCATGCGAAAGGCAATTGTGATGTAAGATTAGTAGAATTCTGAAATGTTATTTATTTATTTATTTATTTATTTATTTATTTATTTATCTATCCATTTTTATAACACCTTTCACAAGGCATCCCAAGGAGGTTTACAAAAGTTAAAATACAATAAAACTTCATAAAAATCACATTTTAAAATGTAAAATTAGTTAACCAGTAAAAATCATAAAACACACACACACACACACACCCCAACCAACAACCATTTAAAAAACAACAACCTAGAAGCAGGAGAGCTGAGAGACCTGGCAGCCCCTAAAGGATAAAAGGCTGAAAAAAATTAAAAGGTCTTTAGTTGTTTTTTAGAAACAGTCACTAGGTGAGCATTCAAGAATCTGTGGGCAACCACAGAGAAGGCCCTGTCCAGTGTGCAAGACAATTTAGTTTCTCTCTCTTTGCACATGGAGCAAAGGCTCTTCTGATGACCTTGTGGGGCGGGCAGAAATTTTATTTTATTTTATTTTATTTAGCATATTTTATACCACTCAAAACTTATGCCATGTCCTATCAAAATATGATAGGACATGGAAAACCTTAACAAGATAGGTATTCTCACAAGTATGCATTTGCTTGCAAGGGGGGAAGCCCAAAACACGTTTGTGTAAATCTTCTCTGAACTTTTGCTTTGTACATTCATTTCAAAGACTGAGTGACAATGAAGTATATTATTCCATCAGGTGGCCAATTCTTAGTTGCAGATTAATAACATAAGGGCATAGGAAGCTGCCTTCTACCGAATCCATCTAGCTCAGTATGGTCTACACTGACTCCCAGTGGCTCTCCAAGGTTTCAGGCAGGAGTCTTTCCCAGCCCTACCCGGAGATGCCGGGGATTGAACCTGGGACTTCCTGCATGCCAGCAGATGCTCTACCACTAAGCTATGGCCCCATCCCCTAAGAGGAATATCTTGTAGCAGACAGTGCTCATATGTAGTCACCTATCCAAATACAAACCAAAGCAAACCCTGCTCAGCAAAGGGGGCAACTCATGCTCCACAACACAAGACTGACTCTTCTCCCCATCATGATAAGAGCATAATGATGTGTATAATTTTTGTTTATGTTACTGAGCATTTCCCCTTTCCCCCTCCCTTGATCTACATACAGGCAACAGGTATGTAAATGCTTATGAATTATGAATGCAGAAAAACTGTTTGTGAATATGTAGCTACCATTAGCCCTAAGAAGACTGTGCATCACTTAGATAAATGTACCTTTCTTACTGGAAATAATGCAGATGGATATCACACTCTTTAAAGGCCTAACAAAATCAAACATATGACTGTTAAAAAAAATGTCCAGAGAACAACCTGTTGTTGCAGCTGCCTGCTGCAGGTACAGGTGTCACAATTCTGTTTAGCTTAGATGTGGAGCTGTGGTAAATGGAAAGGAAAATAAGATCAGTGTATGCTACGTCAAGCAGGCAAATTTATTGTGTCCTTAAATGTGCATTCTTCATTTTTCTATTTGGTTCCCTGTTCTTGGACAATATAACATGGCTTGCACTGCCTGCTGAATCTGAGAACAATTACACTCAAGTCCGATCTGGGAGATCTGCAAAAGATGTGCTTTTACCAAAAATAAAAAATAAAAATCCAAGCAGGCTAACTCCTTCTTTGTAACTGATTTTACTAGGGATGTGCATGAAACAATTCGGTGCGTTCAGAAGGGATGTGCCAAATCGCTTTGGCACAGTCCACCGAAGCATTTCGGCAGGGTGGGGAGTAAAACCTTTAAGGATGAGTAAAGCAGGTCCTTACCTGCTCCTTTACTGCCCCACTGCTTTTCCTGCTGCAGTGCTGAGCTGCTCAGAGATCCACGCGAGGCTGCTGCACTGATTCAGCAGCCTGTGAGCATCTCAAGGATGCACAGGGCCACTCCATATGCACAGCAGCCATGTGCATCCCGGCACCGCATGCAGGCTGCTGGGTCAGTGCAGCAACCACGCACGCACCTCTGAGGAGCACAGCAGGAAAAGTGGTTAGGCGGCAGAGGACCAGAGAAGGATCTGCTTTACTCGTCCTTCAAGGTCCCACTCCCCACCACGTTGAAAGGCTTCCTACACATCTTTAGATTTTTGTTGTTTTAATGCTTTTAAGCAACATACTTATTTGTCAGGATAGGCCAAGAACACAGCAAAAGCATTGGGAAAAATCAGAATTTTCTGTAAATGAGATACAATTTACATGGAATTACATTGACACTGAGTAACATGCTGGGCACACATGCCTCCAGAAAAGCAACCTCTCCCTACCTTAGCAGCTGAGGACAAGCAAAGCAGCAACAGGGGTTAACTATTAGGAGTATTTTCCTAATGTTTCCTAATTAGGAATTGTTCACTAATTATAACAGCATTTAAACACTGGAACAAGATGACTAGGGGAAATGCTGCTAGAAGGTTTCAAGAACAGGCTCAAATAGCAGCTGTTATGTGTGCTTTAGGCATACAGGTGGAAGGTGCTGGTCTTTAGTATTTTAATTCCCGAAACAAAAAGTCAAAATAACTCACTCATACTATTCTTTCTAAAAATGATACACAGATATAGAGACTGGGAATTGATGCCCCCTGGGGCGTATCTAGGGTAGGGCAGGCAGGGTACGTGCCCTGGGTGCCACTTGAAGGGGGGTGCTATTTTTTAAACTAAAAAAAAAAATAGCAGCCAAAAACAAAATGGCCACCGTGCATGCTCAAATGGCCTCTGTGAGGCCCTAGGCCATGCCAGGCCTTGCAGAGCCCATTTGAGCATGCACAGTGGCCATTTTGTTTTCAGCAGCCATTTTTTTTAAAAAAAGACCACTGCACATGCTCAAATGGTCCCCGTGAGGCCCTAGAGGCCAGTGGGGGGAGGGGAGACCTTTTCAGACCCCAGAACAGCCTTTAGGAAGCCCCCCGAAGGGGCTACAGGTAATTTTTTAAAAAATAATATAATATGTCACTGTACACATATTTAGTTTGGCACTATGTACAGAGAATCAGGCCTTGTGAATACTGATCTGAAGCTTATAAGCTAGGATTGTATTCATTTGCTCTTACTTTGCTTCTTGTGATAAGTGAGTTAAATGCGATGTCTTAATAATATGGCTATTAATGGTGAGTTTGTCTTTGAATCAGTGTGAAATCCTTAGTATTAAGCCCCACTGGGAGTTTCTTGCTCTCTTTCTTTCATTTTAACTGTCTTTCTGAAAGACTAGAATATATTCCAAGCAGTGACACAGTTTACTCTGCATATCCTTTAATTATTTACAGAGTATCTGGGAAAAGTCAAATTCTCCATTGATTTTTAAAACTTATGTAATGGTGATGCTACAATACATAGTAGAGAATTAGACAGGCACTTCTGTTTCATTTTCCAAGTACACCTCCACATAGTATTTGGGTATTTCATGAGCCCCAGCATACTGAAATTTGTAGTTTTCCAGCATTTTTTGGTCTGGCTAAGTCCACTGCTAAAATAGTTTTTGAAATATTAAAAGATTAACGAGCCTGACTTGTATTTTTGAGCTGCTATTATGGTAAAGTTATCTGAAAGATGGGTGTCAGATGCTTGGACAGGGGGCGCAATTTCAGTGCTTGCCCTAGGCGCTATTTCCCCTAGATATGCCTCTGGATGCCCCTGCTATGATCTCTGCCCCAAGGCATGGTTAACACCTGCTCTGAAGACAGGATATTAGTGAGCAAAACTGGATTATATAACCCACTGCCAGGGTGTTGGTGTCTAAGCCTTTGTCAGACTAAGACCTGGCATCATAGCAAGCATCTGGCACTTTCGACAAAAGAAGCACTTTACTGTGAGTTCTGTAGAGCAGAAAAAGCATCTGGGGGTGAGGCAGCAACCTTTAAGGTAAGAGGGAGCTGTGAGATATGGCAAAGCAGGGAAGTACAGGATAGAGCTCTGTGGACAGATGCAGGAAGTTCACAGAACAATAGTCTAGCAAACTACTGTAATTAGTGGAGCAATCCAATCGCTTCCTTTAGTACAAGGGAAGTAAAACTGTTAAGTAAGCAAAGCATGCTCTGGGACTTAAAGTTGAATGTGGTTGGTTTCCTTTCTCCTCAGGGTTCATCATGATATTTTTGACCAGAGGTTGCCGTTAGCTGGCTCAGCTTGCTTCCAGTCACTTTCTCTAATTAGCTGGCCTGGTGGTACAATGAATAGAAATTGGAAAGTGTTGATTTCCACAGATCCTTGTTTAAGCACGGTATGCCTGTCATCCACTGAATAGCTTTTAACTGGGTGTGACCAGTTTCTTCTGTGTCCATTCATATTGATGGATCACATCCCAGAATGCAGTGCTTTGGGATTTCCCTCCATATTTTTTCTGGTTTCAAATGTGCCCTAAGAGGATATGCAAGGCTGCCAGATCACAAACCAGAGTGGCTACCTGTATCTTAAAAGTTCCAAATCAGCAGGCGAGTGTGTAGCCAATACAACATTTGCCCTGCTCTACTACTGATCTGTTCCTTTGACCAACCTCCTTTCCACCCACCATAGCAAGCCTTCTGACCTCACCTCCCTGTGGGTAAGAAGAGGGGGAAGGAAATGGTGGGGGGGATTATCAGGGTTGAAAGGTTGCGTTATCTTCCACTCTTTCAGAAAACTGTCTGGGTTGTGAACAGTGTTCCCTCTAAGGCGTACGCATGTGCACATGCTCACACATTTTTTGATGTCAGTTCAGTTAATTTTAGATCCTGCTCAGGTTGAATAAAAAAGGCCCCACTCTGAATGCATGTACACACACAACTGCCTTAATACTGTCGCCCAGAACGAAATTCATTCTGCACACAGATGAAAAAATTAGAGGGAACACTGGTTGGGAATTGACCACTCCAGTGAAATTAGCACACTGTCACAGACTGCCTTGACCTTTGCAATGTCCAAATGAAATAATCATTGACAGGGATTTAGTAGCTCTGCTAAAGGTTGTCTGCTTATGCTTTCAGTGCTTTGTTTCTGTAGTGTGTAGAGTCTGTTTTTTTCATGCTGTTTTCTGGGTTTCTAGTTGGAAGAGGTTAGCTTGTAACCAAACAATTACATCTTTATAGCATCTCCAGTCTGCTTCCTTCGTGTCCTCTGGGCCTGCGCTATAGTCATGAGAATCTTATAAAATCTTTCCTTAGCCCCATTAACTTGTGAAAGAGCTATGCTGTGAAACATAATTTGTTACTTTATGAACATTAAGCTATTGCAGAAACAGATGGAGCCTGGTTCTCTGGGAAAAAATATAGTGTTGTGATGTTCAACACAATACTGCTGGAAAAGGAGGGGGAAACCCTTCTGTTCCAAAGTGCTTGCTGTTTAAACCCCCCTGATGCATTTCAAGATGCCCCACTGACTGTGCTAATTCCTCTTCCAGAAATACTGTTTCTCAGACTGCCTGCTCCCCAAGTATGCGTAGTCCTTGGAAAGTTTATGAAGAGAATCATTCTTCTGTGTCACAAAGCTGGCAACCTGTGCTTGAGAAGGGTTCAGAACCCTTTTTAAAAATTTCTACCTCTGCTACAGTGTTTCTCCTTACAAATGCAGAGGGCATTCTGGCCTCTCAGGAACTACATTGCTCCAAGCTGTAGCGAAATTCTGCTGTAGCAGCAGTTACTGGGAACTGCTTTTGTTTTTCTTTTTAATGTGTTCTGAAAGGGGCCTGAAACTTGCTTGGCATTTTCTGCCACCAATGAAGGTGGTGGAGCTGGGGCAGTTTGGGGACAGTGGGCAGAATCCAGATTGTTAGGACTAAACACCATTGAAACAAATGAGACAAGTTAGATACGACTAACTCAAGTCCCATGAATGTCAAAGAGACGACGATGAACCTCAGTTTATTTCAAGTAACCAATGCTAGCTAGCCCTTCAACCAACCAACGGCAAGACCTTAAAGGCCAAGTTGAAGACAGATAATCCTGGAGAAAATCTATCTATGTGGTCACTAAGAGTCAGCACCGACTTGACGGCACTTAACCAACCAATCAATCAGCCAACATTACTTTTAAGATTTGCACCCATGCCATTACACTAACCACAGTTTATTTATGACTTTTTAACCAAGATCTGAACTCTAAATGTGAAGTTAGCTAGTGTACCTAGGTTAAGCTTATCCTTAGTTCTGCATTACACCCACCCTCAGAATAAACCTTGGATTGTTCCTGGAATTCCTTCCTCCAAGAGTTGCCACTTACAGAGATGCAATGGAGAGCAACCACAGCACACGGCTACTCTAGGCTTCAAGCTTTCCAGTCCTCTGGTATAGAACCTGACTGCAGGGACAAGTTACATATTTTTGCTAGGAGATCAGCAATTTCACATTTTGGTTCCTGCAAAACTCTTGGGTGGGTGTCATCTGGCCCTGGTGGTTTTTTAATTTTTCAAGACAATTTAGAACATCCTCTCTCATCACCTCAAACTGACCCAGTTCTTCATCTTCCAAGCCTGAGAAGCTCAGTTCCAAAGCGGTATATGGTCTGTATCCCCCACCATGAAGACGCAAAGAACTCTTTCAGCTTCTCTGCAATCTCCTTATCCTCCTTAATAATCCCTTTCATGCCCTCACCATCTAAGGGTCCAATCACTTCCCTGGCAAGTTTTCTGCTTCTGATATTTTTAAAGAAGTTTTTTGTTATTCCCCTTGACACTGGTAGCTAGACTAACGTTCTAGGTTGACACTTGTTTCTGCTTCAGACCACAGACAGATAAAACTCACAGTCAATATTTTGACTTCATGGTATTGACATGATCATCCTGGCTGGAGTGAACTGCCACTTGGCTCCTCTTCTCCCAGGATTCCAACAGCAGTCCAGCCCATGCCTGTATCTGTATCTGACTGTATGCGGGAGAACTGATACAACAAGGCCTGTGCCATCAGCTCAGCTCAGCTCAACCAGGACCAAATACCTGAAGCTCCCTTAACTCACCATTTAGTTCAGTAATGCCTATGGTAAGTAAGCAGCAGCTCTCCAGGAATTCAGACAGGCAGTTTTCCCAGGAATTAAACGTGGGGGCTTTTGTATGCAGAGCCTCTGATGCTTCTGCTCTACCAAATGGCTAATTCTAATTACTGAAATTAAAATTACAACTATAGGCTGCCATAATCATGTCAAACTACCCCATTTGTATCCTCCCCTTACAAAACTGTCTACTGCAGTGGCCATTCGACCAGGTCAGTTGAACACTTGTGTGTCATAACGTAAGCACTGTTACCTGAATGCTTATTTTTATTTCCCCATCCCATCTCTTTTTCCTTTTGTATCTGATCACATTATTTTAAATTGTAAACTGCCTTGAGTGCATTGGTATATACTGTAGAATGAATGAATGAATGAATGAATGAATGAATCATAACTGTCATATTCAGCAGCAGTATACCCCTTAATATCAGATGCTGAAGATAAAGAACAGGGGGAGGCCATCATCCAGCAAGAGGTCTCTGAAAGCTCACAAGCGGCATATAAAGATAATGGGCTTTGTCTTCATGGTCTATAACAATTGACCAGATGGACCACCCTGGTCTGATCTAGCACACATTTCCTTGTTCTTGTGTAAAAATTGTATTTTAATTAATGGTTTCATTAGATGTTTTAATGACACAATTCCTAAGTCCTGAGTCCTCCTTGTTGAAATGGAGTTTCTTAACAGAAACCCTCCACACAACTGTTTTATCAACACAAGGGCAACAACGATTGCTTTAACAGGATGATAGACTGCATGTGATGTTTCTGATTATGCTGCTAATTTTAAAGAAGCAAGTCAAAGCATCATGCTTCAGTCTTCTGTGCACATAAGCAGCCGAACAAAATACCTTGCATGCAAGTCAAATCGGTGGCACCATCCCCTTCTTCCTCAGGCAGGCTATTAAAAGGTGAGATGATCCAGCAATGACAGCTGCAGCTGTAATACTGACACTGCTGATAGATACTTCCAGTGGTGTCCATGCACTGTAGTGAAAGGCACATTAGAAATTCTTAGTAGGAAAGGTATTTTACTTGTCTGACACTATTATTTATTCAGGAAGCGACAAGCACCAAGAAGCACAGTTATAGTCCAATGCATTCACTGCTGAAAAAAAGGAATGGCAGAAAACCCAAATTCCACAATCAGAATAAATTATGCAAAGTGACATATGCTTGCTTAGTTTGCATAATTCATTCTGCTTCCAAAGTTTAGGGTTTACTATTTTCTATTTCCCTCCCCCATGTACAAAGGCTAGAATGTTATAGCAAGGGCTTAGGGAAAACACACACAACTATGGGATCTTTGAACCAGAGCTAACCTCTGCCAATGAATCAAACTGATATTGGAGAGGCTTCTAATGAATAGCTAATTTTATGGTGGTGTTTGCACAATTACAGTGATCCTGGTTAAACAGTAAAGATTTAACCAAGATAGCTGACCCACGCAGAGCTGAATGTGAAGACCCAGAATATCTGGGCAATTCTGGTCAACTTGCTGTGGTTAACCCACATTTAACCAGGATAGATAATCAGGATTTGATCTGTTTTGCAAAAGCAACAAGGAACAAGCAGATGAAGATTCTTACTTTGTTGGCTATGTTAATTGGATTAATACTTTTACTGATAAGAGTGGCTTTGTTTAGAAGTTTGCTATTGATAAGTTGTAGGCAGGTGCCTTTCCCCCTTTTCCTGAGAAAATTGATTAATTGGCTTAGGAATTTCCATAGTTTCAGTCTTCCTAGGAAGGGTCCAGGGGACCTCTGTTTGGTTTTTTTTGAAAAATGATTGACACGTGGGTCAGACTTGCTTTGTAATTGCCTTAAATCATGCTTTTGTGTACTATTCTATGCTGGTCTTAGAAACTACGAGCTGGTTACCTTAACTTCAGTGCCAGGTTAATTGCTGGAAAGCAAACTAAAGGACAAAATTGTTAAACATATAGAAGAACAGGCCCTTCTGAAGGAGAACCAGCATGGCTTCTGCAAGGGCAAATATTGCCTCACTAACCTTTTGGAGTTCTTTGAGAGTGTCAACAGGCATGTGGATAAAGGTGATCTGGTTGACATTGTATACTTGGATTCCTAAAAGATTTTGACAAAGTTGTCCACAAAAGGCTCTTGTGTAAACGTAGAAGTCTTGGGATAAAGGGACAGGTTCATCTGTGGATCGGTAACTGGGGTAGGAATAAATGGACAGTTTTC
Organism: Hemicordylus capensis; assembly: GCF_027244095.1. Lineage (NCBI taxonomy): Eukaryota > Metazoa > Chordata > Lepidosauria > Squamata > Cordylidae > Hemicordylus > Hemicordylus capensis. The sequence continues at coordinate 240,241,571 of NC_069660.1, read as the reverse complement.
ACAATGGAGGGAAGTAAGAAATGGGGTCTCCCAGAAGTGTTCCCTCTAACAGGGATTCCCAGATGTTGTTGACTACAACTCCCATATTCCCCAAGCAAAAGCCATTGCAGCTGAGAATTCTGCGAGTTGTAGTCAACAACGTCTGGAAATCCCTGTTAGAGGCAACACTGTCCCCTATTGATCTGTGCTAGGACCAGTGTTCTTTAACTTGTTCATAAATGATCTAGAAGTTGAGGTAAGCAGTGAAGTGGTCAAATATGCAAATAACACTAAACTATTTAAAGTAGTCAAATCCAAAGCAGATTGTGAAGAGCTCCAAAAGGATCTCTCCAATCTGGATGAGTGGGTGACAAAATCACAAATGTGGTTCAATGCAAGAAAGTGTAAAGTGATTGAAAATAAGAATGCTAATATTATTATGCCCTTATACAAATCTGTGGTGCGGCCACATTTGGAGTACTGCATAAAGTTCTGGTCACTGTATCTTAAGAAGGATATTGTAGAACTGGAAAAGGTGCAGAAGAGGGCAACCAAGATGATCGGGGCCTGGAGCACCTTCCTTATGAGGCAAGGCTACAGCATCTGGGGCTCTTTGATTTAGAAAAGAGACGACTACTGGTCATTTTTCCAGTATTAATAGAGGTTCCGCTACCAATAGTCATTTTCTGGTCCCTGGACATTACCTTTGCATGGTGTTTTTTCACCCTATTTCCCCTATTTGGCGTGCATCCCGCTTTTTTGCCATTTTCAGTCCTCATCATCCTTAGCTATGGATGCCCTTAAAAATACATCCCCCTTCCTGGCAAGCAGCGGGGAAAAGAGACAGGATGATAGGACGGACACAAAGTGCTTCGATCCCTGAGAATAAAGCAGCAATGCACAAGCACAAATATTTCGGGTGGTAACATGAACAGAGCACCCCATTACAGCACTGGGATGGGAATATTTGGTGGGGGAGGGGTTCCCAGGGTTGGATTTAAAAGGCAGCCCAAACCAGAGATCCTTGAACAACCAATTTCTTTTCCTCCCCCGCCACACACACAAATAAGTTGAGGAAGGGGGGCAACCCCAGCCTCTTGAGGGAACTGAACTCTCTAGGCTTACTCATGAGAAGGACCGGGCAGCAGGAGCAGCACTGCCAACACTGAGAAGAGAGATTCTTCATTTGTATTTAAGAGAACGTCTTCTTCATTATGAGTCCCATTGCCCTCTGAGTTTGTCTGGAGAGGTCCATCTCCAGTTGCCACCAGCTTGGCTGGGCCTTCTCGATTGCTGCCCTGAGACTGTGGAATGCGCTCCCTACTGAAATACAATCCTCCCCATCTCTGACAATTTTTTAAAATCACTTGAAAACCCACCTCTTCACCCAAGCTTTTTCAGCTTTTTAAATTTTTATTTTTTTAATCTGTCTTGATTTTAAGATTGTTTAAATTGTTTTAAGATTTTTGTGTATGTTTTTAACTTGTTTTATGTTATTGTTAACTGCCCAGAGATATAAGTTGGGGGCGGTGTACAAATCTGACAAATAAATAAATAAATAAATTTGTGAAGGCGATGGATGCTGATCCCAAGAGGACCGCTCACTCATGAGAGTGTATGGCCATGGGGAGATCCCTTCATAACTCATGAGAAGAACCATCTGACTGGGGACCAGGGTGTCAGGCAGAATTGCTAATGATGTGTGATGACAAAATAACCCCTTCTCCCATGTACAGCTCTCTCACGAGAGTGTCAAGTCATGTCGGCTTTATATCAATTCCATAAAATCAAATTAAAATATTAAAATCAATTAAGACCATAACAACATAAAAATACCAAAAAGCAACAGCTATAAAAAAACAAAGACAGAGCAGCTGGAAAGGAGAGATTGGTAACCCCCAAGGGGTAGAAGCCAGAACAAATAAGGGTTTTCAGGTTTTTAAAAAAGTAGCCACAGATGTCAGGGAATGGACACCCACCGGAAAAGAATTCCAGAGCCTGGGGGCAACAACAGAAAAGGCCCTGTCCAGCATGCATCAAGCCCCTGCCCCCCAATGTCAGCACATGGAGCAAAGCTCCTCTGATGACCTTGTAGGGTGGGCAGAAAACCTTGGAAGCAGGTGGTCCTTCAGATATCCAGGCCACAAACCACTAAGAGCATTAAAGGTAATAACTATTGTAATTTGTGATTGTTTAGCAAAGCACCAAGAGGAAACTTCCCACTCCAGTTACAAAGTAGTGCAGAGCCTTATTGTTGCAGTTAGTCAAGAACAAGTCAGTAGAACTGATACGCTACAAGAAATACCTGAGGAGTCAAGGCAGGGGTGATAGAGTAGAGACAAAGCAGGGACAGGTAAGGGGATCCTCACTAACTACTCTGCTCCCAAAGCCCCTAGTGGTCATTAGGATAGTCGGTGTGAAAGGTCTCAATATCTGGAACTCAATATCCAACACCCCTTCTCATCGCCTGTCGCATCGGCTCAGGATTCCCATCTTTTCCCGAAGCACCTGGAATCTGTCTCTAGGCAGTGGTTTAGTCAATCCATCTCACACCATCTCTGCCGTTGGGCAGTACTCCTACTGGATCACTCCCTTTTCTTGCAAGTCCCTAACATAGTGGTATTTTATGGGAATGTGCTTAGTTTGATGCGTCATCTTCTCTGTTTGGGAGATCTGGATACAACTCTGGTTATCCTCAAGAATGGTTGTGGGCTTTGGTTCCTCAATCCCCAATAGTAGTTGGTGTATCCACACCACTTCTTGGCATGCTTCAGCTGCAGAAACATGTTCCACTTCTGTGGATGAGAGCACAACAAGTGACTGCTTGCAGCTAACCCAACTTATGGCTCCACCTCCATACAAGAATAGGTATCCACTTGTGGACTTACGGTCTGATTGGTCCTCACCCCAGTCTGCATCCATGTACCCCACAAGCCTGGGATTGCTGTTTGTGGAAATCTCTAATACATAATCTGTGGTGCCTTTCAGATATCTTCTCAGTCTTCTGACTGCAATCCAGTCATTGTGGGTTGGCACACTCACTTTTTTGCTCAGGATTCCTACTGCTGAAGCAAGATCTGGCCTTGTGACTGTGGCTACATACAGGAGCTTTCGAATTGCCTTACTGTATAGATTGTTAGCTGGTAAAGGCTCGTTGTCTCCATCTTGTTTCCAGAAATTTGTATCCATTGGCGTACTGACTTCATTGGTATCCCTCAGTCCCAGACATTCTAGAAGATCTATTATTTTCTGCTTTTCATTGAGAAGGAATGTCCCATCTCGTTCTCTTTCTGTTTGGAAGCCAGGATAATAGATGCTTCCAAGCTCCTTCACTTCTGTTTCCTTGTTCAAGTGCTGCACAATCTCTGACTCATGGCTGTCTTCTTCTTCTTCTTCATATGCACAGATCAGGTCATCTACATAAGTCACTACATAAGTCCATTTATTGTCTCTGAATCTTGAGTATATGCAAGGATCAGCCTTTCCTTGAATGAATCCCTCATTCCTTTAGGAGGTAGTCGATTCAACTTTTCATTCCATGCTCTGGCTGCCTGCTTCAAGCCATAGATGCTCTTTCGTAGTTTACACACAAACCCCTTCTTTCCGGGTACCTCAAGGCCTGGTGGCTGTTGCATATATATATCTTTCTCAATTTCCCCATGAAGCAAAGCAGTCTTTACATCCAAGTGGTCAATGTGCATCTTTCTGGCTTCCACAACCCTGAGCAGTGCCCTATGCTTGACAACTGGTGCAAAGGTCTCATCATAGTCCTCATCATAGATTTGGGAGTATCCTTTGGCTACCAGCCTCGCTTTGTAGTGCTGCACATCTCCTCCTGCATCCTGTTTGACTTTGAAGACCCACTTGCAGCCTACAGTCTTCCTTCCAGCGGGTAGTTCCACAATCTCAAAGTTTGATTTTTGTGCAGGGAATTAATTTCTTCTAGAGCTGCCTTTCTCCATTTTTCATCTTCATCAGTCAGCATCTTTTCTACATCATGCCATGTGGTGGATTCTTGTATCTCTCTTCCTTTGGCAGGGTGGCCAGAACCTCAGGGGTATACTCGTGAGTCAAATGGGCCGTAACCCAAAATTTGGCTTTAAAAAAGCCAAATCTGGCAACAGAAGTCATGAGTGAGAGCCTCTTGGGTGGAAACCCTTTGTTGGGCCTCTGTGAGCACCTTTGCTCTAGGTCAGGCTGTATAGCCCCCTCTGAGTCTGTATCCCCTTCTGAACCTCCTCCTGATTCTGGCACATGTTCCTTGGGTTCAATGGGGTTCCAGGTACATGGGTCCTCTTTTGCCTGAATCGCCGTTGCAAGTTCCAGCATGTCACCTCTAGCTGTTTCTTGCCTTTTGTCAAAATACACTACATTACAAATTCTGACCTTTCCACTTATAGGAACAAGGATTCTCTATCCCCTTCCACCAGGCACATAACCAACCAACACTCCCAGTTTGCATCTGCAATTGAGTTTCATTCGTTTGGCTTTCATAACATATGCAGAAGCCTTTGATCCAAACACTTTGATATGGTTTAGAGAGGGTTTGTGCCCATACCATAATTCAAATGGTGTCTTGTCTATTGCCTTGGTTGGCAACCTGTTTTGCATGTAGTTTGCAGTCATCATGGCTTCTCCCAAAAATTTATTTGCTAAACCGGTAGCATGCAACATGCACCTCATCATCTCTAACAGAAAGTAATTTTTCCTCTTTGGCACACAGTTCAATTCCAGTGAGTATGCAGCAATGACTTCCCACGAAATTCCATTTTGCTTCAGGAATGCTTTCATCTCTTTTGACATGTATTTGCCTCCGTTATCTGTCCGTACTTTGAAGCCTTCTTTCAAATTTACTACTGACAAATGCTACATACTCTTTAAATTTTTCAAACACTTCAATTTCCTTCCTCAGTAGATATACATGAGTGAATCTTGAAACATCATTGATAAATGTTAGTATGTAGTGATTGCCCCCCATACTGTAATCCATCAGACTAGAAATCTCAGAATGAATTAACTCCAGAATTTCTTGTGATTCTAAATGTGTCCTTTCAGAGAAGCTGGGCCTCACTCCTTTATTGAGTAAGCAACACTGTCATCTAGTGGTGGTTTTCTTGCATGGCATTGCATTGAAATCCTTAATTAATCTGTTCCTTCTAAGATCATTAATCATTCTCATTTGTCTATGCCAGAGCCTTTCATGCCACCGGGTGATGCAATTCTTATGATTGCATGAAGCTGAGAGATTTGCTTGCTCAGTTACACAGTCCAATTGAAAGAGACCATCTTTACGCAATTATTGATTGATTAATTAAGTGCTGTCAAGTTGGTGTCGACTCTTAGCGACCACATAGATAGGTTCTCTCCAGGATGATCTGTCTTCAGCTTGGCCTTTAAGGTCTCTCAGTGGTGCATTCATTGCTGTCATAATCGAGTCCATCCACCTTGCTGCTGGTCATCCTACCCTCTTTCCTTCAACTTTCCCCAGCATTATGGACTTCTCAAGGGAGCTGGATCGACGTATAATGTGTCCAAGGTATGATAGTTCGAGCCTGGTCATTTGTGCCTCGAATGAAAATTCTGGACTGATTTGTTCTATGATCCATTTGTTTGTTTTCCAGGCTGTCCATGGTATCCTCAAAAGTCTTTTCCAGCACCAAAGTTCAGAAGCGTCAATGCTTTTTTATCTTGCTTCTTAGCCGATCATTATTATGTCATCATCTCTGGTAATATAGCAGACTTTGCCCTCAAAAGTCACTTTACAACCTTTATTGACTCCATGTCCTGCAGATATCAGGTTACAATTCATATCAGGGACAAATAAAACATTTTCAATTAAAATCCTATTTTCCCCATTTTACTGTCTGCAATATAGTTCAGCAGCTCCTTTCCCTTCTGCATGAGAATTATGACCATTAGCAGTAACTATCAAGGTTTTGCAATTTGTGTCTAAGTCAATGAACTGTTCTGGGGAATTTAAAATATTTTGAGTAGCCCCTGAATCAATTATGAAGATATTTCTTCCATTGGTGTCCTCTCTTACATTGAAACTTTTTTCATCAAACTGATCGTGCTGCTTCCCTCTCTGTGTATCAGGATGCGAGTTCCTTCCATATCCATGGAAACTAGGCTTCTGGCCTTTGTGTTTTCTGACCTTAAACTCTGGGCAATCAGTCTGGAAAGGGCCCATTTCATCGCAATAAAAACAGCTTCCCTGTTTGAGTGAGAAGGCAGCAATGCTGTCACTAAGTTTCACATATCTTTGCATTCAGTCTCCCTTTGTCTTTATGCAAAAATCTTGCAAAGATGTGATTACATTTTGAAGTTTAAGCTCATGCTTCAGAGATCTCCAGGGCTATTTTAATGGGATTATAGCTTTCTGGCAGAGATTGCAAGATCATTCAAATCATCATCTGGTCATTCAAATCACATTTATGCTTCCCCTATAATCTTTGAACATGTATCATTTTGCTGATATGAACTGAGAGGTCTTCTCCTTCTTGCAGCTACATTTTGCAAATCTTTTGAATTAAGAGTACAGCTGAATTAGGAGATATTCTCTCAAATTGTTTTTTGAGTTTCTCCCAAGCCTCAGCAGCAACAGTAGTATCAGGAAAAAGCATCAATAAATCATCACTTACATTCAAGCGTATTAATCCAAATGCTCTCTTGTTGTGTGCATCCCATTCTGCCTGAGCATCTGTGCCTTCTTCTGGTCTCTTTTGTGTAAGAATTCCATTGAGCCCCCTGGCTATCAGGAGCTCTTTCATCTTCATGACCCATTGGTCATAGTAGGTTCCATTCAGCTTGAAGAAAGCACCACTGCCTATCTCTGGGTCCATGAGGGAGACCTCAGCTGCACTTTAAAGGAAGGTCTCTGCTGCAGGCTCTTGGGCTGCTAAGTCCATAACCCTGTTGTAATTTTTGATTATTTAGCAAAGCAGAGCCTTATTGTTGCAGTTAGTCAAGAACAAGCGTGGAGATTGTAGTGCAGTATAAAGTAAATAAGATGTATTAGGTTAAGTACATTTGAGATAGGAAAGACCTATCCTAATTATGAGCTACATAGTGAATAGGAGCGGGGAGAGAGAGAGATGCTCCCATCTGCTCTCCAAGGAGAAAGGAGGTAGAACTGACTTGCTACAGGAAATACCTGAGTCAAAGCAGGGGTGATAGAGTAGAGGGAAAGCAGGGACAGGTAATGGGACCCTCACTAACGACCTCTACTCCCAAATCCCCTAGTGGTCATTAGGATAGTTGGTGTGAAAAGTTGATGCACCGGGACTCCATCTCCAACAATAACAAGACCTTTAACTGGATCCAGAAACAAATTTGGAGCCAGTACAGCTTTTTTCCAAAAAGGTGCAATGCATTCCATATGAGGAGTTCCCTAGCTGCTGCATTCTGCACCAAATGAAGTTTCCAATATTCTTCAAGGACAGCTCCATGTAAAGCACATTGCAGTAATTAACCATGACATGACTAAGGCATGGGTAACCATGGCCAGATCTGCCTTCTCAAGAAAGGGATGCAGCTGGGGCACTAGTCGAAGCAGTGCAAAGGAACCCCTGGCCACCGCTTCCACCTGAGCATCCCAAAGTAGAAGTGGGTCCAGCAACACTCCCAAGCTGTGCACTTGCTATTTCAAGGGGAGCACAACCCTATTCAGCTCTGGTTAAATTCCTTTATTCCAATTGGCTTTCCTACTGACCAACAGCACATCCATCATGTCTGCTTGTTCCCTCACTGACTCTTAGCCAGGAATGGCAAAGCTCAAGAGCACATGATGTTGCCTGCACAATGCCCAAAATCTTGTCCACCTCCTCAGGCTACACTAACTTAAAAGAATACGATACGACCAGATGGTTGCCGAGGCATTGCCAAAACCCTGGAGTTCAAATTACCATTCTTTATGGTTGTTTTACAGGTACATCATAAATATAGAGCTCCGCTGCATAGTAACAGCCTGATCCACAATGGCTGAAAAAGTCCATGCACAGAATCGAGATGCTGGAACTGGCCAGAATATGCTTCCATACAGCTTTCTTATGATGTATCCTAATCTAGAGATCTATGAAGATGTTTTATCTATTTATTTCAAACATTTATACCTGCCTTTCTGTTGGAATAGTTAAGGTAGTAGACAAAACAAATAAAAGAGAAAAAAGCATCAAAGTAAAACAATTATCACAGACAATATTAAAATAATTTTTTAAAAAAATTAGCCTTTAAAATGAATGTGGTTATTTATGTTGTATGTTTATAAACATAAACACATTATATTTATGTGTCTATTTGTGTGCAATATATTTATATTTTGCAACTGATATATGTGCAATTTATTTATACATATGATATATATTTATGTTTTATCTATCTATATTTCTTTTTACACAAGTAAGGTTTTATAATGTCTGTTTTTTCATTAATTTGAAGCATGTATTTATAAAATATAAATGAGTGCATTATTATGCAATTAATTCATATATGACATGAACATTTATGTTTATATTAATTATATCAAATATTGACAGAAGTTCCTACTTCTTGTATTTTAAGTGAAAAAATGCTTTTCTATAATAATGATAGGAATGAGCTGTTCTTCATTCCTATCATTATTGTTGTTGTTGTTGTTTATTTTGTATAATAACGATAGGAAAATGTACTTTTTGGAACGAACCTGAGTTGATAGGTGAATTTGAAATAGGTGTGATGTAAATGTCAGCATTTTATATAGAGTAAAGATTATTGTGGGTTGGTTTTTTTAAAAAATTTAAGCTTAAAACAATAATATTCAGTTATTCTAGGCTGATCTCTGCAGTCATCAGGATAATGGGAGGGAATGGAAAGGGCCATAGAGGTACTGATGCCTGAAATACAGCTCAAAACATACAGTACATTAGCAGTCAGGTACTGGAGAGTTATTGCAGTAGGAAGCTCTACCTCTTGGGGGAGAAGCACCAATATGGTTTTGCCCCCACCAGGAAATTTTGGGTAGCAAGCATGACTTGTCCCCATAGCTAAGCAGGGTCTGCCCTGGTTGCATCTGAATGGGAGACTTGATGTGTGAGCACTGCAAGATATTCCCCTCAGGGGATGAAGCTGCTCTGGGAAGAGCAGAAGGTTTCAAGTTCCCTCCCTGGCATCTCTAAGATAGGGCGCTGAGAGATTTCTGCCTGCAACCTTGGAGAAGCCGCTGCCAGTCTGTGAAGACAATACTGAGCTAGATAGACCAATTGTCTGACTCAGTATATGGCAGCTTCCTATGTCCCTATGTTCCTAGGTTTTAGCCATTCCTTTTCCCCAGAGAAACCTGGGGGTTTCAGTTTTATGAAGGCCAATCTACCCAGAGGGTGAGGGCTGAACTGCATGCATGACATTGAATGTGTCACTGGTCCTGATTTTCTTGCATCAGTAGCAGCCATGGGGGACAATCTGGACTGAGACCATGCTGTGGAGGGAGAGGTGCCCCTGCCATGCTCCTGATTTGAACTAGGTCCCCTGTGGCTGCTATTTGTCCCAAGCAGAAAACTCCCATTAGTGTCAATGAAAGCTTGCCTTCCAGGGTAAGGAGCAGCTATGGTGGGATGGTCTAAATCAGTACCATAAAGATATGAGAATAATTTATTGCTGAGACCCATCCCAACATGTTTCAAGGGGGAAACCTCTTCCTCAGGGGAAAATATATACATGAATCAAAATAAAAGACTTTTTATTTCTCTAGAGAGAAGAGGTTTCCACCTCAACATGCTCCAGGACTTGTCCTAGTAATAAATTGTTCTTACACTGTCCCTCTTTCTGTCCTTCTATCTACATTGGTGTGTTGCCATCTATACCATCTGTTGCCAAATCAGGATCATAGTCGAGGGCAAAAAAGGAAATGCCATTGCTCTCATGCCATAATATCAAGCCAATTCCCTTCCCTCTCTCCCATTGCTGCTATTGATGAAAGAAATCTAAACCCACCTAGGCTAATAACCTATTTAGCATCAAGTACGGCTCTCATGATTTGTAGCAACATTTTCAGCATCTCACCGCACTACAATTCCCAGAATTCTTTGCTGGGAGGTGGGGAGCCATTATTGTTAATGTGGAATTAAACTTATATACGTTTGCAGTATAAATAAATAAATCCAAATAAAGTTGGATTAAGTTGGCTGTATCTCATGAAATGCACTGAACAAAGACTGTCTCACAGAAATATAGGAAAATAGGAATCTGCCTTATACTGAATCAGACCATTGGTCCATAGCTGAATACTGCCCACACCGACTGGCAGTAGGAGTCTCTCTCAGTCCTACCTGGAGATGTCAGGGTTTGAACCTGGGATCTTCTGCATGCAAAGCAGATGCTCTATCATTAAGCTATGTCCCCATCCTCATCCTAAAAGAGAGTGGCTGACATCAACACTACCACTGTGCTGGTGCAACAGTGCTAACATCCAGACTAATACTGCACTGTCATGCAAGAGGGAGGGGCAATTTTAGCTGATCTCTCTTCCCTCTGAAGCCCACTGTACTTCCTGGAAATATGTCCCTATGGGTTGCAAGACCCTCAGGGACATATTTTCAGGAGGCACAATAGATTTCAGAGGGGAGGGGAGATCAGCGATGGCCAAAAAAAACCACCCCACTCCTCAAACAACATTCATCTGGATGTCAGCACTGTTGCACTTGTGCAATGCTAGTGTGGATGTCAGCCAGTGGGTTAAAAAAAAAAGACAGTGTCCCTGTGTGCTTATATTGGCACTGTCAGGACTCCAGACCCCCCCACCACTCACCCCACCAGTTGGAGGGGTTTCAGAAGAGGTGGCCGGGTCTTCTAGAGAGGCGGCAGATGGAGCAGTGGACACTGCTAAGACCCGCTGGGCCTCTGAGCCTGCCTGCACCAAGGAGGAATGGTGTGTGATGAGGCAGAAGGAATCTTGGCACTGTCTGAAGATGTCACCCAGCTGACGTCAATGGGGAAGGCAGCAGAGGCCATGGGACAGGGGGAGCCAGGGAGCAGGGCAGGAAAAGGTGAGCAGGGTGGGTGGCTGGAGGCCAGGCCTATGCCAGAGCCCAGTTATAAAGACGTGAGGGAATGGCGGGGTGGGGTGGCAGCAGGATGTCTTGCCTGTGGCTCTGTATATAATGATAGCCAGGCCTGTGGTGCAGCAGGTTTTGGGAGCCAGAGAGTGACTGGGCCTCTGGAGAGGGGCCAATGACCGCAAGAAGAAGGAAGAGGGTAAAGCAAACCTCCTCCTCCTAACTCTGAGGCCAAACCTGAGGACTCCACTAGGCTGGGGCCCTGGTTGACTGCCTGCATCTCCACACCACAGTTACCTGTCATTCTTACCAAGGAATGCTCATCATCATTATTATTATTCTTTATTACAGATTGTTCCTCCTCTATAAAGTGTAGAATATAATACTTCTTGTTTTGCTACATGGCTGCTCTATGCTATTGCTCCACAGTGACTGTTATTCTTGAGATTTTGATTCCACAGTGGTAAACACAGCTGAGACTTTAAAAGGGGGGGGGGATATTAGCACTAAGCACTAGCCTTTTTAAATCATACTTGCATTCTCTGTGAACAGAAGTGAACATAAAACTTGAATAATGTGCAAACAGAGCTGTGCATTAAAACAAAACAAAACACTGTTAACACTGAGTACCACCTTTTTCACCCTACCTACACTGAACTGACACATCTTCTAGAAAATGGTCATGAAAGGTAGATGCCAAGGTGGCATAATTAAACACCACTGCCAGAGCATATACTGCCTTTCATATGGCTAGGGCTTCAAATAAAGCTGCCTTATATTGAGTTATGCCATTGATACATCTAACTCATTATTGTCTGTTCTAACTGGCAGTACCTCACTGTAGGGATGTTCACGAATTTGCAGCATGATTCAAAGCATGTCCCTGGCACCTTTAAAATGGAGAACAGCTGCATACCTGCATACGCCACTACTTCCGGAATCAGCAGTGCCCCTCCCAATTATCTCCACACGCCAGTTGCCCTCATGCGATGCACGCACGGCGGACATTTGTGTGGTCAGCAACCATGCTGACCACACAAACAGCTGCCACACATGTGCAGAGGCCATGTGCATGCCAGCATCACAAGAGGGCAGCTGGGAGAGAGCACCACCAGCATGCGAAGATAGCTGGGAGGAGCGCCGCTGATTCAGGAAGTGGCTCCTGCTCTCCTCCATTCTAAAGGTACTGGGGATGTGCTTCGAATCATGCTGCAAATCACGGTTCGTGCACATCCCTACCTCATTGGGCTTTCAGACAGAAGTCCTTCTCAGCCTTATCTAAAAATATCAGGGATTGAATCTTCAATCTTCTGCATGCAAAGCATACATTCTACCGTGGAGCTACAGCGGTACTGGCATGGAATGGCAAGGATTAGAGACAAATTTCCCAAATCCTTCCCAAAGAAAACAAGCAGACACATCTATACCAAGTAAGCTGAAGTCATGTGCTTTGCAGGTAGAACCATCCATGCTAACATCCATTTCATGCAAATCATATAAACCAAAAGCAAATTTAAACGAGCTTTTCCAAACATTCTAGGAGAATTGTTTTAGGAAAGGATTACAGGCAATTTGTTAACATTTAAAACTCGTGGTCCAAGGGAAAGGACAGAAAAGGTATCAAATGATTTATGGTAGAAATTATAAATAACCCTGAAGCAGTATGAATATGGAGTACTGAGCCCTGAACATGGAGCACTGAACCTTGAATGATTAAAACTGTCCAGAGTCAATCAAGAAAGGCACCATTTGTTTGAGAATGTTCAAAAAATAAATATGTGGAATCAAACTCCATATAGAGTTTTATAACTATAAAATATTTATATATTTTTATACATTTATTTATAATAAATATTATAAATAAATCTTAAAGGCTGTGATCCTGCACACACTTCCTTGTGAGTAACTTCCATTGAACACAATGGGATTTACTTCTGAGTATACATACTATGAATGGCACAGATTCATTAAAACACCCAAGGATGCTATTTGCTTCTTATGCTGAATATCTGTATTAGAGTCCATTGGATATTTTTCACTGAAAAAGTAAGCATGCCACTCATCTTTAGAAGATAAAGCCCTTCAGCTGAAAATCATTTGCTGTGAATTACTGACTCATAGTGATGGTTTGGTGCTGGTAAAATTCCTTGGAACACTATGCGGGCAAAGTATTCAACAGATTTCTTTAATATTTAAGGGTACTTAAAAGAGACGTTAATCATTTGGCTATATATTTAAGGGTACTTAACAGGAAAGTTAATCATGTGGCTATATATTATATCGAGTCTTGCATATAGTTTGTCAATAGGACTGGCTCTTGAATTGAACAGATGGGAAAGTCGTTCCAGTACTAAGCTTGCCAGGGGGCATCAAGCCAAAGACCATTTATGCCACTTGTAGTGTTGCCGTTCTCAGCCTCTTCATTTTGGGAGCTGTGTTTCAGTCTCTCCTGATCAGCCATTCAGTCATGTCATTCTGAATGAATTACAAAATGAATGTGCTAAGCATTGTGATTTATCTCCTGGTATTAATCTTAGGAGGAGATAGGGAGATCGCCAGAGATGCAGCTAAGAACTTTTAGAGCCTGGACCGAAAAGCCTTTTGCCCACCCCCCACTGCCGCAAGTTGTTGTTGTTGTTGTTGTTATTAAATTAAGTTAATTATCATCCCCCTACACACACACACACACACACACACACACACACACACACCACACTCAGTATTTTAAACACCACCATTTTAAATGCAGTATTTTCACACCATATTAGAGGGGTATGCGTGGAACCGATTCTGGCGGTTCAGTTCGAATTCAAGCCAAATTTGAACTAAACAGCTAGTCCACGAGCCAGTTCAAGTCAAACTGGCCCCTGGATTGGTTTGGCATTTGAACCGGGTTGGACAGGTTGGGAACCGGTTCAAATTGGTTTGACACGTGTGCTTGTAAAGGGGAATCTGTTGAGGAAAGCTTACCAGCACTGGTGACTCCTCTAAACTCTATACCAGATCCAGCACTCCCAGCAGTGTAACCAGGCCACGCTTCTGGGAGTGCCAGACCTAGTTCAGAGCTTAGAGGAACTGCTGCCACCACCGCTGCCTGTGCCGGTAGTAAGGTGCCCTCTTGCCAACCCCCTGGCTGCCATTAGAAGTATTTTAAAGGCAGCGTTGCCCCTTTGTTTGTAAAGGGGAATCGAGGTCAAACCAGTCAAACTGGCCTGGTTCAAATAGAACCAAGTTTGAATATAACTGGTTCCACACATCCGTGCCACAATATGTTCAAGGAAAGGTTGAAACATTGTTTTAGGGGATGTTATTACAATAAATTCTCTATCATCCCACTGACCAGCAAATATCACATTTCGCATTGACAATCCTGCCACTTAAATTAGCTGGCGTACTTTTAACACCAGAATATGCAGTACAGAAGAAGGAAAGGGTGAAATCAAAGGGAGATGAAAGAGAATGAGGGAAGGGAAGGGAAGGGAATGAGGAAACCAAGGAAAGACAGAAAGGAGAAAAGGAAAGAAGACTGAGTAAGGGCAGGTGGGAAGGAACAATGTTAAAAGTATGAGGAGTGCTTATGATATAAGGTGCTTAAAGGGGGACTCCAGTGACCATAGTAACCACATGGGAAATGCCATGGTGGCAGGAACCAGCAAAATTCCTCCCAATCCCATCCCCCAGTAGTCAGTGTGCAGTCTTCCTGCTGCTACCACATTTCTTCTCCCCCCACCGCCGGACCCCTTGCTGGACCCCGAATCCACACAGGGCAAAGTGGATGCCTCACAGGCACAAAAATGAGAGCAGAGCAACTTCATTCTGTGTCCACAAACACACTATTGCAATGATCTGTGGCTTGTTTGCCTAGTAACAAAGAAAGTCCCTCTGAAGCCAATGCAAAAGAACCTGTTGCTCCACAGCTGCTTCCCTCTACCACAGACACCTGTGAGCAAAGTACAGCTCAGACCAATCCCTTGCGCAACAGCATGGCTGCTCACATGGGAGCAGTTAGGCTGCGGGAACTATGTTTGCAGGGAAGAAAGGGAGGGACACCGAGAGAAACTCCTTTTGCTTTGATTAGACAGCAAGCCTGAGAGCTACACAGACCATCCTCGTCTCCCTGTTCCATTTCCCCCTTCCAAGCTTACACATAAAGAGCAAGCCATGCCTTCCCCTCCCATGGCCACTGCCTGCCAAAGCAGTGACACTCGTTACTGTCCACATGCTCCCCCCACCACACAGCTGCTTTTTTTGCCCTGCCACCCAGGCCTGCCAAAGCGGTGGCATTTCCTTCCCACTTGTTGGGGCTGGAAGCAGCACCCTTCACTTCACCTGCCTTCACCTCGTCCCTCCTCCAAACCTGCCACCCTCTTCTCTCAGAATGCCACAGCACGCACGGTGCATGGCAAATCTCGCATTACCAACTGTCGCTGTTTGCCTGCCTGGTTACCTGCTTCTCTCTCGCTCAGGCACACTGTGGGAGCTGCTTATAACCAGGCCCAGCGTGCCCATATGGAAATCAGACCGGCCGTGGCCACACCCACAGCCTGTGTTCAGTCCTTAGCCCCTGGCTGTGCACAGTGGGAAGGAGATTGGGTGGGCTGCGAGTGGCCACAGCACTCAGTCGCCAGCCTCAACACAGTCGCACTCAGTGAAGTGTCTACCCAGGACAGACTAAAGAGGATTTGGGGGCCCCAATGGGTTTGGGGGGCCCAGATTTCCAACCAGAAGTCCAGGGGGGCAGTTGGTCGAAATCATTAATTAAGGGCGATATAGAAATTATTAATTCGATTTCTATACCGCCCCTCCAAAAATGGCTCAGGGAGGTTTACATAGAGAAATAATAAATAAACTAGCAGACCCGGTATATAGCATCTGTGGCACCAGTTTGTCGATCGCTCTCTCCCCCACCTCTCTCACTCACCCCCCCAACTCTCGCTTGCTCTCCACCCCCACAAGTCTCTTGCTTGCCCTCCCACCACAACTCTCCCACTCGCTCTCTCCCCCCACAACTCTCTTGCTCACTCTCTCCTCCCCACAACTCTTCCACTCACTCTCTCCCCCCACAACTCTCCCACTCGCTCTCCCTCCCCCACAACTCTCTCGCTCACTCACTCCCCCCAACTCTCTTGTTCACTCTCTCCCTCCCCCCACAACTCTCTCGCTCACTCTCCCCTCCAACCCTCTTGCTCGCTCTCTCCCCCAACTCTCTCTCTCCCCCCACAAATCTCACACTTGCTCTCTCCCCCCACAACTCTCTCACTCGCTCTCTCCCCCACAACTCTCTCACTCACACTCTCTCCCCAACAACCCTCTCTCACTCTTTCCCCCCACAACTCTCTGACCCTTGCTCAGCTCTCCCCCCACAACTCTTTCTCTCGCTCTCCCCCACAACTCTCTCGCTCATTCTCTCCCCCAACTATCTTGCTTGCTCTCTCTCCCCACAACTCTCTCACTTGCTCTCTCCCCCCACAACTCTCTCACTCTCTCTCTCCTGACTCTTCCCTTGACTCTTCCCCCCTTCAGCCCCATTTCATTCTCCCCCCCCTGCCGCCCCAGTCCTTTCCTACCGTCATCTGCACCTCTAGTTTGGTCTTCCCCCCATTCTTAGCCTGAACACTGCTTTCTCTCCCCCGTCACTGCTTTCTCTCCTCGCTGGCCTGCTATCACCTCCTCCAGCATCTCCTCAGCACTTTCCCCCAGGGCCTCTTTCTCTCATCCGTTTGCTTTTCCCCTGCCTCACCCAAACTACCCTCCCCCACACTTTCTCCCTTCTCACCACAGCTTTTGGTCCTGGCCAGCCGCTGTTTTGCGATCTGGCTTGCCACTGCCTGCCGCCATTTTCTTCTTCATCCTTTGCCTGCCCCATCGCTGAGCAGCAGCCCCACCCCCACCTTTTCATTGGTTGAGGGAGCAGTGGGGGTGGGGCTTGCTATGCATCCCCACATTCCCCCATGCATGTCGGCTACGATAATTAAGTATATAGAAGATAGAAGATAAGATGGATCCCTGTCCCCAAAGGGCTTACAAGCTAAAAAGGAACATAAGATAGACACCAGCAACAGTCACTGGAGGTACTGTGCTGGGGGTGGATAGGGCCAGTTACTCTCCCCCTGATAAATAAAGAGAATCACCATGTTAAAAGGTGCCTCTTCGTCAAGTTAGCAGGGGTTAACCTGACTTGACTTTCAGGGACATCAATTACTATCAATTAATTTTTTCCCTTTCCCCTCTTTAAAATGTCTCTCTTTACATCATTCCATAGAATACCCACCCAGTATTTTTCTGCTTTAGTTCCATTATCCTACTAGTTAGGTCTCTCTTACATTTGTTCACTCCTTTTTCTATCTTTTCACCTCCCTCTCTCTGCTCTCCTGTCGCTTCACCTTCTTTATAAACAGACCTCCTCAGAAAATGTTCATTTGAATAGTGTTTCACCTACATGGCCCTCTCTCTTATCATTGTTTCCCACTCAGTGACTACATTCTTCTCTATTCTTAAGCATCTTTTCCTGCCCAGGCATATTTCTTCTGGGAACTCTCCATTGTCTATCATGACTTTTGCTTTTCTCCTACTGCTTCTGTGACCAGATGTCAAGATGGCTTGAGGAGTGCTTTTGACTGATGGGGCTCTGTAGCGATTACAGAGTAGAGCTTTGGACCTTGACTTGCACAGAAAGCTGTTCCTTTGTCTTGCTTATGCGTACTTGTGACACAAGTTGTTGCTGTCATCTATTTTCTTTCCCTGCACACAGTTCCATTTTCATGAAACAATTTATCATTTCTGTTTCTATGACATTTTTTCTTACTTCACTGGTGGCCTGATCCCTCAAGGCTTTCAGTAATTTTCTTATGAGTAGCCTCTCACAGAAGACTCATCTGTGTTCTTAGAGGTTCCAGTCTATAGAATTTCCCTGAACTTCAGTGACAGGGTACAACTGCTCTCATTTAGCATAAACAAATCCCTCAAGATTTTACAAGTATAAATCTGGCAGATAAGAGTAGGAGGTTGGGGAGGGGGGAGCAATGTAGTTCATTACTCCATCTTGCAAGATAAATAAAGACCTCTTATGAATGATTAATATTCTTAAAACCACCCAGAAACAAAATTGACCTCTTCGCTTCCTTGCCAAAATGATTTAGTAATGGCAGTAATTAATAATTTAAAGAGATATACTTATGAAGCTCGAAGACACCACATTTATAAATTAATATACAAGGGAGAAAAAATGATTAGCTATATCAGTTTAAACCAAAACATTTAATCAATGTAGAATCCAAAGAGTGGATTTTGCCAGCACCTTTGATTAATGGTAATAGCTATCTTGTTATGCTTCAAAACAAGGGCTTTCTGGGAAAAATAAGCATCTAGGGAAATGAAGCTTCTGAGTGTTGGGCTGCTTATTTGGAATGACTTCTTTGAACAGGTCCAGTTGCAGATACAGATGTCAGGCCTGCTGTAAGGTCCTTGAACTTCTTATTGATCTTATTCAATTGTGAATACATTATCTGTTTTAGATATTAAAAGTTATTGTTCTGTCAAAATCTGATCAGTTATACTTTGAGCATACTGACCTAGATGGACCTATGGTCTGACTCAGTATATGGCAGCTTCCTATGTTCCTATGTCCATTTGATAATGGAAAGTCCAAAGTCATTTTCTAGATAATCAAAGGACCCGACCTTGATCTAAATTGTCAAAAGGATCCTCTGCATTAGGATTAAGAGATACATAATGGTTAGCAATAGTAATAAAAAATGAAGGAGCTCTTTTGTAAGAAACGTTAAGCAGAGGTGGTCCTTGTTGTTCGCAAGGGTTCTGTTCTCGCCTAGAGGCATGAATATGGAAACCGCAAATAACAAAACCTTGACACAATGGGAATTGGAGGTTAGGGAACTGGGAGCTTTAAAAGGGTCTCAGAAAGCAGAAACAAAGGGAATAAAGCATAGTACCTTGTTCTTCAGGTCTCCAGCTCTCCAGAATGGCCCCCCAAACCCACAAATCTTCCAATTCTTTTGAGAATTTTTCAAAAGTAATTGGGATTTTCTTTTTTAAAGAGCTGAAAATGGCTTTGTGCTGTAGAATGGTGGTCGGAAATGACATTGGAAGATAGGCAGATTTTGCTTTTTTTTTTTAAATTTTTTTTTAAACTATAGATAAATAAACTGGGTCCCTATGACCCAACTGCGGATATGCAAAACCACGGGTGCCAGGACCACAAGTAATGAGGGCCACCTGTATCTATTTTACATTGCTTAGACTTTGGGCCTTGCACACTAGCCTCAGGACTATCTCTACATTTTGTCTTGCCCACCTTAGTTAAGTCTATGCCATAATACTATGCCATGTTATCTATCAATATATAGAGATGACCTGTACTTAAGTTAACTTATTTTATTTATTATTTATTTGAGACATTTAATATACTGCCCACTTAAAAGATTCTGGGTGGTGCACAACAAGATGCAAACAGGCAACATTAAAAATTACGTTCTAAATTAAAAACTAAAATAACTACCAAAGAACAGAAAAATAAACTACAGGGCAAAAGCCTGGTGAAAAAGAAAAGTCTTCAATAGCGATTTGAAGATCGGTAAGGAAGGGGCTAGCCGGATCTGTAGGGGGAGAGAGTTCCAAAGGAGTGGGGCAGCGACCAAAAAGGCCCTTTGACGGGTCCTAGAGCCCTGAACATCTCGGAAATCAGGGACTGACAGAAGGGCCATCTGAGCTGATCTAACCAGATGGGATGTAACTGGATGGGAGAGGCGAGTCTGTAGGTAGACAGGCGCCAGGCCCCACAAGGCTTTGAAGGTCAGAACCAGGACCTTAAATTGATCTCGGAAGCGAAAAGGCAACCAGTGCAATGACTGTAGGAGAGGTCTTACCCTGTCATATTTTCTGGTACCCATGAGTAGGCGAGCCGCTGCATTCTGAACTTAGTTCCATGGAAATGAAACTATTAACACAGACTCAGCTGCAGACTTAGGTAATTAGGGATGTGCACAAATCAATTTTTTTGATTCGATTTGTGCCCAAAACAAATCACTCCTGATTTGTTTTTTATCCAAATCTACCCCCTCCAAATAACCACAGATTCAATTTGTATTTGCTTTGCTTTGATTCAAATTTGGACCAATTCGGGTCACTTAACAAGGTCCTAGGAGCACCAAATCTGGGTGGTGGGTAGGTCCCCATGGGTGCCACCTACCACCCAAATCTCAAGGCAGTGAGACACAGTTGATTTTTAATGAATTATTTTAGTTTTTACTGATTTTGAACATTTCTGCCATAGAAAATAATGGGGATTCGATGTCGCCATATCCAAACCCTAACACGGATCTCTAGCTTTCTTTTTTTATATATAAAAAAGCTAAGCTCTAGCCCTTGTAGAAGTGGAGTTATGAAGCAAAATGTGCAGTCATGATTTTTCAAGTGTTTGAATTCTTTGGTGTCTAATAACTTTTCCTCATAATGAATCCTTATGAGGATTCATTGCACACCTTCATTTCTTCTGTTCATTTTGACTGTCACTGAACAGTACCAACTGTCAACTGCCATGTGCCAACCCCCACACCCACCTGCAAGGCAGTGGTTACTCATTTTAAATTTTAGGAATATTGAAATATTTAGATTCTTTGGTGTCTTCATTACACACCTTCATTTCTTCTGTTCATTTTGACCCCACTGCTTTGCAGGTGGGGGTGAGAAATTAGTGGTATCCCATGTTCCAACATGTCCCCCACAACCCACAAGCCACTGGGTACTCAGTTTATATTTTAGGAATTTTTGAGGTGTTTAGACTCTTTGGTGTGTAATGAATCCTCATAGGGATTCATTATGAGGAAAGGTTATTAGACAACAAAGAGCCTAAACACTTGAAAAAAAGAAATCCTAGAACATAAACTGAGTATTATCCCACTGCCTTGCAGGTGGGAGTGGGGTGTAGTTGGCACATGGCAGTTGACAGTTGGCACTGTCAAAAAGACAGTCAAAATGAATAGAAGAAATGAAGGTGTGTAATGAATCCTCATACGGATTCATTGAAGGGAAGTTATTATACTCCAAAGAATCCAAACACTTGGAAACACACTGGAAACACATTTTGCTCCATAACTCCACTTCTAAGGGGCTAGAGCTTAGCCGTTTAAAAAACAAAACCTGGGAATCTGGGAGAATTGATGGGAGGGATCCGAATCTCGAATCAATCGAATCAGGTGCGATTCAATGTGTACCCGAATCTAGCCAATGGACCACGGGGGTGATTTGTTTTGTCTCCAAATCACCCGAATCAGCTAGATTTGGGTACACATTGATTTGTACCCGAATCAATTTGCACATCCCTATAGGTAATAGTGGGACCACCTCTTCTTGGGCCAAAGGGAATAAGCCACAGGGAAATCTCTTGTACTCTTTAGGCCACACAAGCCTTCTTACACCTGCATTGGGAGGAGCACACAGCTTCAAACTGGAGATCCAAATGCAGTCTGAGTTTGACCAATGCACTCAGCACTATCCCAAGTGAACTTTCCTATAAATGGAAACGTGTGTATTTCCACTGTTTTCATTTCATCCACAGCTTTCAAAGTACTCTAAAAATGCCTCCAGGTTACAACAATAGAAAGGTATGCATTTGGTAGATCCCATACACAGTGAGTACAAAGTGTAAATGAATTCTAGTTTCCTTCGCTTCTAGCTGATTATTACTGCCTATATTACCTTCTTTAAAGATGCCATCTGTATGATGCTACTCACTGTCACATTTCCTGAAACCATGAGAATGGAAGGCATGCCCACATTCAGTAAACATACTTTGCACTACAAATGGGAAAGTGTGCATTCCCTGTGTTTTTGTTTCATCCACAGTTTTCAAAGTGCTCTTTAAAACTGGCTCCATTTTTGCAGCCATAGAAAGATAAGCATTTGATATGGCCCTTCTGGGACTGTACTTTCTCAGACCACAGACAGAGAAGCACAAGTCAAATGCTCTTTTGCATATCAAAATTCCTGTATGTAGACAATTAGCATGTCAGGAAGGCTATGCGAAACCTCACCTCTCTAATATACTAGCTTTTCACAGGTAGAGAGGTCTTGACGTGGATAAGCATTCAAATTTGTCATTTCTGTATGTCATTTATGATGTGGCACAGTCTCGAGAGAATTGTTGTATATTCTTTTCCTGTAGATCAGCCCTGAGTGTCTCAGTCTTGTGGCTTCTTTGCTTAGACATTGCACCTTGACAGAGCAGATGCTTCCAAATGTCACATATACTTCATAGTGTTATATCAGCACATGATTTTATTGTTGGTCTGTCACAGTGTATTGTATCATCCTCATCATCCTGGAAAATATCTATAAAACTTACTCTCTTTCCTTTTATACAATGGAAATTATCTATGAGCGTGTATGTCCATATGTTTTTCCTCCCTCACATGTAAGTGGCACTTGCAGGTGAGAATATGTTCAGAGGTCATCCATGGCAATACTGCCCACAAGTCAAAGGGACATCTGAACATTTACAACATGCTGGAAGAAATGCTTAAAACATTACAGATGGACTCATTCCTGCATTACCATGAAACAGATGTAATATGGCAAATAGTGAGCCAGCATGATTATAATACTGGAATTATAAGTGATTATAATACTGGATGAGAACATAAGAACAGCCCTGTTGGATCTGGCCCAAGGCCTAACTAGCCCAGTGTCCTATTTCCCACAGTGGCCCACCAAATGCCTCTGAGAAGCCCACAGACAAGAGATAAGGGCTTGCCCTCTCTCTTGCTTGGGAAGGATTGGGGAAGCCCTGGCCCATATCCCCACTCAGCCATGAAGTTTGCTGTATGACTTTGGACCAGTCAGTTTCTCAGCCTAACCTACCATCACTGGGTTGTTGTGGAAAGAAAAGGGAGGCAATAACCATGTCTACTTACTCAGGGAAGAAGAGTGGGATAGAAATGTAATAAGTATGTAAAATATAGTGCAGTCATAATTGGAACATGGCCATTGCTTCAACATACTTTTGTAATTTCAGAAACTATCCCAAGAATATTTACTCAGAAATAAGTCTAACTAAGTCCAATGGGATGTATTCTCTAGTAAGCTAGCTTCAGATTGTAGCCTAGCACACTAGACCAAGTGTGGCAATGATACAAAGCAACAAATTTGATTTGACCAAGGTCAGACAGAGTAGGTTAAGACCTGGTGAGAGTACTGAGCAGGAACAAAGTGTCCTGACTGCTATCTTGTTTATTAGGCCACACTGCTCTCCCTGGATAAACTTTACTGCAAGTACTAAACATTCGCCTGCCTTTAAGGGACAAACAGAATACTACTGATGAGTGGGGGGAAACATTTTTGAAAATGTCAGAGGAATCAATTAAAATGAAGAGAGCTTTTTGTCCTGCAGCCTAGGTTATGCAGACCAGAGTGGTTACCGCAGGATGAAAGTGTGCTGTAAATGGACACTGCTGAAATGGAAGTGGAAGCTGCAATTGGAGAGCCGTGGTGGGAATATTTCTAGCAGTTTGTGTCCTCCCAGAGCTAAAATGGGAAAATGACGGAGTCGGGAACAAAGAGAAATCATAACTGCTTTTACTGGGGCCATTTCTTCTACTTGCCAGCATTATTGAGTCCATTATTGTCAAACTGAAAATTTGTTTCATCCTTTTGGTTGCTGGTCTTTTTCTTCAGACTCTGATTCAGAGACAGGGTCAGAAAAGCCTCATGTCATTTTTAAAGGGAATTGGTTTCTTACTTCAAGCACTCATAATGTCTCCTGATCTACGGTGTATATAAACAGTTTAAAATTTGTGGCGGTGTTTTTCTGTAATGGGAAACAAGGTCTTAATTTAAGACCTTTCCGGAAACATTATTACATCCACAGGATATCACAGTGCTGGTAAAAATATCAAGATGCAGTAAAAGTTTCATTTCAGCTACAATTTCAGCCCTCTCTGGTATATATAATTGCAGGAGAAGCCAAACCTGGCACCACAATAACACCATCGTAACAACGGATGAGCTGTGTTAATTGGCATTAAAGTGTATTTATGTCGGAGTGACTCAAGTTAAAAACTTTAATTGATTAGCAGCACTTGGATGATGTTAGCCAGTGAATCCTATCAGCAGCAACCTGACATACAAGCTTATTGTTACTGTCAGTGAAGCCATATAAAGGGAGCAACTTGCAATGTAATGCATTCGGGGTAAGAGAGTGTGACCTTAGATTTATGACACTGAGAGCTACAAATCAACCCGCTCCGCTAGCTTCATGGCCTGAATTACAGATTTTTCATTTAGCTGGACAACACGAATCTGCTTTTACAATTATGCCCACAATTACAGCGTCTCTGAATGTGCATGGCATCATAATGCAGTTGTTTACACTGGTGTGTTACAGCAATAGCATTCCAACGAGCCCATAAGCAGGCTACAACTACCTCATTATTTCTAGGTAGCTGAGCTGATGACACACCTAGGCGATATTCTTGAGAATGTAGCTTTGCCTGGATTCTAAAAGAGTTAGCTGAGAGTTCGTTCACAGCAGCAAAAAGTCACTGAGGCTCAGCTCATGAACATCATCCTAAATTATTTTTTTTAAGGTTTTGTAAATCGTGGATGATGCAAATCATTTAATGGTACTAGAGAAAGACATGCTGCTGTTCTGGTAGCTCCAAGTCTTAACACTCACATCAATTTCAGAGGGTGAATACAACTGAAGGAAGCCCGGGCGGGTGCGCAGCTGGGGAAGTTAGTCATGTGAGTTGCCTCTGGGGGGCCCCCCAAGGCAGTGGGCCCCCAGACAACTGTCTCCCCTTGCCCTATTATACTTACACCCCTGCCAGAGTGGCAAGAGGGAGCGGGGAAACTAGGCTGCATCCTCCGGTATCCCACAATGCACCACATGAGTGTGGTGCATTGTGGGAGTCTGGTCGCTCCTTCCCCCTGGCTGTATGGAAATTTGGGCTGCTGGCAGCCTGAGCTTCCACACAACCTGGCCATGAGGTAGGGTGTGCGCCCATGCCCTCCTACCTTACTCTTAGCTCGGTTTTGAAACCTCGGAGGAGGAGCACTGGGTTCTCAGTCATCCCTACCCAGGCTACAGCTATCCTGCTTGTGCAGGGCTCATCATGAGAATGGCTTTCATGGCTTCAGAGCCATGCACACTTAATTGAGAGAATGTGCCATTGGACTCATTGGAACTGGCTTCTAAGTAAATATGCATAAGAAGAGGCTGTCCAGATATTAAGAGCTGTGGGGCACTTCTTCTTCTGAGAGAGAGATTAATCTCTCTGTGTGTGTGCACGCGCGCACACGCACGCGCGCACAGACACACAGACACAGACACACACACACACACACACACACCCTGTGCTTCCCAAAGTGTATGAATGGTGATAAACATGTCACTATACAATATAGGGAAATCTCTGCTCTTGCTTGCTTCTCTCTCTCTCTCTGCTTTTCCTATGCCAAGGGTTCCTAGTCTTGGGTCCCCAGACATTGTTGTCTGTGGACCTGTAATCCCAATCACATCAGCTATTGTGGCTGGGGAGGATGGGAGTTTTAGTCCGAGAACATCTGGGTACCCAAGGTTGGGAATCCCTGCTCTGTGCTAGGAGTAATAGCTGGGAGCAGCAGCCCCTACATAATGGGTGTGCACAAAAGTGGGAAGTGGCCCTGATGGAGAGTTTAATCTCTGTGTGGATCAGTCCTAGGTTTTACTATACATACATATCCTTACTCTGGTGCCGAAGGGCTGTACTTGTTTCCAGTGGATTAGCACTTTTCTTTCTATTGCATAAGGAAAGCATCAGAAAAGCACGTGAAGTAAAAGGACTCCATTCAGACCAAAGCTTTCTGTGCTTCCGAC
The DNA here is from genome assembly GCF_027244095.1 of Hemicordylus capensis. NCBI lineage: Eukaryota > Metazoa > Chordata > Lepidosauria > Squamata > Cordylidae > Hemicordylus > Hemicordylus capensis. The sequence goes on along the minus strand of NC_069660.1, from coordinate 240,215,696 downwards.
AGTGTATAGGAAGCATCTCAAGAAAAGATTCCCCCCCACACACTCAAAACACTTCTACAATGGGGATACACAGCCCACTTTCTGGCCCCACTACAGTCCTTTTGACCCATATGGATCAATCCCCAAAGCAGCATTATGCAAACTGAAAGAAATAGGTAGGGATGTGCCGAATTGGGATTCAGTTGTCGAATCATGGGACACATCTGTTTAAAACCAAGGGCTTAACATAGCCCCTTTAAAGTGGAGGGGAACAGGTCCATATCTGCTCCTCCTCCTCTCACCGTCATTGCCATTTGCATGGTCAGCAACCTAGCGTGGAGGCCATCTGCATGCCAGTGTCACACAGGGGCAGCTGGGAGATGCCCCATCAGCCAGTGGTACTCTTACTTCTGAATTTGAGGGCCAAAGTCCAGGGCCTCCACACCACTTGGGGGCCCCCAAATCCTCTTTAGTCTGTCCTGGGTAGTGTGGTCACAGCTGGCACTGTGCCAGGCGGTCGAGTGTGATTATGACCTATGCCAGGTGCTTTAGAGACAAAGGAGGGAGTGGCAGGGAGGATATGTGGGACAAGAATATGTTAAGTTGTGTGCTGAAATGTTTCTGTTACTGCATATTTGCATAAATATACCTGTTTTATATTTTTACATTCTTGTGAGTTCAGTTGCTGTTTGTGCCCTCAAAAACCTATGTGTTAAAACTACTGTGTTTTTCATGGTGTGTGTGTGTGTGTGTGTGTGTGTGTGTGTGTGTGTGTAGGGTGATGATGCTTAACTTGCAGCATGGGGGATCTCCAGCAGGAGGGGTGGCCTCCAAAGGCCTCTAGCTGGGGGGAGTGCTAGGATGACAGTAATGACGGTGAGGAGAGGAGGAGCAGGCATGGACCTGCTCTCCTCCACTTTAAAGGGGCTGTGTAAGCCCTTGGTTTTACAGGGATGGTCCTTGCGATTCAGCAGCCAAATCACAATTCGGCACATCCCTAGAAAAGACCAAATGAACTTTTGTGGTGACATTTTGCTAGATGCATAACTCTTGAAAGCTGCTTTAATGCAGCTTGTAGTCACTCTAAATGGTTAGCTCATGTTTCATTAAGCCTGATCAAAAGTCATCATAGATTTGTTTCCTTACCCCATTTATATTTGACTGCCAGCAGCTGGAGTAAATCTTCCTTTCTTCCAGCCATGCTTGTTATCACTCTTTTTTAGGACTATTAATTTGCTGCAGTATATCGTAATGTACTATAGCGTTTAGATATGGCAGTTTGATGTGCAATAATATTATTTTGCACAATTAATTTCTGCTATCCCTCAGTGCAAACACATTGAAAGCAAATATCAGTTATGCTGTGCTCTTTCCAAATTACTTTGGCTTATGTGGCTCATGCCAGTTGGATATCCTTCTCTAAGATACTAGTGTCATTGACTAAATAGAAAAAATTACTTTTCTAAAAGAGCAGTATGCACTGGAGTGCTTTTGAAAGCACTAAGGTACCTTAGAAATGAAGCCCATCACAAACATCAGGGTAAAGTGCAATCCAACTGAAATTAGGCATTGTAGATCCCCTCTGGGTTAAACATGTGCTTAATTCTCGCCCACTGAAGTCAGTAGAACATGAAAATGCTCAGTTTAGGCAGGGTTGTGTGCCAAATGTCTAGAATGTAAATCTTTATCCAGATGAACTGTGTAGCTTTCATTGTTTATAAAAATGCTATAGGCAGGCAGGAGGTGGGGGAGAACGACTTAATCACATATGATGTTCTTCCTACACTGAGATCACTTCGGGTGGTGGGGGCAGGGGGGGATGTCTGCCACCACTACCAAAGCTAGAAGGACTACTTTATGTGTTTTTCATACACACACACAAAATTACAGTATATCCCACCCCTCCTATACAATACAGTACTGCTTGGGGTGGCTTACAACAGTAAAACAATAAAAGTTATATAACATTAAACACAATAGAACAAATAAAACACATCAAATAAAAACAACCCCAATTAAAATTAAATACCCATTACACTGTAGTAAAAAACATTTAAAAGCCTCTCTAAACAAATAAGTTTTAAGAGCTTTTTAAAATGTTTTGTTATAAGTACACTAGGCAGGAAACTAATAGCCATTACGAACACTTTCATAGATTCTATAGTAAGGTTCCCAAATTTTTTTATAATGAATTTTCCTTAATTTAGATTGATATATCCATTTTTTTGTTTCTACACAAATGTCTCATTTGTAAATCTGATTGAACTGAATTTTGCCCAAAAACATTACAAAGGTTTTCAAAGGAACATATGATTCCTTTTTCTGTATTTCCTGATATTCAGCCACTATTCTTATTCCATTGTCAGCCCATCTTTTTGCCACATGTGCTGTGGCAAATCTTTATGTGCAAGTGCAACTCACAGCAACCCAGGTTCCATAGGATACCATGGGACACTTCTGTTGACTTTAATGGAATAAATGGCTTGTGTATCACTACTGCTTTAAAGTGAGCCAGGATTCTTACTTTTATAAATATTTGTCTAGACTAGTACACTTATAATAATATTATTCATGGACCTGGAAGGAGAGCTGGCCTTGTAGTACCAAGCATTGATAGTCCCTTTTGCTAGGCAGGGTCTCCCCTCATTAGCATTTGAATGGGAGACTACATGTGACCACTGCAAGATATTCCCTTTAGGGGATAGGGCTGCTCTGGGAAGAGCACCTGCATGCTTGTATGCAGAAGGTTCCAAGTTCCCTACCTGGCATCTCCAGATAGGGCTGAGAGAGACTCCTGCCTGTAACCTTGGACAAGCCACTGCCAGTCTGTTTAGACCATACTGAGCTAGATAGACCAATGGTCTGACTCAGTATATGGCAGCTTCCCATGTTCCTATGACCTTCCCACATGGTAGTTTAGACATACAGTCCTCTACTAGAAATGCATGAAGTTATTCTTTCCTACACAAAGACATCCCATTTTATATAAGGGTTTTGTGTCTTCTGCCATCTGTGCTGACTCCATTTTTCTCTTGGCCTCTAATCTCATGGGTCGACTAGCAGGGATCAGCCATTATGTGTGGCTTGCAGAGATCTGGAGTCAGCAGGAACAAAACTATACAGACATCTTGAGACTTAGCACTCACCTGCATGTAATATTATTCTTATTACTCATTTTGATATATTGATAGTCTTCCATTACAACCATCGTGAAGGTCACTGTTTAGTCTAAACAGATTTGTTCAACATTTCAATCTGGATCTCAAGTGCTGATTTCCCTAAAGTTTCCCTATGAAAAACTAAGCCTAATAAGTCAACTTCTAGTGGCTCCATAATCGTGGCAAGTATATAATAAGAAACGACAACTAAATTATACTTACTCAGTAAAGACCCCTTTTGCATTATATTACTACCAAAAAATGTAGGGAGGAAATATATATGGAGGAGTGGTTGTTTGAATTTTTTCAACTTCAGTTCTTTGCAGATACAGGGAAAGAACATGAATACAGTTCATCCTCCCAGCACCACTCTGGCACATCTCCCATTCATTCAATGGGAGCTGCATTTTCAGGTATGAACCTTATTTCTCTACCTAGCAGGTAGAAAGCTATTATGATTTCTGAGTTATTCCAGTATCCTTCGCAATGAATTCTATGGAAAACCACAGAAACACAAGAAGAACCTCAGTGGCACATTGAAATCTCAGAGCTAATTGGGGCCTTTATATCCTCATTTTTCAGCACATACTTTGCATTCTGTCCTTTTCAATGTTCAGTACAATGCTTGTCACTCGATTTCCCCATCCCTTGTTTCACATTGTTCTCTCGTCTTCTGCAGTTCCTTTTATCACTGCACCCCTTTCCTCTACCACCTTTCCGAGCACTCTTCCATTTTCATGCTTCCCCTTTTGTCACTCTAGCTGTCACTTTTGAAACAGCTTGCTTCATGTCCCTGGGGCTGGACTTTGCAAAGTCAGTCCCAGTACTTTGTGAAGGTGACCCCACTGCAGTTTCATGGGCTTACTGGAAAACCTTCGTGAAATCAAAACATTGCTGATTCACTGACTCCCACTCCCAACACCCTCTACTTGCCAGTAATGTGTATGAAGCAGCATCTCCAAGCAAATAATGACACAGCGCAGTGAGTGGTACCTTCTAAGCAGAGTTCAAAATTGTGATTCCTTGTTTCATATAGGACCCTGTGTTCCAGCAGAAATAAACTTTTATTGCATTTGAACAAACGTGCTTCTTTATTGCTAGACAGAACACTCTAGCCAAAAGTAACAAAATGGGGCAAGTCCAAGGACAGGGTTGAACATAACAAAAGGCTCTAATATTTTAATTCTTTAATTGTCATGCTGCAACTAGAGTACTGTTACAGGCCCACTCCCCACTTCTCCGGGTGGTGAAAAACTCCAGGGTTACAGTGCCACCCTGATTCTGGCTTCCTTCAGGGAAGAGTTCACTGGAGGCTTATGATGTCTTCTCAGACACCTCTGGCTGGGGAGTGGCGAAGGAGGAAGAGTTAAATGAGAGTCTCATAGCAATCCTTCCCATCAGGTAAGGATGCACGCCATCTTACACAACTCTTGATAGCTCCCCTCCCTCAGGGTATTCCAGAGACACCACATCCAGAAGCACCCTCTGGCCTCCTGGCCTATTAGGGAGTTATCTGCCTAACAACAGTTAGCCACTTGGTATTAATAATCATAACCTCAAATTCACTACAGTACAAAACAGGGTAGGGGGTAGGGTAGGTGTATATGAGAGAGAGAGAGAGAGAGAGAGAGAGAGAGAGAGAGAGAGAGAGAGAGAGAGACCCTCTCTTTAGGTTTATCAGACTTTGAGGTTGTTCACACGACCAGCCCTACAGGGATGGGACAAGGGGTGAGACAAGGGCTAGTCACGTGCAGCGCCAGGATCTCTCCCAATCCCCTGGGTAGCCCTGCTTTCAACCCCGTGCTAAAAGTGGGTAGGAGGATGAGCTCACACCTACCTCACTCCCAGGTTCTGTGGGCGCTCAGGCTCCTGACAGCTCCTCTCAGGCTGCCTGTAGCCATCTTTTCCATAGATCTGAGGGGAAGGAGTGGCTTGGCAGCAGGAACCTTCCCAATGCACCATGCTGCTCGTGTGGTGCATCATGGGATTCCTGGCAACCAGGATTCTTCACCCCCCCCCCCCATGCCCACGCACTGTGCTGCTCATCTGGGAACATGGGCAGCAGAGCCCTGTTTAGGCTCTGCTCATGTGAGGAAAACAGGTAGGCGCCTGCCTTCCCCCCAGTCCTCTGCAGCCTCAGCACCATTGGCTATGTGAACGACCTTCATGCATGCTGCTCGCTACCACAGCTCTCATGTGCTCTATAGCCACTCTCCATAGTTGCACCAATTGTCTGCAAAGACTAACACTGTACTTGGGGAGACATCTTCCCTGTGATTAAGAACAGTGGGTAATCACAAAGAAAATCTCTCTCCATGTACAGCCCCTTGTGTCTCCACCCACCACTCTATTTTCTGCTCCCTGCTCCCTCAAAAAGCAGGAAGTAGAGTGGATGGGAGGAGGAAGAGTCATGGCAACCACTGCTCCCAGCGAAAGTAAGGTTGGGCAGCAGAAAAATTGGATCTCAACATGTTCTGCATGCCACAGGTGGCAAGATCGGGGGGGCGGGGCGGGGGGAGGCAGGCAATAAAATTGACTTGCAACATACTCTGTGTGCTGTGGGGGATAGGGGCAATGGCTCATCATGCCATCTCAGGTACCAGGGGAGCTCAGGCTGGGTTACTCCAAAGATCAGCATGGCTGCCATATTTTGAACTAACTGAGATTTCCAAACTACATACCAAGGCAGCCCTACGTAGAGAGCATTGCAATAGTCAGCCTGGACGTTACCAGCTGATGCACCGCTGTTTTGAGGTTGTCCTCTTCAAGGAATGGATGCAGCTGTCGAATCAGGCGAAGCTGGTAGAAAGCACTCCTGACCATAGCCTCCACCTGAGATACTAGGGTGAGGCCTGGGTCCAGGAATACCCCCAAACTGCGTACGTATTCCTTCTGGGGGAGTGTAACCAGCACAGGAAGATCCAATGAATCTCTCAAATTCTGAGCCACTACAATGAGCACCTCCGTCTTGCTTGGATTCAGTTTCAATTTGCTATCCCTCATCCAGCCCATTACTGCCTGTAGGCAGGCATTTAAGGAATGAATGCCATTTCCTGATGATGAGGATGACAAGGAGAAGTAGATTTGGGTGTCAGTGTTATCAGCATACTGATAACACTCAGCACCAAATCTCCTGATAACCTCACCCAGCGGTTTCATGTAGATATTAAAAAGCATTGGTGACAGAATTGAGCCCTGAGGGACTCCATATAGCAGCTCCTGTTTTGAGGAGCAATTGTCACCAAGCTCCACCGTCTGGAATCTACCGGAGAGATAGGAGCGGAACCACTGCAAAGCAGTACCCCCTATCCCCAACTCTCCCAGGCGATCCAGAAGGATACCATGGTTGATGGTATTGAACACTGCCAAGAGATCCAAAAGAACCAGCAGTCACACTCCCTCTGTAGATTCCCCAGTAAAGGTCATCCACCAGGCTGACCAAGGATGTCTCAACCCCATAGCCAGCTCTAAAGCCAGTTTGAAATGGGTCTAGATAATCAGGTTCCTCCAAAACTGCCTGGAGCTGGTCGGTCCCCACCCTCTCAATCACCTTGTCCAACCAAGGGAGATTGGAGACTAGCCTTAGTTTAATTTTAACCTTAGTTTAATATAGACCCTAGACCAATGAAGCTGCCTTATGTTATGTCAGACCATTGGCCTATCTAGCTCGGTATTGTCTACTTTGACAGATAGTGGTTGTTCGGATCCAAGGCAGGGGTCTTTCCCATCACTTCCAACCAGATCTCCTTCCCTGGCTAGGTAGGTAGATCCATCCTACCCACACACACCCCAGCTTAGAATTAGCTGTGATCAAGTTGCCAGCACTCTAAAGGTCAGAGATTTCATTTATTTAATGCAGCACCCTGAAACATACCTCATTTTCTTCAGTTCTGTTCCTACTGAACAGAATGGATTAAGAAGACTCAATACTAAACTATTACAAGATAATAGTTTATCATCTGTGGGATAAGGCTCAGTCTTGGCATTCTATAATCCCTCTTTAACCTTTTGCCCAACATTATATGAATGCATTTTTCATGACACATCTTATGCTACACGACATCATAGTTCTAAAGCATTTATCTTTAATTCTTTAATTGTCATGCTGCAACTAGAGTACTGTTACAGACCCACACCCCACTTCTCCGGGTGGTGAAAAACTCCAGGGTTACAGTGCCGCCCTGATTCTGGCTTCCTTCAGTTAGTTCAAAATGCGGCAGCCAGACTGATCTTTGGGGTAACCCGGAGAAACCATATTATTCCTGTTTTAAAACATGTGCACTGGCTGCCGGTCTGTTTTGGGGCAAAATACAAAGTGCTTGTTATTACCTTTAAAGCCCTGAATAGCTTAGGTCCAGGTTACCTTAGAGAGTGCCTTCATTTGCATGATCACCACTGCACGTTAAGGTCATTTGAGGAGGTCCAGCTCCAGTTACCACCAGTAGGTCTGGTGGCGACTTAGGGGTGGGCCTTCTCTGTAGCTGCTCCTGGGCTGTGGCAGAAATCTGTAGTTTGAGTTCATTGCTGGCTTTCAGGAGAGCCCTTAAAACCTATCTGTTTGGCTTGGCCTTTCAGGGTTTTTTAACTGTTTTAATAGTTAATGGTTTTATGCTGTTTAAAATTGTTCTGGAATGATTGTTTTAAATAGCTTTTATGCTGTTCTTAAATTCTTCTGAAATGATGGTTTTTTTTAAAGATTGATTTGTGGTTTTCATTTTTATTGTTGTGCACCACCCAGAGCCATTTAGATGGGGCAGTATATAAATTTAATTAATTGATTAATTAATTAAATGGTGAGATTTGCACAACCAGTCATGGAGCGAATATCCTGTCCTTGCCACATTGTTTCATGCACATGGCAATGGCTGACATGATGCAGGCGCTAGTGGAGCCAGAATGCTCTGTGTCAAGGCTGCAGCAGAGTCAGGAAGTAGCACCAGCATTTTTACAAACTGGGAGCTGTACAAAGAGGAGTACTCTATCTATTCCCATTGTCAAGAATGGAAATAAATCTGGTAATGCTACTTGTGCAGCCACCAGTTTTTAAGTGTCAAGGTTGCCTTATGCTCCACTGCAGCCCTGCCAGAGTTCTCTGGCTCCATTAGCCTGCACATCGTATCACTCTCGGTCACCAACCATACTTCTGCTTGTGCCCAAATCCTAATTTACTACCCGATTGCCAACAAGGAATACATTTCCCCTGGTACAGGTATCTGGGATCTCAGATGGCAGAATGTTCAGAATGACCATTGCCAGGGGCGTAACTACCATTAGGCAAGGGGAGGCAGCTGCCTGGGGGCTTCCCATGCCTCGAGGGGCTCCCAGAGGCAAGTCACATGTGAAGTGAGTGTGTGTGTATCAGCGAGGGGCCCGTTTTAAAATTTTGTCTCTGGGCCCACTCCAGCCTCGTTACGCCCCTGACCATTGCTAATGTGTACATTTGATTTGTGTGGCTAAAAAGGTCAGCACTTCACTGACTCAACACAAACAAAATGGGTTCAGTATTCTTGAATACTGAAGGAGTGGCTATAATATCCAGCTATAAAGTATGCCTTTGTTGTAGCCTGTATTACTTCAATGAAGTGCTGAATTAAATTTAAGGCTATGCCAAGATAATAAACTCCATAGTGTACTCTTCAAAACCAGCCAATACATGAAACCCAATTTGGGTGATATTTTGCCTAAAAAACCCAAAACATTGGTGTGGAGGATTGGAGAGCATGCAAACTTAGCCTCCATGTTATTGAGCTTTCATATAGAGTTCATCCTGGAGGCTATCCATATGATGGAAGGGAGGAGTTCATGCTGCTTTTCTACTACACTATAGCACAGTGGTTCCCAAACTTGTGGTCCTCCGGAGGTTGCTGAACTACGACTTGCATCATGCCCAGCTACAATTTATTGTGGCTATAGCAGAATTGCTTCCAGCTGAATGTATGAATCAAGGCTAAATGAAACAAGAAATAAGAAAGGAAGGCTTCTACAAACTACTTGCCTTTGCATCTCTTCCTCTTATGCAACAAACAGAAGCATTTTGTCTTTGTATGCTGCTGCTTATTGCTGCTGCAAAACATCTATCTATCTATCTATCTATCTACCTACCTACCTACCTAGCTAGCAAACATTACATATTTATATCCTGCCTTTCAAATAAATGTGCACAAGTTTGCAATACCTTCAAAGGCTCCCCCTGGTTTGTCCAACTATGTGAGAAAAGGAAAAGGACTTTATAAGACCCAAGCAACTGCCCCCTCCATCTTTTAACCAGGGAACTCAATGATTCTCTAGTGAGATGTGTTGATTAGCAATGTTAGGACATCTGTAGTAGGTAGGAACAAAGGCAGGAAGCTGAGGGTTTGGCTCTCCCGTTTATAACTAGCAAATGCAATGCTCTTAGCTGTGTCCTTCTCCTGTAGGAACATGAATAGTCACGCTGAGGCATTGCATTATGTTTCGCTGTAACCATAGTGGCTCGCAAGGAGTCAAGTGCATACTTATTAGGAAGTCGGAATAACTGCTCCGAGTGATTCTTTGTGATTACTGTGAGGAAATCTGTCGTTTGCAATAAGATGAGCGATGTGTATCTCCATCAAAATTGTTCATGCAGGCACCAATGGATCCCTACTGCTTGTATCCTCCCTTCACAATGGAACATGTTTAAAGCTTGCTGAAAGAGATATTTCCTATTAAAAGTATTGCCTCTGGTAATAGGAGGTACTTTGAACATGTCGCACAATTGGGCTTTTTACTGCTCTCCTTAAACAGCGGGCTGTTCTGAGCAGATTTCATAACACCTGGAACATTTCGTCTTTGACAAGCAAGAAACAATTGATCCTGGACAGTTATTCTGCTCTTTATCCACATTTTACTAAGGAGGTGTGTGTGTGTGTGTGTGTGTGTGTGTGTGTGTGTGTGTGTAGAGAGAGAGAGAGAGAGATGCCAATCTGGCACAAAATACTGTACCACCAATATGTGTGTTTTCTATAAATGCTAGATGCTTGAATGAAGAGTGACTAAGACTGAATCATAACAGTGCCATTTGCAAAGGCAGTTGGTGGCACTCACAGCAAAGTGTTATTGCTCATTTTCCTTTGTTGCCTCCCAAAGATACTGTACACGATAGAGGAAATGCTCAGAGTACTTCTGACTACAGCCAGGGGCACCACACAGCAAACCTGCATAACAAAAAAGGAAACAAGCAGAAAAGACTCAGCCAATTAGATGCACTTAGACCAAGGTTTCTTAACCTTGGGCCCCCAGATGTTGATGGACTACAACTCCCATCATCCCCAGCCACAATGGACATGGATGGGGATGATGGGAGTTGTAGTCCATCAACACCTGGTAGGAAGATTGTGGGGGCGGAAAGAGGGGGACTAGGATGGCCAAAAGAAAAGGGGGAAAGTCCTAATGCAAGGGGATAGTAAGATGCCATGAGATAAGATAACTGAGGGTTTGAGGAGAGTACAGGGTGAAATAAAGCGGCATGTGGACAGTCCCAGGTTCAGTCCCTGCCATCTAAAGGTAGAACTGGGAAAGACCTCCCTCTTCCTGAAATACTGGACAGCTGTTGCCAGTCAGTGGACAATGCTGAGCTAGATGGACCAAGGGTCTGGCTCAATATAGGGCAGTTTTATACGTTCATATGTTGAGAGGAAAGGCCTCAGTATGAGGTAGGCCAGTCTGCCCAAGGAAAATTAGAACAGCAACTATCCTAAAATGAAGGGCCCATGAAGCTGAAGGGCCAAATGAAGTTGGCAATGGACCCCAATCTACAGGAACTGAAAGGGTAAACATTTTAAAAGATGGGTTGGATGAGAGAAATTTCACTGAAATACCAAATTCATTGCTAAGAACCTCTGACTCTCGTAAGCAAGAAGTTCACCACACTAAACAAGTAGGTACTCATGTAGTCACACACAACTGTTCCACCTGAGAATGCACTGTTGATACTCCTTGTTTGAAAGTACCCTCAGATCAAAGTCTTTCTCCACAGGGAAAGCTGGTGGTCTCCATACCATATCATCTTTCTGTGTAAAGAAGGATTCTGACATTTTCAAAAATCAATACCAATAATGCATTCTCAGGTAATCTAGTTGTGCAAGAGGGGAGCACCATGAATGCCTGCATGTTGTGTGCATCACGCCTCAGAATTCCTCTATCCTATTGCTGTACGATATTCCCTGTTTCCTATAAATTCATACTGAAAACCATCAGGTATAGTTTTAACTAGGTCTCCTGTTTTCATTAGTGTGCAGTTTTATCTTTTCTAAATCCCTCTGTCTGACTCAGTGAATGTTGTTTCAAAACAACACCATCATAATGGATTTCCCCTGTCATTTGTATAGGGGAAATGCATTGGTAAGCATTAGATGAAGCCTTGACTTCAAACTATGCTAAAACAGGCACACTTCCTTTAAAGAACAGCAATGAAAACAATGATAAACAATAATTATTAATTATTAATTGTTTTATTTCATTCACCTAAAATTAATTAAGTGCTGTATGAAGATAAAACTCATAATATGTCATAACATTTATCTAAACCTCTGTGGAAAAGGAATTTGAAGGGTTACAGGAGGAAAAAGCCATTTGTTTTTCAGAAATGAAACTGTAGGAAATAACTTTTTCTCAGCATTTTCAAATCAATCAACAGTTAGTGCTTGTTCAACTTAAAATATGCACTGCAATAAAACCTCCCACATTTTCATCTTGCTGTTTGTTCAAGTCTTACAATGGATGGTACAATAAACATGTTTAAATATAACACACTTTTAATATTTTGGATTGTGCTCATAGGCCCAGATCTAGAAACAGAAAATAACAGTCCAAGGAACACTGATGAAGGAATAGTAAAAGCAGCAGCTTGATTGGAAACAAGTTTAATAGATTCTGAAATGCATGACAGGCAGTGGTGTGGACCAGAAAGGAATTTTTCTGTTTACATGAAATCACATGTGCACCAAAGATGAAAAAATAAATTATTTCTTATAATTTCTAGGAATAATTGGCAATATTTTGACTGCAAGTCTGTGGCAAGGCCTGGTGATTTTAATTTATGTGCATACTTCAGTATACCTAGTGTGTAACATCCTGACTAGATTATTCAGTTTTACTACCCAGGAGTTACTCTAAAAGGCTATTAAATGTCAGTAGGACTTCCTCTGGTAAATTTTGACAGGATGTCAATTAGTATATGTTAGGCACTTGTACAAATAATACATTGAAAGGATGGTCCAAAATTAGCATGTGGTTGGTTGTTGGCCTGTGCTCAGAAATCTTGGGCTATCCTATAATTGTCTGGAGATGGTCAGAGATGTAGCAAAATGGATGTGTGAGATATTACAGTTTCTGATCCTTGCATTTCCAATGTAATGGTCAGAAGAAGAGATTCATGAATCTTCCCCACTGCAAGATGCCTGGGCTCCATATGTAGTTGCAGCTCAGGAAGAGATGTTAGCTCCTTCTTCCAGATGGTAACCAGAAGCATAAAAAGCAGATATGTGGCTTGCTTGCCACTATGTCAATTTCACCCCAAACAGAAATTGTTGCAATCACCCCCATTCACCCTGGATTGATTTGGAAACAATTTTATTTCTTCTCCCACCATGGAAAAAAGTCAGATTTTATTCTGAGCCAACAACAGGCTTAGAAAGAGATTCCCGACACCACCCTCACTCCCCAAAACACTTCCCCAGCAGTCCTTCAAAACCTGCACTTTTATCCAGTGGTCCAGCAGTTGCAAGAGCCACAGTGGTGCTGCATAGAAGTGAGTAAAAAGGAAGTTACCCTTTGCCCAGTTATTATTCTGGCACTGGCAGTATCCCTTAGAAAGATAACAAATCCCAAGGGCCATCAGTTCCTGAACCATTCCTTCTGCTGTGTTACTTCAGGGCAGTGAAGTGAGGGGAAGGGGGAGAGATACACTACACACACCATGCTTCCTGCAGAGGCGTAGCAAGGTTGGAGGGGGCCCAGAGACAAGATTTTAAAATGGGGCCCCCCTCACTGAAGCTCAGCTCATGAAGTGTGTGTGTGTGTGTGTGTGTGTGTTTGTACACACATACACACCGCCCTTCCAAAAATGGCTCAAGGCGGTTTACACAGAGAAATAACAAACATATTATTATTATTATTATTATTATTATTATTATTATTATTAATTAAATTTCTATACTGCCCTTCCAAAAATGGCTCAGGGCGGTTTACACAGAGAAATAATAAATAAATAAGATGGAACCCTGTCCCAAAGGGCTCACAGTCTAAAAACAACATAAGATAGATACCAGCAACAGTCACTGGAAGTACTGTGCTGGGGGTGGATAGGGCCATACACCCCCCCCCAATTATTTTTTTTAAGGCTTTGTAAATTGTGGACGCCCACAACTGAAGGAAGCCTGGGCGGGTGCGCAGCTGGGGGAGTCAGTCATGTGACTTGCCTCTGGGGGGCCCCCCCAAGGCAGTGGGCCCCCAGGCAACTGTCTCCCCTTGCCCTATTATAGTTACGCCCCTGGCTTCCTGCTGCTGCTTTCGTCCTAGAATGTGGCTCTGCATAGCAAGCCATTCCCAATGGCTCCCACTGCTATCCAACTACTAAAAAGGGCAGGGGGAGTGTTTGGGGGATACGGGTTGGTGGGAAGGGTACTTTGGTGATATGCTGTCTGTCAGGGAGGGAGAAAAGTTGTTGGAAAACTTCTCCAAACTCAGGCTCAAACTCTTCAATCCTTAGTACATTGTATAAAACAATAAACTCCAGATCTATCTTAGAAAGACATTTTCCTGTCTTTGCCAGCAGAGCTTTTCTTTCTGGATAAATGTATGCAAACAGGACGTCCATTCTCTTACTTTTCCTTCCCTCTGGCCTCTCCACCAGCTCCTGTCTGCAGAAGAATTTCCTGCCTGACAGTTTTAAAACTGTTGCACCTGGCTGATAAGCAAAGCCTCATAAGAGGCACTTTGGATCAGAGATACCTATGAATGACTCCAAGGTGGGGCTCAGGGAAGAATTTTGATGGATCACAAAAACTTGCCATAAGGACATTGCAGTAAATGTTTCAAGCCCCCAAAGTTCATCTCTAAGCTTGAGCCGGGAGAAGTTCACCGGTATCTCTAATTCAAAGTGTCCCTTTGGAGGTTTTGCTGAGCTCTCCAAGTGAAATAGTTTTAAACCTATCAGGCAGGAAATTCTTGTTCATACAGAAGCTAGTGGAGAGGCCAGAGGGAAGGCAAGGGAAAAGAATAGGCATCCTGTCTGCATATATTTGCCCAGAAAGAAAAGTTCCGTGGCAAAGGCAGGAAAGATGCCTTTCTAAGATATGTTTAGAGTGCATTGTTTTACACAATGTACTCAGGACTGAAGAATACTTCATGCATACTGAAATATACTAACTTACAGTGTATGGTATACACTGACTGGCAGCAGCTATCCAGCATTTTAGATGGGTGTTTCCCAGACCTACCTGGAGATAGCAGGAGAGAAATCTTCTGCATGCAAACTATGTGCTCTGCCACTGAGCCACGGCCTCTCCCAAGTATGAAAGATCACCAGGCTCGGCTTTCTTAAAGATGAAGTGTTTCACATTCCAGAGCAGTAGCCATTCCGTCAACTGCAGCAAAAGCAGCAAGGTATGTTGGCATCTTGACACTACCAAAGGTATTGTGACATAAGCTTTTGCAGGCCACACCACACTTCATCAGATGCATGAAGTGTTATCTGCAGTAGATGGTAGATTTGGAGAAAGATAATAGAACCATAGAGTTTTAGAGCTGGAAGAGACTTTGGAGGTCTTCGACTCCATCCCCCTGCTCAGTTGCAGAAACTGCTATAGCATTCTTGACAGGTGGCTGTCCATATATAGGGATGTATATGAATACAGACAAAGATAAGATAATTGAATTATAAAGTGAGAACACCTTACAATACAGAGCAAGAACAGAGATGGAAATAAGGTCAATTCAAAAGAATAAAAGATCTGATCAGAGGTTATTGTTGATGTTTTTTTTTAAAAAAACCAACCTCCCAACTGGTAAAATGCTGCTCATCTGATCCCCCCACTTCACATGAACACACCAAGGTAGTGTGTAAGGTAGGAATACCCCAAAATGTAAGGGACATCATTTGTCAGGGATGTGGAGTGAAGCAATGGGAAGACACAGTTTTCAACAGTGATTCTTCAAAACAGAACCTGTGCACATCAACAGTGGCATAGGCACAAGGTACAAAATCTGAAGCATGATTACTAGGAAGTAAATTCAATGAAGTCTGTATTCTGGACAGAAATGCTTTGGAGTGGTGAGTTAAAATTACTATCTCTATGCCATTTTCCATGGTACAACAAGGCCTATCCATTGATGGGAAGAAAGGCACATCAGCTGAAGAAATAATTTGGGCAGAAGGTGCTGAGTAGCCAAGTCAGAAGCTGAGATCTAAACTGGTAAGCTATCCAGGACAATGGGTGCTTAGAACCCACAGCCGTCTTCAGGCACTGAAGGAATTATGAGTAAGCAACATAAGTCCTTGTAATTAGCAAGCAGTATGTGGCACTTCTAATGCCTTTTATCCTAAATCAGAAAGAGGCATGGAGTGAAAAGTGACATCTAAATTAAGTTGTAGATCTTCAGAGTAGGGTAATTTTGTAAAAACACTCTCATCTGTATAGGGAGACAGCTGTGCCCTCTGTTCAATGTAGGATGTAATGTCTGTTTACATATAATGCTTTCATAGAGACCCTTTCAATGGTGGAAGTGTGGTGACTGCTGGAGCAGAAATATCATCAAAAAGCATTGCCCGGAGAAATGAACTTGATTTAGGCAAATGTGCAAAATAGGAGTAGCCATGCCCTCAAGCAAATTATTTCCCTATATTGTGCTTATTTGACCAGTGGCCTGTGGGCTTTATCACAGCACTTACAAGAACCAACAGGAGACTGTGAATGGCTTTGATGCGTGGCATGCTGTTTGTTCTCGCTGTTTGAACTGACATGATTTGCAAGGCAGAGTGTGCAAAAGGAAAGACCCTGTGGTTCTAGCCTACTCCAACACATCACAGAGCCAGGATCTATTGCTATCAGCTTTGTACTTTTCAGGGACGTTGTAGATTCAGTTGTGTGTGTGTGTGTGTGTGTGTGTGTATACCTAGGGCAAAATGCCAGCATATGGTATCAGTGTGTTGTAGAAGCAGAAGCAGAAGCAGGTTTAATTTTTTTTTAAAAAAATCTGCACCAAAATGCCAAAAGACTGAGTCCCTAAAAAATGAAACTAGTACAAGTATTTCTGTTTCTTATGTAAGCAGTGAGAAAGACATGCCAGATGATGTTGGAGTCTTCTAATAAAATTAAGCAGTGAGAAATACATTGTCAGATAATGCAGGAGTCTTGTAATAGTATTTTCAGATATCTCTTGATTTACACATTTCAGATCTGGAGTGAAGCAAGGGGAAGAAGTGAATGTCAACAGTGCAGGGGTGTAGCAAGGTTTGAATGGGCCCGAGGACAAAAAATGAAGATTGGCCCTGCCCTCCCACTCCCCTGCCAGAGAGGCTGGAGGGAAAGAACGAAGAGCAAGCTATTTCTCAGCTGATGTGCTCCGTCTTCGTCAGGGGCCCAGGGACATTTATCCCCCAACCCTGTTCAGTTATAGCTACATCCCTGCAACAGTGTTTCTCCCAAACAGAACCCTACATCAACAGATGCATAAGCACAAGGTACTGAAGATTGTAATCTGGCACATGATTACTAGGAAGTAAACTACATTGAAGTCAATAGTCTTACTTCTGGATAGAGACGCTTAGGAGTGGGAGATGCTTAGGAGTTTATTCCTATGCCATTTTCCATCAGCATGGCCAGCCCATCAATGAGAAGAAAGCACTTCAGAGGAAGGAATCATTCAGGCAGAAGGTGCTGAGTAGCCACATACCAGGCATTCTTGCTGTCATCCTCGGACATTGAACGAGCCACTTTTGCCATTATGAAAAAGGGTTAGCTTGGGTGCAGTGACCAGGAAGCGAGATGCACTTCCTAATTGCTTCTGCAACTGGAGGGGTAGGATAGATCAGTACGAGGAGAAAGTGGCATGGTCCCCAGGTGAGGGCAGAGCTAGGCTCCCACATATGCTCCCAAACGCCTAAGAAAAGGCTGGGTTTCATTCCACTACTTTTATATAAGCCCAGATATTTTGAATCACTTCCTGCAGCACCACTCCAGGGCTGTCATAGCTTAAATAATACAGGACCTATCTCTCCTGTTTCATTAGCCAAATATTTCCTGAAAAGCTTTTAGGACATTGACAAACAATTTACTGCATGTTTGGCTGCACATATGGTCTACTCTTCTTCTTGGTGTTTACAAAAGTTTCCAGGGTGAATATTAATTGTTATGGATTTGAAATGTGTGTTCTGCTTATATCCTAATATAATTAGATAAACGTGTGGAAGTTTGGCTAGCACTTCTGCACAGAAATGGTAGGTTTAAATATTCTGGATGGGAAAACAAAAGAAATGCAAATCTAGTTCAAATTCAAATGAATACTCTCAGGGAAAAACTGCTTTCCAGTGCTATGCTCAATGCCATCCAGTCCTGTTCTTTCATCCTGACAGGATGTTTATCATGATCAGAATTTTAAGTGACTGACATGGGGAAAGGGTTATTGGACATTTGCAACACTTTGACAGGCTAAAAACCACTATATAGGCCTGCTCCGGTAATGCTTTTCTTACTCATTTTTTGTAAGTTTCAGGAATGCTCCATTCCCTCTTAAATGCTAAGATATCACAAGTGGATTTAGAGATATTGAAACACTGATATTTTGTTCCTATGTTTGAATTTTCCTTTTGAATTTGTATTTCACATGTGCTGAACTTATAAAGAAGGATGAGACTTTTAACCCATTTCTGCTATGAATCTGCATATTTTGAGCCTTCTCATCTGTAGTCTAAGATTCCTGCTGTTCAGATCCTCAGCTTCTCCACAGCACAGATTGTTCTTTATATATACATGGAAACAGCTTTGTAATGTACACATAAGGATAGCATAATCAAACTCATCTGTTGATAGGACCACCAGATTTGCTGGATTAATCTCAAAGAACTAACCCCTTCAAAACATCCTCCTTCTTGGGACTCCAGTACAGGTGAAACTCGGAAAATTAGAATATCGTGCAAAAGTCCATTAATTTCAGTAATGCAAATTAAAAGGTGAAACTGATATATGAGACAGACGCATTACATGCAAAGTGAGATAAGTCAAGCTTTAATTTGTTATAATTGTGATGATCATGGCGTACAGCTCATGAAAACCCCAAATCCACAATCCCAGAAAATTAGAATATTACATGGAACCAAGAAGACAAGGATTGTAGAATAGAACAATATCGGACCTCTGAAAAGTATACAGTGTACTGTGCTTGATTGGCCAGCAAACTCGCCTGACCTGACCCCATAGAGAATCTATGGGGCATTGCCAAGAGAAGGATGAGAGACATGAGACCAAACAATGCAGAAGAGCTGAAGGCCGCTAATGAAGCATCCTGGTCTTCCATAACACCTCATCAGTGCCACAGGCTGATAGCATCCATGCCACGCCGCATTGAGGCAGTAATTGCTGCAAAAGGGGCTCAAACCAAGTACTGAATACATATGCATGCTTATACTTTTCAGAGGTCCGATATTGTTCTATTCTACAATCCTTGTCTTCTTGGTTCCATGTAATATTCTGATTTTCTAGGATTGTGGATTTGGGGTTTTCATGAGCTGTACACCATGATCATCACAATTATAACAAATTAAGGCTTGACTTATCTTGCTTTGCATGTAATGCGTCTGTCTCATATATCAGTTTCACCTTTTAATTTGCATTACTGAAATTAATGGACTTTTGCACGATATTCTAATTTTCCGAGTTTCACCTGTATACTGGGTGCCATCGCTGTCAGAACACAGCATGCAAGGAAGGGCCTAGTGCAGTCTGAGCATGTCCTCAGGCCTCTGTGTATGCCCAGAATAGATTGTGTGACTTTCATGTACTGCCAAAATGTCTTAGAGCATAGAAACTGGCTCAATTTATTCCTGGACAACAGTGTTCTCTCCAGTCAAATTTTAGTGTATTAAGATCTGAAAGTCAATTTACTGTAGATTTTTCCCATTCCCTGACTCAGAATGGTGGCAGTCAAGAAAAAAAAAAATGGCTATTTTAATTAAATTCTTCATTTTAAAAAACAAAAGAAGTCCCATCACCCAAGTCCAGAAGCTAGATTCCATTTTTATAATGAAAAACCAAAGTTCTTTACAGAGGATACATATTTCTATAGTTAACAGAGGATTGTGTTAGAGCTTCTCCTGAAAAAAAAGGAGAGATTCCCTGCCACCAATAAGTTATTAAGAGTTCCTGATGGCACATCCAATAAGAAATCTCTTTCCGGCACTAAATGACCTCTAAGGCAAAGCTTCAAATGCAGAAAAACAGCAGAGCAGCTGTCCTCTCAGGGCATTCCAGTATATCCTTTTTCGTACAATCAGAAAATTGCACTTTATCCCTGTAGATCATGTACAGTTCTCAGATAGTGATCTCTTTCACCTTAACCTTGAGGGAGGTATGGTGTAGAATTATCTAGGTACGAGAGCAGGATGATAAACTTCAGTCTCAGCATGAAGGACACCCTGTAAGTACCCCGATGTTCTTCAAAGAGATTTAAAGCATAGGTTCAAAAACAAAAATCTGTGGCCATCGATTGAACCTTTAATAGTCGACATTACTAACATTGTGAAGATGCATTATATATATACATCCATATGCTTTACATCTTCCTCTATTCCAGGCACCACTCTGTTGCAGACAAATATTTTGTCCCAAACAGTCTCCAGATAAACGAGGATGTACCATATTCACATAGCCTGGTTGCCCTCAATTAACTTCCACAGGCCTGGATTCTCCCCTTTTTGTCCTCCCAGCATACTTCTTTCTGTCAGGCACCCCTTAAAAATTCTGAAGAAACATTTGGCTGCTATGCTATGTGGGTGCTTGAAAAGCTATAAGAAGTCAGATTCTTTTTCTTACTTGCAATTTTGTGCATCTTTTTCTCTTTTTTCCCCAGTGCCCTTTTAAAAGGATATTGCTCATTATGCCTATTTACAAATGGCAGCGAGCCTAGAATCACTGAGGCTATTTACAAATCACTATAAAGAAATCTACACATTTTTCAGAGACAATGTCCCTTTTGGGGGGACAGACATGTTGTGGATAATTATAAACATAAGGATATTTTAAACAGAATATTACACTGGTTCAGACATCGCACCGAATCATGGTTAAAGCCTGGCCCCATGTGATGTCCCTGAGCCTCAGGAACATGTGCTCCTCTCTCCCCTGCACTTGCCAGCATCTGATTCTGATTTAGGTTGTAATAACAAAGATTGGTCATGACATCCGAACCAACTGATTGGTTTATTCTAAACTACTTACCTGCAGCTCACTTCAAACCTTGGTGATAAATTATGGTTTACTTCAAATAAGCAAGTCAGAATAAACCAAGATTGGTCGATTCAGACCTCATGACCAACTTTGGTTTATTCTAGCATTAATCAGAAGTATGCAGTCATGCAGGCAGGGGAAGGGTGAGTATGAGCTCCTAAGGCCCAGGAACACCACGCAGAACAGGGCTTTAACCATGGTTCTGCAGGACATCTGAACCAGCCCATTTAGATTTTAATTGGAGGTGCCAGATAAAACTGGATTTGCAGAAACCGGGTAAGATTGTGATATCAGACCAGCTGGGGATGGAGCTCAGTGAGTCAGTGGGTCACAGAAAATGGCCTGTCTATCTCTATATGTACTGTAACTCAAAAGACAGGAAGAAGCCTAGCAGAGGAGGAAATGAAATGAAGCAAGCCTCAGACAAGGCAAGTCATATACGTGCAGCCTTTTCCTTTCATGCATAGTACCCTTGCAGTGGCAGCAGTTCCACCATTAAACTCTATCAAAGGCTGAAATCTTGCCCCAATCATAATCACCTATCATAGATGCAGGGTGATGCACAACCACCTATCACAGATGCAGGCTGTCACTTAAAAAAAAAAAGCGGGTGGGGTTTCCCCCCAAAAAAGATCTGATTAGGGTGGGGTTCCTAATAAATTGGATGGGAGGGGGAGCCTCTTTTGTCCTGAAGGCCCCCTAGTGGAGAGGCTTAAATGTTGATGCTCAGTAACACTTATGTATATGGATTTGGCAGCATGTAGCCAGAGTCTGCTGCATCTCTGCATTCTGCTGCTGGGTCTTAGAGAAAACTGTCTCACTTCTCTGCCATTGCCACAAACACTGAGCTATCTGTTGGCCCTTCTTCCAAATGCCAGATTGCCAGATGCCTCTATTTACTCTGGATGCCAGCGACTGAATTTAAGAATATCTGCATGCAAATCCTATGCTATACCTCTGAGCTACAAGCCCATCCAGCATATGAATGAATCTTGGGAGGTGGTTTTTTTAAATTTTTTAAATCAAATTACCACTTTTTAAATTAAAAAAAAAACACACAAACAAAACCCAACTGACACAACAACCTGCCAGTAGGCAGGTTCTCCTAATCCCTGAAATGCCAGCTAACCCCAAACAGGAGATTCCCCAGGTGTGCACACTCCCAACTTCTGGTCATAAGAACCTGGAATTCTTTGGCAATGTTGGGCTGCTGTTTGTTTGCTAAGGGGCATCCTGTAATCAGCACATGCAACCATTGCGATCACTGGCTGTGTGATTAGCAGCCAGTTCCCAAGGCTGCTGATCACAGAAATGGTAGTCATCACGGTTACAGCATGTCCCTCTGCAGACAAACATCTCTGTAAGTGTGAGTAGCACACTGCCAGGATTGATTGACAAGTGGGTGGGACCCACTTTGAGATGCTGTTTGTGAGTACAGCATCTCTTCTAATAATGTCTGAAGAATGCTTTTGTCTTTTCTTACCTAAGCAACTAACAATCTGTTTTGCTGTTCCCAGACGAATTGAGTCCCTTATGCCCATCTTCCTACACATCCTCTCTCTTCTAAGAACATGGTTGGTGAACTGATAGAAGTATCAGAGAGAGAAAGCCATAGAACAATGCATCTCTGCCATGCTTTATTCTAGTTACATATCTGGAGACTATGTGCCTGAGAAAGTCACAACAATGAAGCCTTTGAAAGGATATGCTAGTTTCAGCTGTTCTGCTCCTCTGGTGATTCTTTATCTCTTCTGACTGATACATTTGGAGAAAGTGAGTGTGAATTACTCTGAAGAATTTTTCTCATGTCAGTAGATAGATACTAGCCTGTAGAGAGGAACTAGCCAAATGTCTGCCTCACAAAAGGCAAAATGAGTTTAATATCAAATGCATGGTTGCCTATTCTCATAAAAATACTTTCAAGGAAGCATAAATCTAAACCAGTCATTCTCACCTTCCTATCCCAATAGCTGCTTTATACAATCCCAGGATTATACTGGCACAGTCATGCTCATATAGTTAAGATGAGAAGCGTTTTCAATGTTCCACCATTATAAACCCTGAACATTATTTTGCTTATAAGAACAAAAGTATCCACCCGATCCCTCTGAAATGGTGCACAAATCAAATAAGTGACAACAGACACCACCCCTCCAAATTTGATGCAAATCCATTGCAAAATGTCTGAGATACAGAAGTTTACATTTTTAACTCCTAAAAAGAGGTTTCAAAGTGTTGGGACTACTTCCAGCCTGGTTGCACATAGGGATGTGCACAGAACCGCGGCAGGGCGGTTCGGCACGGGGGGTGTAGCTTTAAGGGGGGGTGATAGTACTCCCCCCCCCGCCGCTCTTCCCCCTCCGGCGCTGGTGGTTTTCAAAACGTTCTTGGGGCGGCAGAGTTCCTCCCTGCCGCCCGTGCCCCCGTTGTTGTCCTTGAGAGCTTAAAAGCAGGAAGAGCTGGTGGCGCGCATGCGCCCTTCATGGCGCGCACACTAGTCTCCGCCGCTGGCGTGTGCGCCACACACTCCCCCGCCCCCGGGCCGAACCGAACCCCCAGAATTCTGGACCGGTTCGGAGGCCTTGACAATGGCCTCCAAACCGAACCATGCACACAACTAGTTGCACACAGAGATGGGTGCCTAGAGTGCCCGCCTCTTAGGAGAATCCCCAAATGCATCGCATATGTCACATGGTGCATTGTGGGATTTCCTGAGGCCTCTGGAATTGTGGGATTCCCGGCCTCTGGAACTGCATGTTGTGCCACGCAGCACTGCTTATCTGGGAGCACGGTCCACGCTCCCATAAACAGGCAATCGCCCATCGGGGAGGAAGGTAAGTTCAACCAGCTTTCTACCCTCCCACCCAACCCCGCCACCCCATCCACCCAGTTGTGTGAACAACCTCAGTATATATCTTTAATTTTTAAAAGTTTTTTAGTATTCCCCCAAAATGCAGGTCCATACTACACTGGTCCTTTTGCTGCTTTGGGGGAAAAAAAACATCAATCTAGTGATGCACCTACATTTTGCCTTGATCAGAGATACATCAGGCAGAAATTCATCAGCGGCACCTTTAGGAAGTGATTGGGGAATTTGCACCTGTTAAATGTCTGCCTGGATGCATCCCTCTCCCTTCCAATGTCCAGATGAAAGACAAAGGCAAAGTATGGGTGCATGAAGCCTCATTTCTAAAGCCGCCATCCTTGTTTGTACCAGACTGTACAAAGTATTTACAGCTTATATGACACGGAAGTTAATATGGGCACCTTAACTTGCAATTTCCATTCTTTTTAGAGGATGAGTGAAAGTGTAAAGCATCTTAACTCTCATCCTAAACCAAAGGTTTCTGGATTATTGACTACATTTATGGATGGAACCACTACGTATAGCAACCTAATAATATACTGTGCCTTCCTGTGCCTTCGTCCTCAAGATGAAATTATGCCAGACTGCCATAGAATTTAAACTGAATCATTCCAGGTATATTAGAAATGCAACAAGAACAAATGGCAGTAAACCAAATATTTCTAGGTGGTAGCAGCAATTTGAACAATAAAAGTAATGTTATCATGACCTAGGAGCTGGATTCAGATACCCAAGGCCAGGCTGCAATGAGTTGCAGTGAGGTGGTAGCCTCGGGTGGACATGAGGATTGCACAAGGGGCAGTTTCCTTGCCCCAGCTTTTGCAAAAGCGGGGGAGAGTGGGGAGACCAGCGGCCATTAGAAGCAGTGGTGGTGGTGCTTGCTGCCACCTCCTCCACCACTACCAACACAAGGTATGAAGTGGACATCGCTGGGACAATGGGGAAGAAAGGTCAGGTTGGGAGAAGGGGCAGCTGGAAAGGATTTTGTGCTGGGGCATGAGGAAAGAAGTCCGGGTTGGGGGAAGAGAGAGAGAGAGGTGGAGAAAGGCCCATGAGTAGAGAGGAGGGAAATTCCTCCATGGCACACTTTTCTCATTACAATAGGGTGACAACTTTCAAAGTAACCTCAGACACTGGTAACCTTCATCTAACCCTGCAGACACCCCTGCAGCAAAAGGTGCAAATTATGGGGCACACCCTCTCCATGGACCATCACATGAAGGAGCCATTGGAAACCTTCTCCAGCCAATAATTCTGGAGATGATAAGGGGGAACAGTGACCAGAGACTGTGCTTCCTTTGCAAGTGGGCAGCAGCTTTTCTAGGGGCTTCACTCTGAGATTGATACATTCGCAAATACTTTCTGCCCCTTTCATTATGAAAAACAAACAAAAGAGAATGCAGACAGGCAGGCAGACAGACCTGCTAAAGGATGTTTCAAGCCCTTGTCCTTTCAAATGCTGGAACAGATGAAGATTTGTGCTGGGATACAAATGTTTTCAGTCTTGCTTCTGGGGCTGGACAAGGAGCCAACTTTTCAGAAACTCTTATTTGCTCCTCAGGAGAATTCTCCATTCATGATTAGCAGGATTATCACTGGAGAACCTTGGCATGTACTCTCTCATTGAACCCATCTTCACTGAACCCAGCTACCCTTCTATGACTGAGAATATCATCAAACCTTACGAACACAGGGATGCCTAGTAGAATTCCTCTGGCAAACTAGTCCATGCAAGAGGTGCTACAAGGAAGATCCTGCTCTGTGCATTGTCAAATTATGCACCACACAGAGAACATTTGTCATGCAGAGCTCTCTAACAGATTTGAAGAAACAAAGAAGTTTACATAGAAGAAGGCATACCTAAGGAATGCTGGGTCCAGGCCTCAGTTATTTAAAGGTAATAACCAGCCCTTTGAATTGGGCCTTGAAGTTAATAGGTAGCTGTGCTGCACCTGCACTGGCAATAATGTGCCTTCTATTTTGCACTAATGTGCATGTGCAAAAATAAACCTTCAAGGTCACTAGATCATTAATGATCCATAACATTAAGATGGGGGCACAGTCATCTTATTCCTCTGCTTATACCCTTTGTCTGAGCAAACCCTTATTCTTCTCACCCAAGAAAGGCCCAGAAGGAACCATGACTCCTCTTACATGGTCATCAGCAGATCTGTGAACTGGGGATGGAGTTGAGCTCAGTGGAAGAGCACTTGCTTTGCAAGCAGAAGGTCCC